>NW_026042317.1:1297500-1645000 GCF_023856365.1 Brienomyrus brachyistius
GTAAGTTCACCTGTCTTCAACAAAAATGGACAGTGTCGGAAGAAGAGGAAGAGTACGGATGAGAGGGGGAATCCGGAGAGAACAAGGTGGAGGAAGAGGCCAAGGTAGGGGAAGAGGAAGAGGGAGAGGAAGACCTAGAGGAGGGTTAGGACATGCACAAAGAAGAAGACGACCAAATCTGTGTAACGAAATTCGTGCTACAATTGTGGACCATGCAATAAACCACGGACTAACACTGAGGGAGGCTGGACAGAGAGTACAGCCTAACCTAAGCAGGAACACAGTGGCATCAATAGTTCGGACATTTCGTCAAGAGCACAGGTGAGAAACGTATCTTCTGTCAACAGAAAATCCATAGCTTACTGTATGTACTATATCAACCGTTTTGGTATGTATTCATGTTTCATTTTACAGTAAGCTACATGTATTTTGTTTGCCCAACATAGGATTGAACGTGGAGAACACCAAGGAGGGAGGCGCCCTATATTCACACAGGAGCAAGAAAGAGAGATCATAAACCTCGTTTTGGCCAATAATGCAATCAGACTTCGAGAAATTCAAGCCCATATTGTCAATGATCACCAAATTCTCAATAATGTCCTACAGGTCTCTCTGTCAA
Source organism: Brienomyrus brachyistius (assembly GCF_023856365.1). NCBI lineage: Eukaryota > Metazoa > Chordata > Actinopteri > Osteoglossiformes > Mormyridae > Brienomyrus > Brienomyrus brachyistius. The sequence continues at coordinate 1,298,120 of NW_026042317.1, forward strand.
CAATAGGCTGTATCCTTAAAAAACATCAAGTTCTGATGAAACAATTGTATAAAGTGCCATTTGAAAGAAATTCAGACAGGGTGAAAGTCCTGCGGCATGAATATGTGGCGGTATGTTTTGTTCACTGACTGTAGTATTGTGTACTGCACACATAACCTTTTTATAGTACATGTAATTTTACTGTATAACATACCTACAGTATATTGATAACGCAATGTGATATTTTGCTGTATTTCAGAGAGTTTTGCGAATGGATGCGGAAGAAGCCCTGCATGAGTTTATATACATTGATGAAGCTGGATTTAACCTGACAACAGTGAGGAGAAGGGGAAGAAACATCCTTGGCCAGAGGGCTATTGTCAATGTACCAGGGCAACGTGGGGGTAACATTACCCTTTGTGCTGCCATCACACAGAATGGGGTCCTCCACCGCCATGCCAACTTGGGTCCTTACAACACTGACCTCATTCTTACATTTTTAGACCGATTACACAATATTATCACAGCAGCAAACCAAAGGGACCAGATGCAATACATTGTCGTCTGGGACAATGTGGCTTTCCATCGTTCCGCCCAGGTCCAAAACTGGTTTCATCAACACCGACTATTTACAGTTCACTACCTTCCACCATACTCCCCCATAGAAGAGTTCTTTTCAGCATGGCGGTGGAAGGTTTATGATCTCCGGCCCTATGTCCAGATGGTCCTCATTCAAGCTATGGAGGAAGCATGTGATCAAATTGAAGCAGCATCCATACAAGGGTGGATTCGTCACTCCAAAAGATTCTTTCCACGTTGCCTTGCAAATGAAAATATAGCCTGTGATGTTGACGAGGCCCTGTGGCCAGATCCAGCTAGGCGGAGAGATGTTTAGGTTTTTATTTTTATTCTGTACTGAACTGGATATGTAATTTGTTACAGTATTATTGTAAGCTTACAGTACAATGGTATGTTTAGTACAGTTTTTGACGATTGCTTACACACGAAAATTAAAAGTAGTACACTATTAGCAAAACTGCACACTCAACAAGCAAAACAGCAGCCCATATTTGCACAACTATAAGCACATTGTCAACCTCACACTTGTTGCAAAACTCTACACACAGTGATTTGCAAAACACTAAACACACTTAACATACATCACACACAAAAATCTATCATGAAGTCACTTCCTTGCAATACCAAAGCACTGACTGTCAAATTACCTCACCGTCCAACCAATTGGTTCAACACAGTTATCAGGTGTGCAAACACTTGTTTGCTTAATTGTAGACACACCAATCAGGTGTGTAAGCACTATAAAAAGCAGCAGGTGAGTTCATCGGTCTTCAAGCAAAATGGAAGGAGGAGGAGGAAGGGGAGGAAGAGGAATCAACAGAGGAAGAGGAAGAGATGGGGGCCATGCTGGAGGTAGAAGAAGAGGAAGACGAAGACAAGAAGGTGCTCAAAGAGGACCGAATCTGACAAATGAGATCCGCGCAACACTGGTTGACCACGTTGTCAACCACGGCCTGACGCTGAGGGAGGCTGGACTGCGAGTACAGCCAAATCTAAGCCGCTACACAGTGGCAAGTGTGATAAGAACATTTCGCCTGGAAAATAGGTATTGTACAAATATCACCATATCAAGAACATCTGCACGGTTTCAGTAACTGCTTTACAGTACTGTATTCTATGCAGTATCAGCACTTCTGTTACCTTGTCCTGTGAATATACTGTATCATTGTTTACTGTTTTTTTCTACATAGGATTGAGGGTCAGGAACGACAAGGGGGAAGGCCTCCTATGTTCACAGAACAGCAAGAGAGGGAGATAGTAAACATGGTTTTGGCCAACAATGCTATAACACTCAAACAGCTCCAAGCTAACATTGTCAATAACCATGCCAGTTTCAACGATATCCATCACGTCTCAATATCAACACTGGCACGCATCCTTAAAAAAAAACATATTCAATTGAAGCAAATTTATCGAGTGTCTTTCGAGCGCAATTCCGAAAGGGTGAAACAACTGCGGCATGATTATGCATAGGTATGTATTCACTTTAGCAGTGTGATCTTGCATACCGTCTCATAATCTTTTACTGTACTGTAATATGTATACTACATCGACACTGAACTACACAATTTTGCCTGACACTGTTCTTCAGGTAGTTCTACGAATGGATGGAGAGGAGATCCAGCATGAGTTCATTTACGTAGATGAGGCTGGGTTCAACCTGACGAGAACACGAAGGAGGGGAAGAAACGTCATTGGCCACAGGGCTATAGTCAATGTCCCAGGGCAACGTGGGGGAAATATAACACTCTGTGCAGCCATTACACAGAATGGGGTCCTCCACCGCCATGCCCATATGGGCCCTTACAACACAGCACTCATACTTACATTCTTGGACCAGTTGCACAACATAACAGCAGCAAATCAAATCGATCATATGCAATACATTGTTGTCTGGGACAATGTGTCTTTCCACCGCTCTGCTCTGGTTCAGAACTGGTTTCAGCAACATCCACATTTCACCGTCCTACATCTTCCACCATACTCTCCATTCCTCAACCCTATAGAAGAGTTTTTCTCGGCATGGCGGTGGAAGGTATATGATCACCATCTCCAGGCTGAGGTACCCCTCCTCCAAGCCATGGAGGAGGTCTGTGACCAGATGGAGGTAGCAGCAATACAAGGATGGATTCGTCATTCAAGACGTTTCTTCCCAAGGTGTCTAGCTAATGACAACATTGCCTGCGATGTTGATGAAATTCTCTGGCCAGATCCAGCTAGGCGAAGAAACAATGTCTAGTGTTTTTGTTTGTTACAGTAAACTGACAGTACAGTACGTAAAGTGACATGTTGTTACAGTACTATGAATCTCCATGTCAACATTTTGGGCATGTTGAGAAATAAATGAGTTTCTTCAGTGTGCAACATTGGTTTTGTGTAGTGTTTGGTGGATTTACTTTACATTTGTACTTTGTTGATGGTAGCCTACTCTAATCATAGGAAAGTAGAAGTGCTAAAAGTGTTTTAGGTTTATCACAGCAGAGTGTAACTCGTGCAAACAGAGTATGGTAAATGTGAAACATGTGTTTCTTATGGTACAAAAGTGTGGTTTTTAAACATAAGTATATAGTTTTTACAAGAGTATTTCATTATGCAAAGGATTTGTAGTGTTTTGCTAATTGGGTGAGTGGTTGTGCTAATTGTGTGTACTGTTTTAAAACACGGGCCCTGTTTCGAAAACCGTGCGTAAGCAATCGTCAAAAACTGTAATACCATATGGAAACTGGAAAAATGTTTTGTTACGTAGGAATGTTTCGTTCAAATGTTCAGTATTGACTGACTTGAGTACATGAAAAGAAATAAATATGTTCATCAAGGTGCAGTACTTGTCTCGTGTGTTGTGTTTGGTCAATATATTCATGTTCTTTATCAATATCTCAAAAAAGAGAAAAAAAATCAAACCAAGACTATATCATTAGAAAGGTAGAAATGTTACAAGTGTTTCAGATTGAGCACAGCAGTGTGTAATTGGTTCAAACAAAATCCGACTGTATGAACCATGTCTGCGCCATAGGGTACCAAAGTGGGCTTTTGGTAAATTATTGTACAGTTTTGAATTAAGTGTTTCATTTTGCAAAAGATCTCAGATGTTCTGCTACTTGTGTGTGTAGATGTGTGAATTGTGTGTAGGGTTTTGACAAAATGAGCCTTGTTTTTAAAATCGTGCCTAAGCAATCATAAAAAACTGTAATATGATGGTTTGTGTTAACTGATTGGTATAAAAATACCATTTTTACAAAGGTTTGAAGAGTTAAGCAAGATTTATTAGCTTTTGCAAGAGACCTGTTTGTTTTGCTGATTTGGTGGTTTTTTTATTTGAGTGCAGAGTTTTTGCAAAATAGCCAGTAGTTACAAAAATGTGTTTAAGCCATCAGAAAAAAACGTGTGTGCTTTGGTGCACATCCATCCATCCATCCATCCATCCATTTTCCAAACCGTTTATCGTACTGGGTCGCGGGGGGGTCCGGAGCCTATCCCGGAAGCAATGGGCACGAGGCAGGGAACAACCCAGGATGGGGGGCCAGCCCATCGCAGGGCACACTCACACACCATGCATTCACACATGCACACCTACGGGCAATTTAGCAAGTCCAATTAGCCTCAGCATGTTTTTGGACTGTGGGGGGAAACCAGAGTACCTGGAGGAAACCTCACGACGACATGGGGAGAACATGCAAACTCCACACACGTGACCCAGGCAGAGTCTCAAACCCGGGTCCCAGAGGTGTGAGGCAACAGTGCTAACCACTGCACCATCATGCTGCCCCCCATAGATTCATTTTTCCATTTTTATTTTCAATAATATTGATGTTAACTCAGCATCTTATTTTCAATGTTGAAAAAGTCGCTTTATATCAAGGTTTCGCCACCATTAATTTTTCAATATTGAAAATCTGACCAAAAATCAATTCATTTTCAATGCTGATAATTTAACACTGACCATAATTCAATGCATTTAACTATACTTCAACGCTGAAACAATAACATGATGCTATCTGGGCTATGAATAATTATTTCAATTGATATACAGATTCCAAGCCCATATAGGTGACACACAGGTACATAATGGGCGTCTTATGTCTGAGGTAGCCAGCTACTGTGTTTGATAACCCACCATCATAATAATAGTTTCCTTGCACCAGTATAAAAGTAAACCAATTGATCCCTCTTGCAATCACCTGTGGTATGAAACTGAATAAAATGTATCGTACCAGTCTTGGGGAAAACCAGTGAGAATCCACAGCACTGCGCAAATTCTCATGTGTTCCTAATGACAAGGGCAAGACTGGTAATCAAATTAGCCTCTCAGCAGGAGTGTTAGTGTAAAAGCAGTGCTTATTGACACAGATAATAAAGCTTGTTAGAATGCGTAACATAATTATTTAGCTGGGCCCAGTAGAGGTGAGAGCTCCCCTAGTGGCTACAGGAGTGTTAGTGTAAAAGCAGGGCTTATTGACACAGATAATAAAGCTTGTTAGAATGCGTAACATAATTATTTAGCTGGGCCCAGAAGAGGTGAGAGCTCCCCTAGTGGCTACAGGAGTGCATTTTCCCCAAAGCAGATATAATGGATGGGATACAAGAACAAATCAAATTATTTTCCTCATTTAATATTCAGATTTTAATTGGGCTTAAATTTTAGAGCACAGTGTGTTCTAGGATGGTACGTTATGGATATTAGTCTCTACCACATTCTAACGCTATAAATCCGGACCTTTTCCTATGTTTGATTTGGTGGCTGCCAGGCGTTCTGAGTAGTATAGTGACTATGGTAGGTGTGTGATTCCCTAAGGAATTTTTTGTTCTGTTCTGTGTGGCAAATACATATAATGCTGACATTTTTCCTGGAAGATTTGGGATTTTTCATCCCGTGCCTTAAGGTATTTCTCTCCAGCTCTAGGGAGTCTCCCCCGAAAACACCAGTCACTCACTAGCCTTACACTTATGCTTGCTGACTTATTCAACACCATGAATGGATTAACAGAAAAACAGAAACCTATTAAAAGGCTGCACCATATCATGATATGCAAATAAACATCCAGCATCATTGTTTCACAGGGAAGTACATTATTTATTGATAATTATAACCCTAACCCTTACTTCTCAGCTTGACAAACATAAGGTGCAGCGCGTGAGCATGTGAACTGGTTGAAATGCAAGTGTCTCACAGTCAATGCATAAGACTTGAGAGCCCTGACTTTACTTATATAGCCCACAACATGTTTATGATTCATAAATAAATCTGGCCAGCAAATCGGTCTTTCATTTTCCACAGAATAAAAAAAACGATAATGTTATCCCGCTGATAATTGCAGGCGCGTTTCACCCCCGGCACTGGCTGGAGACACAGGCAAAAGGCATACAATCTTATTGAGGTACAAAAATTATTCCATCTACTCTGCACTTCTGCATAACTTCCATCATAGTGCCAGTTTTTGCGGTCAGCAAGTTTATTACTGTAAGCGCCTCCATAGTAGTGCCTCTGAGGAACTGAACCGGACTTCCGATGGTGTCTCTCACACACACATCATACATATATATATATATATATATATACACTCACTCTCTCCGGGTCTTTCACATGATATGTGGTCAGCCACCATATGGGAGGCATATTCAGGCATAAATGAGGGGCATATTTGCAAGTCGCACTAATGTGTCTAGTTATAAACTTAGTTGTATTGTCTCCAAAAATGGTTGCAAAATGCGACTAAATGGTCGCATCCTGGAACCCTGTGGAGCCACACTTTTGATTTCTTAGGCATATTTTACATAATGCGATAAAAACATCGACACACACATGAACCAGGTCACTAGTTTGTCTCTGGGCTTTTTCCTTCGGCCTATATGGCATGTTTGTGAAATGTTACGTCACATAGCTAATCACCAGTGATCTTAGATCTATACCCAAGTATGCTCCCAGATAGCAGCTGACTCCGATCCGGGTCCGCCTCTAAGCCGGCAAATCCGCGTTACAGTCACATCCGTTTTACAGCTGGAATACGGACAAGGCCCGGACCCAGGCTTCCGTGGCGGGAACGCAATAATGTCAGCAGAATCAAAGCAGCTACGGGCCGGATCCGGGGAACGAGTGCGCAAATTTTCATTTTCTGGAATCTGACAGGATCACCGCAGCGTGGGTCGAGGCGCAGGAAAAGTTTGAGGAAACAGTTTTATTCCGGTACATACAAGACACACAATGCGGTTAAACTGTGTTTGAAGTAAATTAATACTTTTTGATTATGGTGGGTCGTTAATTGTTAAGTTAATCTTAAAATGTTTGACTTTTGTCACTAGTTTGTTAGCCGGCAACTGATCGCTCTGTGTTAGCTATAGCTCTTACTAAAATAAGCGTGGGTCGGTTAATAAAAGGTAACTGAGTTATCCATCCATCCATTCATCCATTTTCCAAACCGCTTATCCTACTGGGTCGCGCGGGGGTCCGGAGCCCATCTCGGAAGTAATGGGCACGAGGCAGGGAACAACCCAGGATGGGGGGCCAGCCCATCGCAGGGCACACTCACACACCATGCACTCACACATGCACACCTATGGGCAATTCAGCAACTCCAATTAGCCTCAGCATGTCTTTGGACTGTGGGGGGAAACTGGAGTACCCGGAGGAAACCCCACGACGACATGGGGAGAACATGCAAACTCCGCACACATGTGACCCAGGCGGAGACTCGAACCCGGGTGTCAAAGGTGTGAGGCAACAGTGCTAACCACTGCACCACCATGCCGCCCCCGTGCAGAAAATCAATAAAATGAAAATTAGACACAAACTAATTCAACTCAATAAAGAAAATATTATTAAGCTAAGAGAAGTAGAGTTTTTAGGTTTACCATTCATGTAGTACTGGAGACTCACTCAGACCATAGAATCATACAGATTAGCATTAAAGACACAATTTAGTAATTTAAGCATCCAAAATGAGTAAAAGAGGGGCAGGGCGACTGCTCATTTGTACTACTCCCTGTATACTTTCTCATAATGCTACACCATGGGGTTCCTACAACAGGCCTTGAAGAAACCTCTGTCCGGGACAGGTTACTTGTCACACAGGTGGACCACAGTCATCAATGATGAGATAAATACCTATTTCATTAAATGATTTTAAAAATAACACTTGAATATTCTAATGGAACGGTAATTCAACGTGTACCGGCAAGAAACCTTCAGCATACAACGCAATGTTTTAAGCAGCAGACATGCTTTAATCACAGGACTTGTTCACCATGTCACATTAGGCCTGACAAACTGCAACTACTGTACAAGAGACGTATCCAAGAAATGGTCATATATAACATCACTTCAGAAATTCATGACACACTGTCTGATATTACAATACAGTTCATAAAAATGCCCGGGGCGAACCTAAAACAAAAGGAAGATGACACTTCACGATTCTAATACACATACCACTTAATTTCAGAGTACCGCAATTCACATAACTTCTACTACAAGAATCCCACACCGACATGCCAGTTAAAATCAGGCTCAGACGACGCTTCTAGCTGCAGAAGAAAAATACATTTGTGACCAACTAAAATTCGGCCTCAACGTCTGCCTCTTAAAACGGGACACTTCATTCATATTACTGCATGTCACAAGAGGGTGCTGTAAGGCTGTTTGATTCGACTTCAATTCCTATTCCAAGAGTCAAGAATGGATAGTGGATCCCAGGCAGCAGTTTTCCAGATTATCAATTTCAAAAACTTAAATATATGAGAGAAAAAAAAGTCATTGTAAAATTAAGAAGTATATAATACTATTAATGACAAGGGGTCTTAATACTTTTCGTTTAATTTTATTAACTCAATCTTTTGCTGGCAAGTATACCTTTTAAATTATATACAACACAGTACAACTGCATTATTTGTGTTTTGTATGCACACTTCATACAAAGTAAAAGGTTAGGGCGGCTACTTCATTAATAGTGTTTCTTATTGATACTTTACAATTCCGTTCTATTGCCCAATTCCCAGAGGACCATGCAGTTTTATTACAACATAGTAGTCTACGGAAATGTCAATACTAATCATACATTTGAGTGACATAACTAAATAGACATATGTTGACACACAGACACAGATAAAAACAATTAAACTCCCTCTATGTGAAAATGACATGAGACACACGTCCTCAATGTTAAAATCTATGATTGTAAAAAATGACCATCGTTGCCAATGTTATATCTCAGGTCTCAGATTACTTCGTTAAGTGTCAATTTAACTGAAAAAAAAAATCACAGAAAAAGGCAAGCTTATTTGCCGACATTTAGTAACCGACAAGCTGATTAAGGAGGACTAAACCTGTACCTGACTTTCCTGTCAGCTCCTTGGGGATGGCTAATCTTCAAATTTTATTACAAATATTACAACTTTATTTCGTGCCTTGCTTAAAGTAAAATATCTTCAGACTACTGAACACCGCGTTGATGGTGACATTTTTAAACTGATTCGCTTCTTTCGCCTCACTCTTCACTGTGTGACGGGTGGGCGTGGTTGATCAAGCCGGCTCCCGATTGGCGGGTATACGGTAGCTCCTGTGTCATGTGACGGGTAGTAGCGTAGGCAGCACCGCCATAGATTTGAAAGCTTGGCTGCCTCGTTGGGTGATACGCCATATTGGCACGGTAATTGTGAAATAGAGGATTCATAGAGATGACTTAGTGAACCGACTATTTTCAAAACTGCAACAACATGAGGAATGTTAAAACTAGAAAACAGGGAACCACATTTCACAGGTAAAAAAATTTGCAGTACGGTCAAATAAGATACATAACATGTTTACTAGCCTGTGACACTGACGAGATACTAGCATGATTAGTTTTTGTTGAGAATACTGTGAGCAGTACTACATAAATTGGGGGGGGGGGCAGTAGTGGTGGGCTTGTTTATTTGTTCTACATAATTGTAAGATATAAATGCGTTAATTAGTAAAGAAGTTATGGCTAAAAGATCTTTCCATCTACACCCTGACATGTTGCTTGTTTATGTCTAATTATTGCTCCAAGATGGTGGCGCTGCTGACACGTTGTGGAAAAGCGAGATGAGGCATCTAGGCTTTCAAATTCATGAGCACCACGATGTACTTCGTTTAAATGGGAGGTTCACAAAAAAACTATTAAAAGATATTTTAGAGGGGGCTTAATGCTATCTATTCATCAAAGTTCTGCTGGGAGTTGTTCAGGTTTGGAAATATCAGCCGTAGAAATGTCGGGCTTCTATCGAAGTACACTACTCGTATCTCTGCGCATTAGACACAAGCACGAGCTGCCTGGCGATATCTGCTGCGCAGTGATATTATTGGTGTGTGGCGTCGGGTAGAAGGAAATAGTTCGTATATTCAACTGCTCGCGACGAAGTCTGTGGATTTTCTTAACCTGTTCCTGATTTCTGGTAAGAGATATTGCTGTTGAATTTTTCTAATACGTTGTTCTGGCGCTTTAAGTAGTGAAAGCAAAATTGAATCTTATTATATTGCTTATTCATTAATAAGTAGCTATAACATGTATACTGCCCAATGTTTTGATTTAATAAATATAAAAATTTCATAAAGATTTAAAAAATACTTCATAATTCAATACTTCAAATAGTTCATGATTTTCAGGAGCGGTACAGTGGTTAGCACTGTTGCCTCACACCTCTGGGTTCCAGGTTCGAGTCTCGGCATGGGTCACATGTGTGTGGAGTTTGCATGTTCTCCCCATGTCGTCGTGGGGTTTCCTCTGGGTACTTCGGTTTCCCCCCACATTCCAAAGACATGCTGAGACTAATTGGACTTGCTAAATTGCCCGTAGGAGAGCATGTGTGAGTGAATGGTGTGTGAGTGTGCTCTGCGATAGGCTGGCCCCCCATCCTGGGTTGATTGATGGATGATTTTCAGGTCACACCGCCCCCTCAGAGCCCACCAGTCAGTGACTGTCTCAGAGTGTGATGTAATACACAATGTCCGCACCACCCACTTTTCAATGAGCAGTAAAAACACAACAGCTTGTCTCAGCGGACAGCGGCTCTTATCAGATAAGGGGAAAAGGACAAGATATCAAAAGTAAAAATAAATATATCACATTTGGTTAACATCAAATGAAAATAGCCCTGCAATAATATATTGGATTCTAGGATATCACCTATTAAAAGGGTGAATCTATTCTAGCAGAAGATAAAAATCCAATTATGAACAGTGAAAATGGGCATAATAGGTCCCTATAAACGACCGGTTTCTGTCCATGGTGCTGAAAACCCTGATTGGCAGATTTCACATTACAGCGATTCCCCCACTATATCGCGGATTTTCCTCCGACGCCTCACAATTCTCTGTGTGTCCCGTACATTGTTTGTGGTCCGATTGTTTTCGTTTTGTTCTAAGCCCTACGATGGAAGACGTTGACCATTCAGGAGAAGGTAAAACTTCTGGATGTGCTTCGGGAAGAAAAGCGTTATGCGGACGGTGTTCGCCATTATGGCTTGAATGAATCAACAGTACGCTGCATGAAGAAGGATGAAAAGAATGTGTAAGAGCCATATATGTTTTTATTTTTATATATTCCATTACATATATAGAGAGAAAGTTGTGTGTGTGTGTGTATATATATATTACATATTATTATTTTATTTTTATTATTATTATTATTATTATTATTATGTTACTCATATCCTTAGCCCGACAAACAGATATATGTGTTGTTTCAATAAGTTTACATGTGTTTAAAGCATGTGGGAGGGGTATTTTAAGGCTTAAACTTAAAAAATAATTTATATGGTCTTTCTGTATCGTAGATTTTCACCTATCGCTGATGGGTCTGGAACGCATCTTCCGCGATAGGCGGAGGATCAAATTTACATTTTTAACCTGATTTGACTTCAACCCTCTTATTTTGTTAACAGAGTGTGCGGGGGGAATACAAAGGGTTACAGTGGGTAATAGGTGATTTATATTGACCTTAATTGTCACCCAAGTGACTCTGGACAATCAGCTCAATAATGCTTCCCAAAAGCTTCTCTCTTTTTCACTAGTTACACTTCATTACACCGAAATCAAGGAAGAATCAAATGTACAAGCCCATTATACAAAATATAACATGCAAACACATAAAAAATATTTTGTAAAAACATTAGAAACAGATTAATATATATATTGTGCAATTTGAAACTTTACATTTAGACCTCACTTAGAAAATGCAGGTGATGACCAGCCCAACCAGCAGTTCTGTCTGGTTGTACAGAATACCTACTCAATTAAATTTTGAGGTCATGACTAAACTAAATTTCAGCTCTGCCTTTAACATCAGCAGTTAGATGAAACTGATCATTGCAGAGGGAAATACAGTGAAGCCATGAAATATACTAGATGTAAATATATTAATTTTCACATACACTTGAGCTCAGTGAATTCAAGCATGTCATACACTGTAAAAAAAAAAAAATCCACCAAAAAATGGAAAATGTACTGGCAGAAAATTACCAGCACATTTTCCGTTACGTTAATGGACTTTTCCTTCAATTTACAAATATTGTAAATTCAGTTTTCCACAGTTTCTTAAATGATAGTTTATTTTCATTTTTAATTCTTCATTCTGCCAATGCAAATTTGTTTCTTTAATAAACGGTGTTGTTCGTAAAAGTACAAGAAGTAATTTGAGAATATAGTGATTCACTACATTGATTATTTTTCATAACTCAATGGCCCATAAACATACAGTTATCCATCTGAAGCTGGATTTAAACCAGCAAACTTTGGATTACAAGCCCAAATACTTGAGCTACTGAGCCACACACTTACACTGACTCAGCTTAAGTTGCAGAGACACAGTGGATGTTTTGATTTAATAATTCAAAAATTCAAAAATACTTCAACATTTAAAATGGTTCATGATTTTCAGGAGCGGTGCAGTGGTTAGCACTGTTGCATTACAGAACGGCAAAGGACCCCTCACTAACAGGAACCTAAAACACACAAACACTTGGGAACACTTCAAATGCGTGATCTGACTCTGCAAGGGGAGAACATGTTCATGTGGAGTCTTGGCTTTTCACAATGTTTCATTCCTGCTTATAGCTAAGGTTTTTTTTAGCCGTCGTCACTCTAAGGTTGCCCATTAATGGTTTGGAATTGGGAATGTAAAGCTGTTTTGTTAGCATGTCTGCCTTACAATTCCTTTACTGTAAGTCGAGGCCTGCTGGAGCTCAATTCTGCTTCATGGCACTTGTATTTACTCTTTATTTTGCATTACATTATGTGTGAGACTAACCCCTTTCTCTACCTCTCCATTCCTCCTGTTGAGCTCCATACACACAACTAGTGGAGAAAAGGGGTGCTTGGAGGGGGGGACGATATCTCTGGATGCCCACTTAAGAAATATCTGCGTTACCTTCCAATACACCTTCCAAACTTAAGTGGATTGAACATGGGTGCTGTTGAATTAATAAAAAAATGCTCTGTATTAAAAATAATTTTGTTTATATAACATAAAATTGAACTATAAACATGAAATTTAAATCTGTTTATATATTGACAAAATAATAATTCTGAATTTTGAACCCTCATTGAACAAAATTAAACTTAATATGGACAAATGGAAAGCATTGAAATTATCCTTATGGGGGGAAAGTTAATGTTACTAAAATGGTTGTGGTGCCTCAAGTTAATTATCTCTCTATGATGCTTCCATTTAATATTCCGCAAAGGATATTTAAGCAGTACGAGAGTATAGTAAAAGATTTTTGTTGGGAAAGAAAAAACCTAGGATTAAAATTACTTTGCCCAGAGACAAGGGAGGTCTAGGATTGCCAGATGTTAGATTATATAGCATGTCATTTGAAATAGCCAAACTCTACTATCACTGGAAGAATGTGAATTCTGATGTGGACTGGATAGCTATCGAGAGCGATTTGGCTTCACTATTTCAACCTCTGCACATTCTGTCACAATGGGGGGACAATATAAGAAACACAAACCCGATAATATCTTTTTCGAGGAATGTATGGATCAAAATACATAAGAAGCTTAAAGTATCACATGACATGCAGCCATATTCCTCAATTTGGCACAATCCTGAAATACAAATAGGAAAAAGTATGGAAACAATGGCAACCCAAAGGGGTGAAAACTCTTTGGGATTTATTCGGAAATGGGTTATTTATGTCATAATCAGATGTAAAGAGTAAGTATGATGTAGAAGGAGGAGGGAGTTTTTGGAAGTTTTTGCAACTGAGGCATTGAGTCACGAGTGTTAAAATAGAGAAGATGAATGGTCAAGAATACTTTCTAGAGTGGGGAAATATAGGGAAGTAAAAGGTAAATTTATTCAGTATAAAATTATACACAGATAGTACTGGACACTAGTTAGACTAAATAGAACTGGACTAATTAATACTGATCAGTGTTGGAATTTTAGAAGGCTTATTTACACATGCTGTGGCAGTGCTCTCAGGTATATCCATTTTGGGGTAGAGTTCTTGATCTCCTAGACAAATGGCTAGGCTTTACTTTACCCCGCAAACCCGACTCTGTCTGCTAGGAGATAGAGTGGAATTGCCAAAGGTGAATAATAAACAGTTTAAGGCTGTGATGGTGGGACTCATAACTGCCATGAGGGTAATATTAAGGCATTTGAAATCCTGAATAATCCCTAATATATAGAAATGGACCGATGAGATGATTAAGGCAGCTTCATATGAAAAAATGTTGGACAGACTAAATGGGAAAAAACATATGATGAAAATGTGGGAACGTTTCTAGGGCCATGTTTTTGAAGGATAAATGGCTGGGAGGTTGAACTAGTGATTGGTCATATTGTTTTATAAATGTGAATGGCTGAAGTGCTGTAACTTTTTGGTTTGAAAAACAAGAAAAATTTGAATTACAAAATAAAATATTTTTGGATAGTAATTTCATGTAACCATTTCTCTTAAAATTAATTACATCCAACTGTACATTTTTTAGTGTAGGTACGTAGATGGATCGATAAAATTAAATAATGATTACAAATCACAAATAACTATTACAGTCATGGCCAAAAATATTGGCACCCCTGCATTTATGTCAAAAAACACACCCCTTCTTCCAGAAAATTGTTGCAATTACAGATGCTTTGGCATTGTCATATTAATTTCTCTTGTTGGCAATTGAAGAAAACAAAAAGAGGAAGAAGGAATAACAGGAATGGGAGACATTCCACACCAAAGGGCACCTGCCCTTCTCATATTGTCTCAAAAACCCAAAGCCCCAGAGAGCAAGTCAGAGTGCTAAGAATTATAGCGCCAACAAGCCCATGGCCCCTTTTCATGTAAAACTTCGTATATGAGGATGTTTGTGCAGTTTAGTGCCTCTCTTAGCCTCGGCTCCTGTAAATCATATAAGCACACCCACCACACCCCCAGGAGCATTCCGCGTGCCCCCACCTGCCAACCTGCCTGTCCCCCCCAGCCCACAGGCCGTCTGTTGTTCTGAAATTTATCCACATGACTCCTGACCAAGTCTAAGGTAAATCAGATTCCATCTATTAGAAATGAAATTTTCAGTAAAATACAAATTTTTCCCCCAATCTGGGAGACAGTGCAGAATTTTTGGAGTCGGTCCTAACTCTGTCTTGAATATGTACCCAGCAGGCACCTAGGACTGGTATCTCCCTCTGAGAATCTTTCTAAGGCGCTCAGCAGCAGAAATTCTCCATCCTAGATGAGCCTGCAAAGTTCTGTAGAAGTTAAATATACTTTAGTCAAATGAGAGACTAACCTGTTGTCAGGCAGGGGAAGCTTGAACAAGGCCTTCATTCATGACAGCTCCACTTGGCTTTTTGACGAGTCCCCATTTAGATGCAGCACGTCAGAGACTGAAGAGCAGGATGAAGGCTGTAAGTACAGTTTGCTGTGGATTATGACAGTGTTTAAATCTAATAATGGATGAGACAATTTACTTAAAGCATGATATAGTTCATATTGCTCTTCAGGCTTCGTGATAAAATATTAAAATTATGGAGTACAAAGTTGTACATGCAAAGAAAACAATGCAGAGCGGCAGGGCGCCTGGCCCAGATGGTCTTCACATAGAATTCTACAAAGGCTATTTTTTCCTGTTGGATTAACAGCTTTGGTTGTCTTGCCCTTTAAAGAAATTCTCTCAAGAAAGAAGTTGCCTCTTACCATGTCACAAGCAATTAGTTTCACCCAAAAAGGAGGAGGACCCCTCTCTGCTCCCCGTGTTAGTAGGTTCTCCCCGACTCCTCCTGCTTATTCCTTCCTCCCTCCCTCCTATTTGCGCTCTCCTCCTCCTCTTGGGTTCTATTCATGTCTTTTGGTTCAGCAATAAAACCCACAAGGCTGCCCTTGGATTGTCCCTCTTCCCATCGTGACATATTATGTATTACATGATTATGAAGTGATTTGATTATTATACAATAGTCAATTAACCACTTTGTTTCTTCAACTTGTCTTTCTTCTGAATCATCGGATATATGTCGTAGCTGGTAATTTGTTACACTCTGCTGTCAGTGCCAGTGTAGCCTAGGTACAACCAGTCATATGTTTCGGTCATGCTGATGTTTGAACAATTTTTAGGAACAGTTTTTCATAATGTTTTCTCATATATGTGGTGTGATAATTGAGCATGACCCCACTGTTGCTGTGCTTGGTGCTCCTGTCATGTCCTGTAATCTCTTATTTTTTCATGTCTCCTCCCATTCATGCCAGCAGGGGTCGCTGCTGGCCCTTTGTAACCCTCCTAATTCTCCTGTATCCCATTATAGTTCTCCATCCTAACCCTGTACACCTGTTTTGTCGCTGATTAGTGTGCTGTGTATAAATATGTCTGCCCTCACTGCGTTCCCCAGCTCAGTCATTGTTGTTCCATGTGTAGTCTGTGTTTCCTTAAAGTCCACGTCTGTCTCAAAGCGGCTGCATTTGAGTCGAGTCTCACCCGATGCTCACATCTCCCCGCAGAAAAACAATACACCGCCTCACAGGCCAGAGCCACAGCCTTCTCCTCTCTGCTGGGTGGAAGAACAACTCTCACGCAGTGGAAGTCCTCCAGACCCCCTGCCTTCAGACAATAGATTAAAGATGTGTTTTCTATGTTACCTATTGAAAATCTGAGATACAGCAGAGGCAAATGTAGGAAGAGCTTTCATGCTGTCTGGTCTCTTTTCACTGAAAATGTGGAGGGCCTGTATGTCACTTGGAAGATATTATTTAATCCCTTATATTACAAACCAAAGAATATTGCACTACACCATTACTAGGCTACACAAAGTTATTTTAACAACCACTGAATGGAAAAAGGTCAGTGCTGAATATATATAGCTGTGGAGCAGCAGCAGGCTTTGCTGGGCCGGAAATGCAAGCAGCATTGTCCACATTACCACTCTCTGTACTTGGATTGACCGAATGCTCAGACCGTAGGAAAAGAATTAATACTTTTTATTGATCCCCATCAAGATATTTTCATTTTGCCTCCCCCAACTTGCTCAGAGTGAGCTGGCCGTGACGGGCAGCCAGTCATAGTGGCACCCAGGGAGCTGGGGGCCTTGCTGAAGGACCCACAGATGTGCCCAGGCTGGGCTAAAGTGGGCTATTTTCTGATCACAGGCTTAGCACACTGAGCTACACACTGCCCCTAAATTTATATTTATATGTAATCTGTGTGTGTATGTGTTATCTAGATTTGCCCTGTATGTTTCTAACTAAATCTAATCCAGACCTTGATCCTACACCTACTATAATTATAAGTACCTCACTATACCTATATCTAACACTGCTATTCATCACCAGTGTTACATGTCAGGGCTTCGCTGCAATAGATCCCTCAGTGCTGCAGGTTATTACTGTGACTTTGCACACACACACGTTGCTGCTTCCTCAGCCAGTGTCTCATATACTTTATTACACACAGACCTCAGTAATCTCTGCTACACTCACACCTGCTCACTTTACATCCATGGTTAAATTCTCCTAATGGAATCTATCTTAATGTCTTTATTCTATTTTATTTTAATTGTTACCATATTATTCATTGTATTGTTCTTTCGATTTTATTTCTATTTTATTATTGCTAATACACCGGATCTGAGTGCCTCATTTTGTTCCCTTCATGTAGAACACGTTTTGTAATGACAATAAAACATCCTTATCCTTATCTAAATCACACTGTCTAACTACTAACCTGTTTAAATAATATAATTGGATTTCAAAGGTTAATAGTCACTCAATTACCCCCTCAGCCCAACAGTACCACAAACACCCAACATGCACGGAAATGTTCTCCTAAGTTGTTTTCCCTGCCTGGAACAATACCACAGCAGTCACATGGACTAATGTTTCAAAACATTTCGGAAACCTTGCATTGAAACTTGAGGTCTTTAGAAGGGATCAGTCCTGGGTGGCAAAGTTGCCATCACAAAGGTTTTTGATTAAGGGATTCATGATGCCAGGTAGCCATCTTTCACAAGCTGGTGGGCTGTGCCACTGATGCGTTTGCTTTGGTTTTATATGTCTGTCCTGGTTTGTGTTCTTGCCACTTCAGGTTCCCTGGATTTGGTCTACAGTCCTCGGTCCTCTGCTGTGGAGTCTACCTTCTGCTTCACCTCATTCTGGAGCCGCCCATCCAGTCAGCGGCCCATGTCCCCCTGGTTCCCTGTTTCCAGAGGTTGGTCTGCTAGTCTCCGGGGCCAGGGGGCAGAAATCTGCCATGTTGGATGGGCGGCCCAGGTTGGGGTGCTCCATCATAGACTGGTACATGAAGGATTATAAATGGTTTTTAACTAGTATGTACCGAGTGTGCGTCGTGACGAAAAGAATGTCATGGGAACATTTAGGACTGACTGCAGTATTAGTGCAAAGCATTATTGTGTTTTTCTTAATTTTTATTGATTTAGTTTTGGATTATTATTTTTTTTTAAGTAACTTGATTCCGTTAAAAGGGGTTTGTCCATTTGCTTTAGCAGAAGTTCGTGTAAGTATGATGTTCACCTTCCCTTTTCATAGTCTAGTCTTTGCCAAGTTTTATGCTTATTTCCCCTGGTTAAGTTAATCTGACTTGTGTGTTTAGGAGGGTCATACAGGCTTTTTGTTTGTAATGGAAGCACAGGGTCTGTACTTGCAGCTTATTTGCCATGCTAATGGAAGCATTTTACCTTCCTCTCTAATCTCTTTTTTTCTTGGCTCTCACTGCAGTCTCCTCTATGCCAGGGTTTCCCAACCCAGTCCTTGGACCCCACTGCAAAGATCCACAGTTTTGCTCTGTCCAAGCTCTCAGCACAGCAGTAAAAGGTGACTGTTTGGTTCATGCATGCAGTGATCTGGGACAGAGCAAAAATGTGGAGCTGTCTGGTGTGCTGAGGAATGAGTTTAGAAATGCTACTGTATGAAGTATTAAACCATTTGACCGGTTGGATAAATGTTAAAATGTTTTCTCAAAATATAAAAAGAGATAATCTTCTGTTTTGCGTCTCATTACAAGCAAACTTGTTTTTTGTTTTAATGTCACTCTAGTATTTGATATCTAATTTTCAGTCTTCTGGCAATATAATGTGGTGAATGGGGAAAGACTTCCAGCAGGGGCTCCGGTTTCCTCCCACAGTCCAAAAGTGTGCAGGGTAGGTTAATTGGCAAATCTGAGTTGTGAGTGTTTGCGCCCTGCAGAGTGTTGACTCCTGCCCAGGGTTGGTTCCTGCCTACGCCTGTTGTTCCAAGAACAGGCTCCGGTCCCCCCCGCGACCTCAGTTTGGCTTGCTGTCTCCCCGCTTGGTTTTCTTTGGTTTACGTCTTCACTAGCCCCCTTGTTGCTTTGACTTGTGTGTATGTTATGTATGTGTGATTGTATTGCTGCATAGGGAGTGACTGCTGTTTTGTTTTGCAAGTGTGTGTTGGACTCTGTTTATTTGGTTAGGGAGTGAGGTGGAGTGTTTGTCTTTTGGTTTCCTTTTCTTTTGCACTTAGGTGAGATTAGCTGTGGGTCGCACTTGATAGTTGGGGATTTTGTTTGTTATTTTGGCTGTGGTCACTCCCAAAGTCTTTTGCACAGGGCTATTTGTTCAGTGTCAGTATTATACATGAAAAAAAATGAAAATACAAAAAATATCCCTTTGTCCACTGGTGTTCCCTTCTTGCCCTCACCCCGTTTGTCCCTTTATCCCATTCCCCTTTCCCGTGAATACTGTTACACTCCAACCCTAGACAGGATATCAAAACAGCATCTTACCTATAGTTTTAAAAGAGATGAGGGATATTATTCATTGACCTTTATCTTTGCTATTTCAGAAATCCGTATCTGCTACCTTGTGACTGGAAGTATACACTGTAAAAAAAGGCTAAATTTGTCACAGTTTTAAACCATTTTATATCAGCCAATTTGACTACAGTATAATTATTTTTTTCTTCTTATATTAAATGACAGAAAAGTTTTATCAAAACTACATTGCATAAACATATTTTTACGCACAGTTTGTAAAATTACAGAGAACCCCCTTCAGTGAAACTGGTCAATTTCTTTTCTGTATTTTTACAGAAATTAAACTTATGGTCATATGCTTTATCTGTAAAATTTTTATGGTTTTATTGTACCAACATGTGTTTTAGTAAATCGAAGGCACAACAGCTGTTTGCTATAATTTTGCTTTCATTAACTTAAATTTTACATTCAGTGTACATAAAATCTACATTGTTTTACTGTCATAAACCAGATATCCACCATAATTGTACTGTGTTGTTGGATATATACAAAATGGTTTGCATAGAGCTAAGGTTATAAACATTAAAAAAACTTAAAATTAGAAAATATAGACCTTATTATTATAGGGAATATGCGAGTCATCGAATTGATATTGTAACGAACCCAAACTACAGTAGCGTTAAAGGCTGTAAACGGAGAACAGATCACCACCAGACTGCAGCTACAATTACAAAGATAATTTTATTCAGTACAATTCATGCAGCGACCCATCGGGTCGGATCTGGATTCACAAAGAGTTCGGTCCCGCTTTCTCCCCGTAGCACACCACCCCTTTTTAAGTGTGTGTTATTAACCCACGCTACCGCACAGTAAATCCCGCACCACACAACATCCCCTATTAGGGCACGGCACACCAATAGCACTGCAATGCACAGTAATCCCCACACTTCGGGCACAGGCAAGCGTTACGGGACCAGAACCGCCTACTGTATATAGTCCTGTCCCGACCCTAAGCGGTTACACTGCGCATTTAAACCACACGAAACACTCACACAATAAAGACATAATTAAAACATAACACCCCCTCCCCCCCCCGGGGATCCGGACCCTCCCCCGGGGAAGGAATAATCACACCGGTCCGTCACCTAGAACGTCCCTCCCTATGAAGGTGCCGCTACTCCCGTCTATCAACCACCCCGTCTAAGCAGTGGTCATAGCCTCCTACCCCCACTGTCCTGACTGTCCTCGCCCTACCGCACCGGGAACTGTCCCTACCGCCCACTCTCTGGCTTCACCGCCGGCAGCCCTAAACGGCATGCGAGCGGCACCTCCCCCGGGACCCAACGCGTACGGTGCCTACCAGACCAAATCTCCCTAATGGGCCTCCCACTCCCTCTCTTAATCCCAGATCCCTCACAACCCAGGTGTAGTCACTTAATTAACTATTACCTTCCACGCCCATTCCTCACCCCCCACACGCACACACATCGTCATTACAATATTTTCATTTCAACACTATTTTCCACGTTTTTTTTTTTTTTTTAATCAATTTGGTTTAAGAGTATCCTACAGCACGAGTATTAAGTATGTCAGAATAAAATGGTTTTGATGTAGTTAGTTACTTTTATTCGGTAGGTTGTAGTGTAGTTACCTACTAGGCCTATATTAAAACTGTACTGAAATTTCTGTTGAATCTTCATGAAAAGACGTGCTCAGTCTTACAATCCGTGTATCGTTCGTTGGATTTTCCGTTTTAAAAACCACATCTATTTATGGCTTTTCTGTTTTAAAATCATAACGAAAAAAGTAAAAACAGAAAAAAGACTTCATGTTGAGAACTACAAAATCTGATCGCATTACACCAGTCTTATCCTGCCTTCATTGGCTACCAGTTAAGTCTTGGATTGATTATAAAATACTGCCCTTAACCTATAAAGCACTGAATGGTCTTGCACCAGAATACCTTAGTGACCTGCTGACCTCTTACAACCCTCCACGCTTGCTTCGTTCTCAAGGCACAGGATATCTGTTAGTACCTAGGGTAGAAAGAGCTACGGCAGGCTGCAGAGCTTTCTCTTATAGAGCTCCTCAGCTGTGGAATGGTCTTCCACCGGATGTGCGGGTTTCAGGCTCACTCTCAATAGTCAAGTCTAGACTAAAAACACGCCTGTTTAGTTTAGCTTATAGGGACTCTAGTTCTGACTCTAGCTATTTCCTCACTCCCAGTCTGACCTACAGTGTGAGGTGTAGAGCTGGGAGGCGTTTGATGCCATTGGCTTTAGATAAACTGAACTGTCAGTCTGTCACTCTAGCTTCACCATCCCTTGTGGAACTGGAGTGCTGACATTTCAGGGACTCCCCATGCCTGCATTCCCACTTGCCTCTCCCTCCTACTTATGCTGCCATTGCCATATCTGCCGGAGCTTGCACTACACACTTTATATTGCACTCACCTAACTGTTAGCACTGCCTATAGTCTCCCCTATACTTTGACTAATTGCACATTTTATTTCCCCAACTCCTCCTGGGGTGTGCTGCCTGGAGACCTCAATCTATCAAGATTTTCAGCACACCCTGCTACATGTGACATGTACCCATGACGTCCTTGCATCCAGCTCGCGTTCTGCCTGTGCCATCTTCCATGTATGACCCGCTGCCTAATTACTTCTGGTTGCCTGGCGATTGGAAGGAGAGTCGGCACGGGCTTGTCATCACCTCCCTGCTCCCCGGTTGTGCCTCAAATCCTATGATTTGGACAATGTGACTTGGCACTTAGCCATCTCTTCTATTTGACTCTCCCTGCCGGCCCCTGGAGGTTGGGCTCCCCCTTTGAGTCTGGTCCCTCCCAAGGTTTCTTCCTTCTAGAGAGTTTTTCCTTGCCACTGTCACCTATGTCTTACTCACTGGGGGCTTTGGGTGGGGATGCTGTAAAGCGCTTTGAGACAATGTATTGTTGGGATAACGCGTCATACAAAAATAAATTTGTTGTTTTTCTGTTTTAAAACCAATTGGGAAAACCGTAAAATCACCTTTTTTTGTTTCTTTTCTATGAGTAAATTCAGATCTAACAGATACCAGAGATGTAAGATACAGCCTAATGTGAACTTTATCTTAATTTTACAACATTAACAGTCCCACTCATAAGCTTGGAAACACCCACCCTTAGAATGGTGTATTTTTGTAATATTTTCTACATTTTAGGATAAAATATGAAGCCTGATTTTTTGTTTTCTGCTTTTCGCTTTTTCCCCTTCTGACAGAAAAACCAAAAAACGCTGCTGTTGTTTAGTTTTCCTGATTTCGTTTTGGACTGGAAAACCCAAGGACAAACGATACATGGACTTTTTGCATTTGTTTGGCTTTAATGTGTTTGATATAAACCTAGAGTTGAGAACCTACAGATGTGTGTGTTTGTATGAGTAATCCATCCATCCATCCATCCATTTTCCAAACCGCTTATCCTACTGGGTCGCAGGGGGTCCGGAGCCTATCCCGGAAGCAATGGGCACGAGGCAAGGAACAACCCAGGATGTGGGACCAGCCCATCGCAGGGCACACTCACACACCATTCACTCACACATGCACACCTATGGGCAATTTACCAACTCCAATTAGCCTCAGCATATTTTTGGGCTGTGGGGGGAAACCGGAGTACCCGGAGGAAACCCCACGACGACATGGGGAGAACATGCAAACTCCACACACATGTGACCCAGGCGGAGACTCGAACCCGGGTCCCAGAGGTGTGAGGCAACAGTGCTAACCACTGCACCACCATGTCGCCTGTTGTATGAGTAATATAATGTAAAAATTAAATTCTATTTTATGTCCAGTACAAAAGGCAAGCATATCATACAGGTAAAACACCCACATTTAAAAAATGTTTTCATGAAAGTCTGTAACAGTAGAGTGAAGGAACTGACAAGTGGCTGGGCTACTGATATATGGTATGATGATGACCATTGAATGTTTCTCAACTTTTTAACCCTAAAAAAACACACCACTTCCAGAGATGATGATATATATATATATTATTTATTTAAAATGTAATGTTTCCTGGGGGCTGGGGAGGACACCTGCAGGAGAGAGACAGATATTGATCATGTAAACATCCTTCAGCAGTGCAGTAGTCATACTTCACATTTTTTTTTGGGATTGTTGGGGGGGGGGGCACATGCAGCCATGGTACCTAAGCTCTGCTCCAGTGAGATCTGAGTTACAGGGAAAGGTCCATAGACCTTGTTTATATGCTGCTGTTCCACAGACTTCCAGTAGGGGCTCCATGTGAGGAAAGAGCGAGGGCTATGCTCTCTCTCAAGTACACACAGAGTCACAGAGTAGGTCAAAGAAGCGAAAACAAAATACCATACCTGAGTTGTTGTCACTGAACACGAAGTCCCGGTTTGCTCCAAACTACAGGTGAGAAAGGCCCTCCTCTAAACTGGCCTCTCTCATGCGGGACGGGGGCCGTAAGGTGGCGTGGACCTCAGGAGCAGCGTGCAGCAGTATGAGCAGCCATGCCTGTGCCAGCAGCACCACTGCCTGTACCCGGTTGTCCCATGTTGGGGGCAGGCCAAGCGCCGCGTTGCCATACAGGCAGAAGGTGATCCAGGCCACCCACAGCAGGACTGAGGCCAGGCAGGTGATGAGCAGCCACGTGGTCCTGCACCTCCACCGTGGCTGCTGCCTCCACAGACTGCAGGCCGCCCCCACCAGTGCTGCCAGGAGCAGGACCAGCACATAAGTGGTGGCCAGCGCAAAGTCCAGCGGCTGGTATTCACAGGCTGGCTGGCATGTGGACATCGTGGCGAGAAGGATCCACTCCGGATCCACCACGGCCAAGGCCACCGCCAGCCCCATCAGTTGACCTGTGCTGGGGCTATGAGCACCTTGTCCCAACCGGCGCAGTCGCAGACCGTGAAACACTAGGCAGGTGTTGCAGACAGCAAGCAACACCCCCCTCAGGACACGCCGGGCGAAGCAGAGGCTCTCTTGGTGCTCAGCGATGTATCCCAGGCTGAGGCCACAGAGCCCAAATATGGCAGCGAGCAGCAGGAGTAGCGGCGCCACCCCGCTGCGCTCCTCAGCCTCTGTGATCTTCCGCAGGCGACACAGTACCACCAGGAGCAGGATCAGCGAGGCGAGGGCCGCCGCCGATGCCGCCACCACCACCACCAAGCCCCACACCGCATCCAGCTCACACAAGGCCGTGTAGGGCCTTGTCAGGATGGAGCCGGATCCGCAAGGCGAAGCTTCGTCCCATGAAGAGCTGCCCCCCACCAGGGACAGGACGAGGAAGGTGAAGAGATTGATAGAGGGAGCCATCACTGGCAGGGAGAGAGAAAGGAATCATTTAATGGGTTGAAGAAGTATTAGTCCATTAAACGCAATGTAGCCTGCTGCTGTGCAGGACACATCACAGGCGACACGCTGAGCATGCTGACAACTGAGCAATGGACTTCTACAGTGTGAGACTACATGCACTTTCTTAAAAAGCAGTAATCAATGCCATGCCAACCAGCTGAACAACTTCACAAGCAAATCGGCAGATTATATAGGCCACCATCGTTATAAAAAATAATTATTATTTAAATTCAGGGGTCTCAAAGAAATGACTGTATCTGGCCGGCCGATATCAGAGAACAATTAAAACCATGTAATGTCATTCCTGCGCAATTGACACCCGCCAGTCTGCACGTTTTGCGGTCGGTAGTTTAGCATCTCCCAGCGTTTTTTTTAGTTCAAGACCTTTGATCTAAGTGAAGTATACATTTTGAAGGGGAGGCCTTACCTTAACTGTCAATGTCTTTCAGCTTCACTTGCTCTTACAACACGTACAATGCACTCACGAATCGTTTCTGTTTGCTTCTCCCTTATCAAACAGATTATTTATAAGCGGTGCATCATGACGTAGTACTGCATTTTTACGTAATGGAACGCCTAACGTTCTAAATAGGGTGGGGGCATGGAGGGGGCATTAAGTGTCATCCTTTTTGTGTTTACTTTTGAAAAATTGAGATATAACCTTTAAAAAGCACGGATATAATGTAAAAAACTTTTTATTTTTTAATAAATACAAATAAAAACGAGCAAATGCATTCAATCCCATTTCTTGTAGCTAGTGCTGGAAACTTTGGTGGACACCAATAACGATATATTTTTGTCCAGTAATATTACCAATACCTAATGTTTGTCCAAACCCATGCAGCGCTCTAAGAAACTCCAGCTTCTGCGATTCCCCCTGCAGACCGCTACGGCTGATACAAAGACAAATGCGCAAAAGATGCTAGTAAGATACAGAGATTGGTCATTGGTTAATATTATATACATACGCAATTAATAATATGACAAGTGGCAGTATTGCTACACGATTAAATAAACGACAAAAACAATAATAATGACTGATAAGTCATAACGCATTTTTTTCTTTGATGGTGATAACATGTACATGCAGTACACCGATACCGAAATAAGAGAATTAATGCTATTAGCAGAAAATTATTACTGGAGACATAATTGTTAGGACACCCTCGGCAGGGAAACGCGGACCCAGGAATGCGGAACAGAGCGATCTTTATTAGATCGAGCAGGTAACAGGCTTTCAATGGGCCAGGTAAGAAGAATGGTCGGGGACAGAAGGTAGATTCGGTAGCCGGGGAGATCCAGTCCAACAGGCAGGCACAGGACACGGAGATGAAGGGAAGGGGAGACGAGAGATCCTGGGGCTGGCAGGGAAGGCAGGACGGGAGGTTCAGGGACGAGGGCTGCTCTGGGAAAGATAATAAGATAATAAGATTCTATTTGTACTGCCTGCCAATTTTTATATTAGATGAAACTAAAAATTGAGAAATATCTATATGCACAAGTAGTTTTTCCTGATAAGAAGGATGACATCAAGACTGTCAGCATTTACAAATTGAATTATGACACATCTGAGTAGCCCAGACTGTCCGGAAAACAAAGCCATACAGCATATGTGGCTGACTAATGTAAATACAGTGTAATAAGCTTATAATCAAATGGATTGAAAAATACTCAATAATGGACAGGATTCAAAGGATAAATAAGGTGCATCATGTGGAAGAGAAGTTAGGTGGCATTGGGGTGCATTGTGAGTTTCATCTGGTAGCTAGAAGGGAACAAACAGGGCTTTTGGGGGGGGGGGGGGGGGGGACTTCTCCGGGGGCTACATCGCTCTACCTTAAAAAAAAATTATAAAAAAAAAAAATCTTTTCTTCTTACACTATAATGGCAGGTTTAGGACTAATACAGTACAGTCATAACCAGTGTCAGGGATTCTATGCATTGCTACACAGAGACAAGTCCAGATATTGAGCCCAAGGCTAAAATTGTGGTTTACTTACAAGTGCACTTTGCTGGGCAGTGGGGGTGTTTGTCCTTCTCTGCTCACATTTTCCCCTCTTATCCTGTCTTCTCCTCCGCAGCCCTTCCTCCTTCTCTCTGTTGCTCCTATATTCCCTCCCCTCCAGCCATCTATGTTCTCCTTCCTCTGCGGTCTCTCCTCTTCTCCTATTCTTCAGTTATACTGTCTTCTCCGCTCTCTCTGTATCCCTCCTGTCTTCTGGTCCTGTCGTCTCTTCTCCAGTCATCCCCTGCTTCTCAGTCATCTCTGCATCTTTTCTCTCATTTGTTTGCTTATTCTTTGATTGTTTGTGTTATTCGTTAACCCACCACCTCATGCTGGATGAGTCTTGATGTTTTTTGTTCTTTTTAAAGTTAGGCTTCTTCCTTTGTTTTTGTGCCATATCTTCTGCCCTCTTCTGGTTGCGGCAGTGCATGACATGGCTGGAAAAATAGGGTTTATTACAACACACACATCAAAACCAAAAGGATCAGGATGGATCCAAAATAAACAGCAAATGACCAGGAATGAACTAAATGATGGAATAAACACAACTAGAGAACTATATACATACATACAACATACAGCTATAATGAACCATCAAAGAACAGAAGCAGAACAGGCACTTAAATATACAGCTAACAAGACACAGTGCAGGACAGTGAGAATCATAACCAATAACAAGGACTGAGGGCAACCCAGGAACAGGCGTTACAGTTAAACAGCACTGGTGAAATCAAAGTGACCTTTCAGCCACATGGTCAGCTCTGCATCGCCCTCTCCTGTTTGCATTAGAAGCTGCTTGAAATTCCCACTCTCCTTACCAACACCTCGAAAAGCCAGGCCTTGCCGTGCCAAGTATTTAACTTCAGAAGATTTTTCCTCACTTGCTGCTGCTCTTTCCAGCTCATCTGAAGGTTGAATATTAACAGGATTGATCTTCTGAATCCATGTCATCAGTGCTAATCTGTGGCACTGCCTGTCTTTATGTGCACTGAATTTCCCCAGTGCCTTTTCCAGTTTCACATGCCAGTCTTCACAAGAGCTGAATCTGTCTCTCATGCCAGTTTAGACATTTGTGTTACAAATAATTTTGCACAGTAGAAACAAATAGAATCTTATAAATGCTGAGATTAGAGTATCTACGATGCAGGAATGCAGGGGTTTCATTGGGGACCTTTCTATGGCTTAGTACTGTGAAGGAATACATGGTTAGTGCCAGGCGCAAAGGAATATCTTTGATTTTGCATCCATTTGGTAACTTGTTGAAGTTGTCTGATAGTCAGTAATGCATGGTTTAATTATTATGATTTTTTTATTTATTATTTTAAAACATCTGAAAGAATCTGAAATAGAAAAACTTATTTTAGTTTATGGTCCACTGGATAAACACAGACATTACAGACGGTTTTAGAATCTAATGCTGAATGTTTTTTGCTATCATTTTTCTGCCTGCATATGCTGTGATTGGTGCAGTGAAATTTGAGAATGTGTTTGTGGTCAGTATCATAGCCTCAGACAACAAACCAACGCTGTAGCGCCTCACTGTGTTTACATCTGGGAGGGGTTCCAGTTACATAATGGGCTCGTTCTAATTCAACTGTTTTGACGGAGCTCGACAAACCTAAAAAATAAATGCTGGTGTTATGAAAAACGATGTCATATAGCTATATTTCAGATTTATTATAGCCAAACACATCTCGGAGCTCCGAGGAACCTCCTTCTCCTTACATTTGGGGAAGATGGTGGCGCAGGAGGTAGTGCTATCGTTTAGCAACCAGAGAGTTGCAGGTTCGAGCCCTGTTTTCTCCTGACCCCTTCAAAGGGTCCTTGAGCAAGACACTGAACCCCAAATTGCTCTCGGCGTGCAGGTTGGCGCCTTGCATGGCAGCCTCCACCACCGGTGTGTGGATGGGTGAATGTGAGGCATGAATTGTAAAGCGCTTTCAGTTCTCATAAAAGTAGAAAAGCACATTTATCATGTGTGTTTTGGATTTGGATTGTATTAGTGTGTAGTCAATCGCTCATGTACATGCTCAATCGCAGTAACATTTTCACAGGAATTTGGGAGATTGAAATGCTAATTCTATGGGGGTGTATTCAGTGGGAAAGGTATGTATGTAGGACATGTCCCCCCCCCCCCTCCTTCGTGGTGTTAGATATTCTGTTTCCCCCCCTGTCTGTTAAGTAGTGGGTTTGCTCTTGCGTGTTTAATAAAAGATCGTACTACACTGCTTGTATTGCCGTATTGCCTGTGGTTTGGGGGGAGGTTAATCTGTGTGTGTGACCATGAGTGACGCGACATGTGTGCTACAGTATACATCCAGTATGTAACTGTATAAAGTAAAACTCACTGTATAATATAAAATGTAAATGGATACTGTAATATGAAGCATTGCAGTAAGAGGACAATATTACAGTACAGGGCACATTGTTGGATTACATACCTGTTGGCTCTATGAAATGTTTGATGGTTGAGGACATGGTTGTTCTCCCATCATTCGGCCGACCAGCCTCAGCCATTGTAAGGCCATGATTGAGGGCCTAATTATATATATACAGTACTGTGCAAAAGTCTTAGGTAGGCAAAGAAAATGATGTTTAGATTATCCTCCTGTTGGTGTAAAACTATGATATGATGCCTGTCAAAGTGTGTCAGCTTCGCCATTTCAGAACCTCTGCTAAAATCATCCTAGTATTTGCAGCGACCGTCCAGTGCAGCCATGTATTTTTTGACTTGGCCACTAGCAGACCTCATACAGCTAGTCAGTCTCTCACTTTTTGAATCGATATATTTAATTATTTAATTGAGCTGTTGGGGAAATTTAACAAAATCATGGAACGACTGAGGTGCCCCTGAGGAGAAGTTTGGGAACTGAACTGGTGTTCATCTAGCCATCCAACTAGATATCAGTAACTTTTTAGAAAACAGAAGAAATTATTACTAGTTTTTATTGTGTTACTCTTAATTTGCACACATTCTAATGTTAAATTGTATTTTTTGTTCTAAGCCAAAGTGCACTTGCTACCCAGATAAACAGCTTTAAACATTTCTTTGGACTGCCTAAGACTTTTGCACAGTACTGTACTGTATATGGTAATGCTAAATTGATAACAGTCTATCAGTGTTGTGTTTATGGGAAATATGCTAAATTTGCTGATGCAGTCTTCTCAGTTTCCCCTTTGTCCGCCTTACTTACTGTTGCTATGCCTGCTATGTGCTCACTCTGCGTGCCTTAATTATATTATGGGGTTTTATTATTAATTTATTCATAATCATTGTTATTTTTTCAATTTCTGTGTGGCCATAATATTTTGGGTTTTATAGTTACAGTCATGTGGATTAATCTATTTTCTCTCTGTTTTACCATGAAGAACAAGGTGTGACAGGGGATGATTTTGTGGACATTGGAGAGCAAGATGTTTACCTTTTGTTCCCCAAAAACCTCAGACTGAGGAAATCCCTAATTTCCATTTTAAAACTAAAGGCAAGTAAACTTTCTGTTTGATAGCAAGCTCTGTGTTTTTTGTGGTTTCACAGACATACTGCTGTCAGGTCATGGTTACAGAATATATCATATTTAGTTTCATGATCTTTCCCTCAATCAGTCTGGAGTGGAAGCAGAAGACTTCCTAAAAAATAAGCAGGGAAATCAGCGGCAACACCTGAACAAAAGAGATTCAGTGTAAGTATCACACAGTCCTGGAAATAGAAACTAAAGTGGACAGAGCTGTTAGAACACAGACAGTGCAGGTGGAAGTAGAATCAGCAGAATAAGTGGTTCTCACATCAGAAATACTGCTACCATTCATTCTGCTCATTCTATGTCCACCTGCACTCCTCTCTATTCTAACGTTTTTGGTGCAAAACTGATATCTTTCTTTTTTCTACACATCTCCACCAGGCTGTTGTAAGATCATCCCTGGGTGCATCAAAAATGTGGACCACTGCCTGCAAGGGAGCGGAAATTGACTGGAACCCTGTCATAAGCAAAGTCTGTACCTCATAAAATTGTTTAAAATCAATATTTCTAATCAAATAGTTTAATTTCTCTATTACTTTTTTACCACATAAAGCACAATGAGTGCTTAAAATTTCAATTCACAAGGTAAAACACCAAATAAAGTGTTTTAACAGAATATTTAATGTAATTTCAAGGTCACAGCAGAGTTGCCCTGCAGCCTCGTCGGCAAAGAGCAGGAAATTCGGGAAAAACCCTTAAAAATGCTCCGAAACAGGAGGGTGGACCTCCGAAGGTCAGGAAAGGTAATACATACTGTACATAGGGAACCTGCAAGCAAGTTAAAATTATTCAATCCCTTACAATCTGTCACGGGAGATCGGCAGCGATCGCGGGCAGAGCGGCGATCGTGCGAGGCGAACGGGCAGGAAGCAGGCGGACAGGCGGAAGTCGGGGTAAACTGGGGGTTTATTCAACAAACTGGGAGCAGGAGACATGAAACGCCGACTAACATCAATGACAGACAACGGGTTAGTACAAATCAGGAACTTAAATACATGGAACAAGGCAGCAGGAAACAAGACACGACTGGGCACGATCAGGAAATCACACGTGGGTAATTAGGGGGCGTGGCACACACGAGGAGCGGACGGGCCGGGCGTCACACAATCAAATTAAATCATGAATGTAATGTCCGGAATACAGATCTAGTCAGCCAAGGCTGAATAATGTTCCTGTTCATGTTCTGCTTCACTTTCCTGGCTTCTCATGTCGTGGCAAAACTTAATTTCTACTTGTCTAGAAGAGAGAAGGACTTCAGCTTCACTCCAACAGTATGTAGCTTTTCTGTATTTATACCTTATCATTGTGTAATATATATAGTCATACATTTCATAATTTAGCTTCTAAAATATTGTGCAATCACCAGCCCAATTGATATTTTTGGCATCTTAATCCGCCCAGGATCAGTACAGTATATGTGCAAACATATTTTATGTGTTTACAGATGTGTAAGACTGCTGAAAAAAGGTGGGAGAACAGTGGCTCTTGGAGGTAAAATGTGTTTTTACATTTTCCCAGTCCTGCTGCATGATTCACTGTACTGCAGTGTCAGGTTTCCCATTGCCCAGCACACCTAATTTGGCTAAAGAACCTGATGATGTTACGATGATCAGTGTGTTGGCCAGTGAAACTGACAATGTGCTGAACTTTGGGAAATTTTGAAATGTATTATAAACACAGTATATTAATCTGCACAATGTAGCAAAACAGTCTGAAACGTAACTGAGATACAGAGGTTATACACTGATCAGCCATAACATGTGAAGCGAATAACATTGATTATTTGGTTACAGTGGCATCTGGCTGTGGGGGGGTTATACAGGTCCTTCTCAAAACATTAGCATATTGTGAAAAAGTTAATTATTTTCTGTAATGTACTGATAAACATTAGACTTTCATATATTTTAGATTCATTAGACTTTCATTGACTGCATTGTTGGTCCACTGTGTTTTATCAAGGGCAGGGTCAATGCAGCTAGCTATCAGGAGATTTTGGAGCACTTTTTCATGAGCTGTATGCCAAAATCATCAATATTAAAACAATAAAAGGCTTGAACTACTTCAGTTGTGTGTAATGAATCTAAAATATATGAAAGTCTAATGTTTATCAGTACATTACAGAAAATAATGAACTTTTTCACAATATGCTAATTTTTTGAGAAGGACCTGTACAGTATATAATGTTATATATCAGGCTTCCCCAATTCCAGTCCTGGAGAACCAGTTTGCAAGGACCTGTCAAATACACCTACTAAACCTGGCAATTGGCTGGTGAGCTGAATAAGGTGTTTGAGTATTAAAATCTGGGTGCAGACTAGGCCTGCAGGACTGGAACTGGGGAATCGTGGGGAATTGAAAGTTACCATCACCAAAAATAACTTTTATTTTAAAGTTTCATAATGAAATTAATTTGCTCATCAGTATATTCTGTTTGGCAAAGTATTCCAGTACTTGGGTTTTAAATTATCCATCGTAAATCTTTGTCACCAGATGCACAGTAATCATCCCGCTAAAGCAGAACTACACTGTCATCGTATTAATGGGGTGAGTGTGCACACAGCATCGGTTACTCCAGCATCCACAGTGTCATTCTCCCAAGTTACTATACAGCAATTAACAATCACTGACAGCCGCTAGTAATTAAATGCCTAATGACCATCATGTAGTGATTGAAAGTGATTCAGTCTCAGCCATGGCAAATGTAATCTTATGCATAGCTATTTAACAACAATAGTATTCCCAGATTGAGGTGAGTACGAGGACAATCTTTTCATAGCTATTTCCTAGCATGGAGTATGGCGTAAGAGGCAAGTTTATGCATGCAGACAATTGCATATTTCAACTGATATGGGAATGCCACTTTGGAGCCAATAACATGCTGACCTCAGTAAAATTCCAGAAGATATTTTTCAGCCTGGATACTTCTCTCCCGTGTAGTAGTTCTCCGCTTTACAGCAACAAGAACTTAACATACATAATGGCACATAAATGTGATCTGCTGATTTCAGATCTGTAAGCATAAATTACCTTTGTTGTATTCCCTGGCCTTCAGGCTAATTGGAGTTGCTAAATTGCCCGTAGGAGTGCATGTGTGCGTGAATGGTGTGTGAGTGTGCCCTGTGATGGGCTGGCCCCCCATCCTGGGTTGTTCCCAGCCTCGTGCCCATTGCTTCTGGGATAGGCTCTGGACCCCCCGCGACCCAGTAGGATAAGCGGTTTAGAAAATGGATGGATGGATGGTATTCCCTGGCCACAGGTTAAATTGGAGACAGGTTGTGCCTAATGCCTCTACCTCCGAGTGAGGGGTTGTGCATTTGCACATGCAAAGCTGCTTGGACGAGCGGTGAAACGTTTCTACCTTTTAGAGAGGTACAATGTCTTTGGATGTCTTTTGTCTTGTGCAGTCTGGGAGTTGGCTGAATGCTGGGGCGGGGGTAGCTTTTCCTTTGTAGTGGGGTCCGGTGGGGCGCCTTGGGCTCTGTGGGGCCCGGTGGTGCTGCTGCTTTGGGCCCCGGTCTGGATGGGCCTGGGCCCCCCTCCCTGGATGGATTTCGTGGAACGGGGAGTGCTTATGGGGGTCAGCGGGGGAGCTGGCTCCGGGGGGGGGAGGTATTTTGCCCCCCCCCCCATTCCTTTCCTCCCCGTTCCTAAATGCTTCCCTCCTCCCGCTCCATCACACCACCACACATGTAGGGCTTTGAGGTGTAGGTGCGTTGCTGGGATGCAAGGTAGGTATTCCTCCTCTGTCCCCTCGCGACCACCTGTACCTCATTCATACACTACAACGTAGACACTCTCATTACTTACTCTCTCATGACACATACATTTAGGGCGTTGGGGATGGGCACACAGACTGGCATCCAGAGGGTGGTCTGTTCATTCAGCCTTACCTCTGGTGCCAGGGCCCACATCTCAATTTTAATCACACATAGACATTGAGGGCTCTGGGGAGAGGCCGAGCTAACACCAGCTGTTGGTCGGCAGGGGGTGGTTAGTGCCATGCCCTTCACCTGTTTTAAAAGCACTTTAGAACAACACACACCAACACCACATCTGAGCGGGCAAAGGGGGGCATGGGGTCTTTTCACACCCCCGTTCCCTGTTCGCCATTTGGGGCTGGGGGCTGAGAGGAAGAGCTGGCCGTCTGGTCGGGGTCTGGGCTGGTGGGCTTCTCGGCTACTGCGGGGTCCGGGGTGATCTTCTGGTCTCCTCGCCAGAGGAAAAATAGGGGTCCACATAGAGTATATATGGGGAGTGAGAGTATGTGTACAGCGTTCATTTCTGTGTGTCTAAATGTTGGGTGAATGTGTAAATATTTGTTTATGTCTGCATAAGGGTGGGAACGTATGCTTGTATATGTGTGTGCCTGTTTGTCTATACACACGTGTCAGGTTGGGTCCTAGACTCCACCTGAAATAACATCTCGGGCACAATAAAGTGGTCCTCCGCAGAGGGGGGGTGGTGGAGGGAAAAAAAAAAAAAAAAAAGCTTGTGACCCACCGACCGATTTCTTATTTGATTACTGTTGTTCCTTGTCTTGTTT
The DNA here is from genome assembly GCF_023856365.1 of Brienomyrus brachyistius. Classification (NCBI taxonomy): domain Eukaryota; kingdom Metazoa; phylum Chordata; class Actinopteri; order Osteoglossiformes; family Mormyridae; genus Brienomyrus; species Brienomyrus brachyistius. The sequence goes on from NW_026042317.1 coordinate 1,333,279, forward strand.
TTGACCCCTCGTGGTCTGCTTTTGTTTTTATTAGTGTCTCTAGTGTTTATCCCCTTTCCTCCTTTGAATCCCTGAGTGAGTCGTCCACTCTCTGTTTCTGCTTGCTCCATGACACGCTGTCGCTCTCAATCCGCCCTGGACCTGTGACAGTATTTCTGTTTTTGCTTTTGTTTGGACGTACTGAGTTTAGGATACCTAGCTTAGAAGGAATAGTTTAGCCTGTCATGTGTAACGTTGTTAAATGCGCTGATATCAGTGTTATGTCACAGTACCAGAAACTTAAAATGGTACATTTTGTTTTCTTTTTGTTTTCCTGCAATTACTACATACAATTGTTTAATGTTTTGCTGACATCTAATTAGAAAATAAATGCATTTATGCTTTAAATGATCTTTTTGTTGTCTTCAATCATTTCAACAGGTGAAAATGACCTGAAATCAATGAGTTTGAACACTGGACACTACATTCCGTGTTTGTGTATAAAGTCATGTTTAGCGTACATGCGAGTTCATTCGTATCCTTTTCCCCAGAGACAAAAAGTAGGCTAGGCTAATGGGAAAAAAAACACACAAATATATAGACCTAATGTCAGTGTTTTGTAATATCTGAGACCAAATTAAACTTAATCTGTGTATTTAATGGATTTATGTGCTATTGCTACTGGTTTAATTGGTAAATAGGCCTTTTTCCAAGCAATTGAATATTTAAATGGGAATGTTTTACGTTATTGATTTAGCTTTAATCATGAAGTACCAAGCTTGATATCAATCCATGTCTAATGTGACATATTCAGGACATGCAAAGTCTATACACATAGGCACAGACTATGGCTGGGATTCGTGTGGCCTACCCTGCAGATGGGAGGCCAACACTGCATGGTATATATTCTTTAAATTTATTTAATATTAATAATTAATAATATGAATATCCATCCATTGGCTGTAGCACTTATCCTATTCAAGGTCAAAGCCAGAAGCTATGGATGCAAGACTGGGACAACAGGAGCTGACCCTGACAGGAAGCTCATCTCATAATGATATTCCCCACACCGTGCTGCTACTTGCAGAGCTTTGCTGGGGTAGGTGGTGTGGCTATCATACCAGCCGGCGACGCATCCAGTTAGGATGCTCTTGATGACACAGTTATAAAGTGTCCTGAGGATAAGGGGACTTGTGCCACACCTTTTAGCTCGTCGGAGGTAGAAGGGCCGCTGCTATGCATTTAAATTTTTCCCAATATGATAAATGTAGCGTGGAAAAAGTAACCATATCAGTTTACATGGGCTTCTACAGGGGTTAAGTATCCATCCATCCATTTTCTGAAGCCACTTAATTCCAACTGGGGTTGCCTGGGGACTGGAACCTATCCCAAGAACACTGGGCACAAGTGGGAACCAACCCTGGGGAATCACCAACACACCACAGGGTGCACACACAACTACAGGACCAATTTAGACTCACCATTCAACCCCTCTTGAATGCTTTTGGACCGTGGGAGGAAACTACAGCGCCTGGTGAAAACTCAGACAAACAGAGGGAGAGCGTGCAAACTCCACACAGAAAGGACTTGGGATTGAACACAGGACCTTCTTGCTGTAAGGCAGCAGGGCAAACCACTGCGCCACCATGCTGCCCCCATGTTAAGTATGATAAGTAATATGACAAATGTCATAGCTTAGCTATAGATATGCATAAAATGTACGGAAAGACGATATAAACATCTTGTTACTGGTTCATAATCATAGTGAGAATATCTTATTGTTATGGAAACGTTAGTGCTTCCTTTGTTTCTGATTTGTGTCTTCGGGATCTCCAGGGCAGCTTGTGGACAAACAGGAGGTGACGCCTATGAAAGGAGACACTGTCAGTATTCAGTGTCACTATATTGACATTTACATTGACATGATGTGGTGTAGGATGGGCAGGGGCTCCTGTGTAGAGAATTCTGGGAGTTTGGATGGGAGGCCTGTGGAGCTCAGTGATGAAAGAGTTAATAAAGTGCTCAGCATCACAATGAGGCGACTGGAGAGGAAGGACACGGGCTGGTACCTGTGTGTGGCAGAAAACCTGCAGACACTCCTTCCTATTAAAGTCAATGCACAACCACACACAGCACTGAATGTAAGTAATTAATTAAAATATGTGAGTCGTTTATACTCTATTACAAATAAATAAAGGCTAAATGGATCCCAAATCTTTCCCTCGTGAAGGAAGTTGGCGCATTTTTTTGGGAAGAATCTGTTTGGGGGAGGGGGCGTGCACTGTACTCACTGGGGTATTACCAACAAGCACCAGGGTGAACAAAATACTCAGCTAAAGTCAGAGCAAAGCTAAAAAGAATTAAATTAAGCAGTTTTAGCTGACTTTAGCGGACATTCTTATAATAAACTCATTTCTTACGGGTATTATACTTGATATATGAAGTATGTTAACACCCCTTGGACTAGATTTGTGATCTTTCATTCCTCTGAATCCTTTGGTCATCCCGATTCAAATTCATCCATTGCCGTTAATTTCCTTATTGGATTTTCTGTCAATCTGAATTTTTCAAAAAACCTACTTATTTTGCACAGGCCAAAAATTTTGTCCAATCTTCTACTCTGTAATTTGGCACCCTGACAGAGGCCCATCCAAAATACTGGCTCACCAAATTTCTGTATTACAGTAGCAACACCATCAGGTCAAATTTCAAGATATGTTTCTGCATGTAAATTCTGAATTCTTAAACCTGGGATTATGATCTTTGGTGTGTTTAAAGCCATGGCTTGTCTAACTTCGATTGCACTCATTAATTAAGTCTGTCATATTGTCATTTTGAATTTTTCTGAAAAAAATAGTTCTTTGGAAACCTAGGCTGTTGATCAAATCATCATCAAATTTGGGGTGCATCATCTAGAAGGGATTGTGACCAAAAGTTACTAAAAGTCAGATGCTATGGCCACTATCATCCAATGAATTTGATGACAAAGCCACTGAACAGGATGTGTGGCCATATCTCAACAAAACTTTGATTGGATAAAATTGATTTGGTGACTGGACTTGGGGCCCAATTCTGAGGAATAAGAACAAAAATAGTGTCATTCCACCACTAGGTGGTGTTGCAATAAGTAAACATGCCTTGTGGCTAATAACTGTTGAATGGATTGACCTAGGGGGGCGGCATGGTGGTGCAGTGGTCAGCACTGTTGCCTCACACCTCTGGGACCGGGGTTCGAGTCTCCACCTGGGTTACGTGTGTGTGGAGTTTGCATGTTCTCCCCATGTCGTCGTGGGGTTTCCTCCAGGTACTCCAGTTTCCTCCCACAGTCCAAATACATGCTGAGCCTAATTGGACTTGCTAAATTGCCCGTAGGTGTGCGTGTGAGCGTGAATGGTGTGTGAGTGTGCCCTGCTATGGGCTGGCCCCCCATCCTGGGTTGTTCCCTGCCTCATGCCCATTGCTTCCAGGATAGGCCCCGGACCGCCTGCAACCCAGTGGGATAAGCGGTTAAGAAAATGAATGAATGGATGGATTGTCTTAGTACCCAGCCTCATAAGTGAAACCTGAGGAACTTTTGACTTGCAAAGCGATTTGTCCATCACATTCAAATGATTTTGATGGTGATGCCGCCAATCACTGTGTGTTAACATATCTCAGCAATTCTTTGGTCGTTTGAGGCCAAACTTGGTATTTTTACTTGGGGCCACACCTTTGGGGAGTGCATCAAATTCTGTGTCATTTAACCACTGGGGTGGGACACGTTTCATTGACCTACAATATTTTTTCAAATACATTTTGATGTATTGGCCTTTCAAAAGTGGTTGCTATGACTGGGGATTGTCAGGATTTGTCAGTGTTTTTTGGAGCCTTTTGATCACCTTCATATCTATTCATAGATATCGTTTTTAAATGTGCAACAACATGGATTATTTGTGACTGTGAAAGTCATGACAGCCAGCTGATCAGCAGATTTATTTGCAAAGCCTTCACTACATAAAGTTCGTACCTCAATTCTTTTCATCTTTCCCAGCTAACGGCCTCCAGATTCTACCAGTAGTACAGAAGTACAGAGTAGCACTTGGTCACATTTTAAAGTGCAGTTCAGTCTTTAAAAAATCAACTAGCTAAAGTGTGATTTTGATGATGTTACCACATGTTATATAAGGGAAAAAAATGCAAACAAGTGACACTATATATGTATAAATGCAAAATGTTATGTGCTCAGAGCCAGGCTTGTTTAAAAAACTGATTTTAAACATGAATTTCCCAAGTTACCCAAAATGAATTAATAACAAATGTCACTTGGTGGGAAAAATTGTGTTTTACTGAATTGTAACAGAGGTAGTGAAGAGTATGAAAAGCACTTCAACTGTACATGGAAAGCAGAACACCACAAACATACAATTCACACACTGTTATCAGAGCTTCATTTTCTCTGAAGTAGAGTTCATGACATTTGGAGACAATTAACAGCTACACAACAAAGACAAATGACCCATACGAGTATAACAGCATAGGAATGGTATTCCTAAGTAAAGTCCAACTTCACAATTAAGCTGCATCTGTATTGATAAAACAGACAAACTTTATTACTTCAATGATGCATTGTTCAGCTTTATTTGCTCTTCTTGACAAAAAACGAATGTCCTTTATTTTACTGTGGGAGAAATAAACACAGTAGTATGATACATAGATTTAAAAAAAAAAATGACACAAACAAAAACATCAGTCCAGTTCCTGAAAATCTGATTTAGAAAAATACACCCCACAATTATGATTACATTTTTATATACAGTATATAATGCTATATATCAGGGTTCCCCAATTCCAGTCCTGGAGAACCAGTTTGCAAGGACCTGTCAAATACGCCTACTAAACCTGGCAATTGGCTAGTGAGCTGAATAAGGTGTTTGAGTATTAAAATCTGGGTGCAGACTAGGCCTGCAGGACTGGAACTGGGGAATCGTGGGGAACTGAAAGTTACCATCACCAAAAATAACTTTTATTTTAAAGTTTCATAATGAAATTAATTTGCTCATCAGGATATTCTGTTTGGCAAAGTATTCCAGTACTTGGGTTTTAAATTATCCATCGTAAATCTTTGTCACCAGATGCACAGTAATCATCCCGCTAAAGCAGAACTACACTGTCATCGTATTAAAGGGGTGAGTCTGCACACAGCATCGGTTGCTCCAGCATCCACAGTGTCATTCTCCCAAGTTACTATACAGCAATTAACAATCACTGACAGCCGCTAGTAATTAAATGCCTAATAACCATCATGTAGTGATTGAAAGTGATTCAGTCTCAGCCATGGCAAATGTAATCTTATGCATAGCTATTTAACAACAATAGTATTCCCAGATTGAGGTGAGTACGAGTACAATCTTTTCATAGCTATTTCCTAGCATGGAGTATGGCGTAAGAGGCAAGTTTATGCATGCAGACAATTGCATATTTCAACTGATATGGGAATGCCACTTTGGGGCCAATGACAGTCTGACCTCAGTAAAATTCCAGAAGATATTTTTCAGCCTGGATACTTCTCTCCCGTGTAGTAGTTCTCCGCTAAACAGCAACAAGAACTTAACATACATGATGGCACATAAATGTGATCTGCTGATTTCAGATCTGTAAGCATAAATTACCTTTGTTGTATTCCCTGGCCTTCATGCTAATTGGAGTTGCTAAATTAGGAGTGTATGTGTGCATGAACGATGAGTGAGTGTGCCCTGTGATGGGCTGGCCCCCCATCCTGGGTTGTTCCCAGCCTCGTGCCCATTGCTTCCGGGATAGGCTCCGGACCCCCCGCGACCCAGTAGGATAAGCGGTAGGATAAGTCACATATGTATCATCATAGTCAGTCTTACAGTATGACTAATTGTATAATGTGGTGTATTTCTAAGGAAACTGGTCCACCTGTAGTGAGCAGCAGGGAGAGTAGCAGTGAAAGTGACAACAATGAAGAACAGTGTAGTAGTGGAGATATTCTGCATATTATAAATAAGCCAAACCAGCCTAACGCCAAATCCATCCCTGTTCAAACATTGTCCAATAGGGTCCTCCATTTTCAGGAAAGGTGGTACAAAGAATATCCATGGCTTCATTATAGCCCCACAGTTAAGGGAATTCTCTGATTTCACTGTGTGAAAATATATACCATACAGAAAAGTACTATGTCAAAAAAGGCAGACCCTGCATTCTGCTCAAAGGGGTTCACTGGAAAAATGCTCTTGAAAGATTTGAACGCCATCAAAATACTAAATCCCATCATCATGCAGTCACAGTTAGTTGTCAAGAAGCAGTCCCAATAAATACACAACTCTCAACTGCCTGGTCAAAACAACAGGAAAATGCCAGACACTGCTTACGAATTATTGTAGGTGCAGTACAGTATCTTACTAGGCAGGGTTTGGCACTGCGTGGTCATGACAAAGACGATGGTAACCTATTTCAATATTTAAAATATAAAGCCAAGGATGATGCCTGTCTTTCTGACTGGCTATGCCATTGTCATGACTATACCTCTCCACAAGTGCAAAATGAGATTTTGCAGATGTTAGGAAACAGCATTGTCAGAAATATTGCACAGACTATCCAGTCTCTATCTGTCCTGCAGTTCTCAATCATTATAGATGGTACTCAAGATATCTCAGGTGCAGAGCAAGCGTCTATATGTTTAAGATATGTGGATGAGGGCCTGGTTCCACATGAGGTTTTTATTGGCTTATATGACATCTCAGGAACTACAGGAGTGGAGATTGCCAAGATGGCTGTGGATGTGCTTTATTTGAATATTCCGATGACATGTTTAAGAGGTCAGACATATGATGGTGTTGCCAACATGTCTGGAGCATATTCAGGTGCTCAGGCAGTGCTGAAGAAACATCAGCCATTGGCTTTATATGTACACTGTGGAACTCACTGCCTTAACCTAATCACACAGGCTGCGTGCCAAGCTAGTCCTTTAATTCGAGATGCTTTAGAGTGGGTACATGATCTAGGGTCATTAAGCAAACAGTCTGGAAAATTCAAAGCTATGTTTGCAGCTGTGGCAGCAGATTCAGATGTACCATCAGCATCACTCAGACCTCTCTGTCCAACCAGGTGGACAGTAAGGGGAACTGCTATCAAAGCAGTGCTGTCTCACTATGAAAGTGTCTTGACAAGCTTAGAGGAGATGGCAGCAACTGGATCTAGCACAGGTGCCAGGGCGAATGGACTGCGTGAGAGGTTTGGAAAAGGTAAAACTGTGCTGGGGCTTCTTTTGGCATTAGACATTATTGAGGAGCTAGAATGTCTGAACAAGTCTCTGCAGAAACGGATTGCAACTATTGCAGGAATGCAACAATCAATAGAGTGTGTTACATCAACTCTCCAGTTCAAAAGGAATGAAGAAAGATTTCAGGAGATTTTTAAGAATGCAGTGAAAATGGTGGACTCTCTTGGCATTGAACCCATTCAGATGCCTCACCAAAGACAAACATCAAGGAGATATACCGGTGGGGCTAGCCAGCACACTCACAAGTCACCTGAAGAGTATTACAGAGCAGAGTTTTACAAATTGTTGGATTGTGTTGATGTCCAGTTTCAGGAGAGGTTTAACCAACCAGATCTAGGTGTCTTGAATAGGCTGGAAGACATTCTTCTCACAGGAGAGGTGGATGATATTGCTGATCAGTATCCAGAACTTAACAGGGAGACTCTAAAAGTTCAGCTAGCCAGGTTCAAGTCCGAATACAATTTCAAATCTAGTACAGAAGTGGCTACTATCATGAGAGGAATGCCAGTGGAGGTGAGGGGTCTATTTGATCACATTGAAACCCTTGTCAGACGGCTTTTAGTTACCCCGGTGTCATCAGCTGAAGCTGAAAGGAGTTTCAGTTCTCTCAGGAGACTAAAAACCTGGCTCAGATCAACAATGACACAAATGAGACTGAACAATGCTGCTGCATGCCATGTCCACCAGAACAGTCTGCACAATATTGATGTCAGACAAATATGCCAGCAGTTTATTTCTGTTAACGAGCGGCGAAGGCATGTTTTTGGCTCCTTCATATAGGAGCAATAGGCATTGAGCTGTTGTGTGGTACCTAACAGTAGTTCATGTTTAGATGTAATCTACTTTTATATATACAGATGTTTGAGATGTTTCATTTGCACTATGGCTCAATAAAGAATAGTCTTTATTAAACTATCTTTTTTTCAGTTATTAAACATTCCTTTGACATTACACTATTCCTTAATTTAACTTAATGAATTGCATTTCGAATGGATTAATATCAATCGAAGCATTGCTAGTATTAATGTAAAGTGATTTTGCATTTTGCAGCATATTAAAAAAACATGCATTCCGTGGACGGAGTCGGGGTGGCGGGGTTGGTGGGTGGGGCAGGGGATGGGGGGGGGGGGGTGGAGTCATAGGATATATATTAGGTGGTACATTGGGCGGAGCTTAATTCTCCGCTTCTGACGTCATAAGAGGAAGTGGCTTATCCTTGATTCTGATTGGTCGAGAGTTTATGCCCATATATGGTATCAATACATGCTTATGCCACGTTTTGCCGATAGGGGGCGATACGGTTTTGGGAGATTGCCGTTATGTCCATATATGGTAACAATACATGCTTATGCCACGTGTTGCCGATAGGGGGGTTTGGGAGATTAAACTTTAATAGAATAAAAATACATTACATGTATTTTATTAATGTGGTTTTTTGATTACGTTTTTAAGGTATAATAAAACATAGAGCAGGATGATGGCAAGCTAGCGCATACACGTTCAGCGGGGGCGTCCGTCCGGCCCTGTGTTGTTAGTAAGCGCCGCGGCGTATTTAAAAAGAAGAAAGCACCAAAATGTTTTAAAGAAGGAAAACTTTAGGGTTATTTTAAAAGAAGAAGCAGGGTTATTTTAAGCAGACATGCCCGAAAGAAGTAGCAGAAGAGCAAATTTAAACAAGCGCAAGCGAAACCAATAAACATACAGCCGGCGTTTTAAAAGAAGCGATCGCTCATTACATTTAACCAACACGAAAGACTTTAGTTATATTTACCAGGTTGGAGAAAGCATGTAAGCGGCAAACTTTTAGAAGAAATAGGACGAAACGATACCGGAGACCCGCCACATGCGACTGCCCTGTTTGAACAACGCGGGGCGGAATGGACGATCGCTAGTCCAGCGCTTGGCGCATGCGCACCCACACCGACGCCCCTTTCAAAATGGCTACGCCGGCGGAGCGCCTGTTTTAGCAAATAAAACCCCTATAACCGTAATGTTTTAAGTAATGAGGCACATTTCTGTCAATGTGAATAATAAAGTAAAGCGCTCTGAGCATTTTCGATAGCAATAATCGGTGAATAACGCGGTTAATTCTTGTTTAAACGAATGCATGCTCTCACTCTCGTGTGGCGCACGCGCGTAGATCCACACAGCATTTCCTTTATTGAGCCAGCTCGTTGCGTGAAGCAGCGGTCAAATGGCTACCAGCGGAAATTGTTGTCGTGATGCGAACCGTTGGCCGGGATTGTGAGAAGCATGCCGCCATTCTGGCAGAATGCACACTAATTCTATATTTTATATGCTTATTTGTAAATAGTGTAAAATAATCTATTTCTAATTTAAATAAAAGTCGATCTCTAACACAACACCCCCGGATTGCTTAGCTACATTTAGCTAAATTTATCTACGTATGGTTAATCAAAAGGTATAAACAGAACTTGAAAAGATGTATAACAACACATGCTGATCTTTTATTTCAAATAAGCCTCTTTAACCTCATCGTTTTTAAGCAATGAAACTCTTTTCGGCTAATGTGTTATTTAAAATAAAACATCTTAAGCATTTCGACAACAAGAATCAAGGAATAACGCTGGCGATCCTTGTTAAAATAACTCTCCATGTCGCGCTTGTGCGTGCAGCCACGATACCCACACACCAGTCTTTTATTGAAAACAGCTGAGGCAAGTCGTTTTCGGAACTTTAAAGTGTGTATACAATAAGTAAACGTATGTAAAAGAAGTATAAAATGTGTTATAAAGCACATAGCCAACATTAATTAATAAAGAATTTAAGCATAATACCCCAGACGTACCACGGCCTATAGCCGGTAGAAAGAGAGCTATCCTACGGCCTACAAGATAAAAGCATATGGCACCAAATTGGAATCAGTAGTCTTTAAAAGAATAAAATACATTATATGAATTTATCAATGCGACATTTTAAATACGTTTTAAGGCATAATAATTTTAAGGGGTCACCGGACGCGTCGAGCTTTTCTAGCTAGAGAGGAAAGAGAGTCGGGCAGTTTTGAATGGTAAAAGCAGTAGTTGTGTATTGTTAACGGTTTATTTTTAACAAAATGTCCTATTTTATAACGATAAAAACACAGCAATCCTGTTTTTAAGGGGATTTATGCGTATTGCATGTCTAGACATGTCGATCAGCTAATGTCCGCAGCAGTGAGCGATAAGACTATGAGAAGGAAGCGTCAATTGACAAATTGTTGCAGAGTGCGTGTAACATCTCGTTTAACCGCTGGTCCTGAGTGTGACAAGCAGACAGACAGCACTCACGCCCCGGCAGAAAGCACATTACGTCTATTTGTTAATCTGTTTTATTCGTAAATAGTATAAAATAATATATGTCTAATTGAAATAAAAGTCGATGTCTAACACCACAGCTCTGGGACTCTAGCATAGCCCCGGGCGCCCAGCTGCGGGCCTGTGGGGCTGGATGAAGGATCTAACTTCAATTGCTTAATCAGCAGGGTAAAGTGCCGTAACTTAAACGGGGGTATGACAAATTAGTACAAAGTTTTAAGCCAATGAGATTTAATTAATAAAATAATTTAGTTGTATTTTGTTAGTTTTATTTTCAATAAAACACGCCCAGCACATTATTAATGTAATAGATGCAGGAACTAGTGAGCGGTATTTAGCTACGTACTTCAAAAACATTAAAAAAACTTTGTTAGACTAATACCTTAGTTATTTCAATAATTTAAGGGATAAAAACATTTGTCGTGTTTGTCAATGTGTTATTTTAAGTAAATGCGTTATTTTCCAACGCCAAAAGCCCTGTCATGTTTTAAGTGAGAAATGATATGGACTAGCAACTCTCTCTGGGGGGAGCAACCCCGGTTAGGTACTATTAAGCAGCATTTAGTGACATGCATCAAAACACATTTTTAAAAACTTTGAAAGAATAAAGTCTTAGTTATTTTAATAAATACGTTTTTCAGTAAATGTTTATTCACGCGCATGCACACAAACACACACACACACACCGGAGGTCGGGGGGCTTTAAGAGTTTAACTTTAGGTTGCTGATCGCAATGTGTGACCAAACCCCAAAGCACCCTAACTTAGTCGTTTACTAACTTATCGCGAAAAACAGACAGAAATAGACTTGTAAATTTTAAAGAAAAGACATTAACTGTTTTTTGTTAATGTTTAAAGGTATACAAACTACAGTTGTATCGGACACGCACACAAAAACACTAAAAGAGTTTTGCTCAGTCAAAAAAACACCAAACATATATTGTTCACGCTTTTTATTAAAATGTATAAGGATTGTTTGTTATAGGGAAATTTTAAATTAATATGAGTGGGATATAAGTCATTTAGGCAACAAGATTTGAGGAAGAACCTAAATAGTGGCTGGAAATGACCGACCAGGCAGGCAGAAGTGTGCTTTCCTTATCTCACAAGTCATGGAAGGGTAGCGTGGGGTGGGGGGACACATAAGTGGGGGGGGGGGGGTAGGAACTGTGGAATCAGGCAGGGGGGTAAGAATTTAGGATATAGTCTTGTTATTTTAAAGAAGGTGTACGTGATTATTTAATTACTTTTAATAGGAACCAGTAAGATGCATTTAGCACCATGTTGCAAATACACATTAAAAACTTTAAAGAATAAGGTCATAGTTATTTTAATAAAGACATCCTACAAGGTGCCCACGGCCCTAACTTATATAATCTACAAGCTTGAGCCGAGATGCTTGCTGGGGCACAATGCTAAGTTGACATCGGTAGCGGAGCTGCAGCCTGTTTGATAGTTAATGAAACATAGTTCAAATTCAACAGTGTCAGTAGTCATCCACTACGCAGGGAGACTACAGATTGACTATAACGACCCCGTTTATCAGCTGGCATTATTTTTATTTTTTTTGACAGAATAAAGCCTTAGTTATTTTAATAAATATGTTTTTCAGTAAATGTGTATTCATGCTCATGTGCACAAACACACACACACACACACACACACCGGTGGTCAGGGGCTTTAGAGTTTAACTTTAGGTCTGTGAAAGTATAGGACCGCAATGTGTATACAGACCCCAAAGCACCCTAACTTAGTCGTTTACTAACTTATCGTGAAAAACAGACAGAAATAGACTTGTAAATTTTAAAGAAAAGACATTAACTGTTTTTGTTAATGTTTAAAGGTATACAAACTACAGTTGTATCGGACACGCACACAAAAGCACTAAAAGAGTTTGCTCAGTCAAAAAAACACCAAACATATATTGTTTAGGTTTCTTTATTAAAATGTATAAGGATTGTTTTGTTATAGCGAAATTTTAAATTAATATGAGTGTGATATAAGTCATTTAGGCAACAAGATTTGAGGAAGAACCTAAATAGCGGCTAGAAATGACCATCCAGGCAGGCAGAAGTGTGCTTTCCTTATCTCACAAGTCATGGAAGGGGGTGGGATGGGGGCACATAAGTGTGGGATAGGACCTGTGGAATCAGGCAGGGGTGTAAGAATTTAGGATATAGTCTTGTTATTTTAAAGAAGGTGTACATGATTATTTTAATTGCATTTAATAGGAACCAGTAAGCTGCATTTAGCAGCATGCTGCAAATACACATTAAAAACTTTAAAGAATAAGGTCTTAGTTTTTTAAATAAAGACATCCTACAAGGTGCCCATGGCCCCAGCTTATATAATCTACAAGCTTGATCTGAGATGCTTGCTGGAGTACAATGCTAAGGTGACAACGGTAACAGAGCTGCAACCTGTTTGATAGTTAATGAAACATAGTTCAAATTCAACAGTGTCAGTAGTCATCCACTATGCAGGGAGACTACAGATTAACTATAACGACCCATTTAACTGCTGTCATTATTAAAAAAATTTTGACAGAATAAAGCCTTAGTTATTTTAATAAATATGTTTTTTCAGTAAATGTGTATTCATGCTCATGTGCACAAACACACACACACACACCGGTGGTCAGGGGCTTTAGAGTTTAACTTTAGGTCAGTGAAAGTATAGGACCGCGATGTGTATACAGGCCCCAAAGCATATTAACTTAGTCGTTCATGAGTCTTATTGTGAAAAACCACGCAAAATAGACATGTAAATTTTAAAGAAAAGACATTAACGGCTTTTGTTAATGTTTAATTGTATAAGAACTTTAGATGTATTTGTTAAACAGTCAAACAAAAATGTGTTATTTTAAAGTAGTATAAAATATAACCTTAACTTTGGACGCAAGATGAACAATCTACACACACAGACACACACACACAGCAAAGCCCCAAGCATGCTCACAAGCACACAACCAAAGGTGGGCTTTTAGAGTTTGCTCAATCAAAAAAACATCAGACCCATATAGTTTACGTTATTTATTAAAATGTGTAAGGATCGCTCTGTTAGAGCGCAATTTTAAATTAGTATGATTGTGATATAAGTCATTTAGGCAACAAGATTTGAGGAAGAACCTAAGTAGCGGCTAGAAATGATCAACCAGGCAGACAGAAGTCTGCTTTTCTTATCTCACAAGTCATGGAAGTGTAGGGGGGTGTAGGAACTGTGGAATCAGGCAAGGGTGTAAGAATTTAGGATACATTTTTGTTATTTTAAAGAAGATGGCCATGAATTTTTAATTATATTTAATAAGAACTAGTAAGCTTTAATAGGAACTAGTAAGTATTTAGCATCATGCATCAAATACACATTTAAAACTTTAAAGAATAAGGTCTTAGTTATTTTAATAAAGACATCCTACAAGGTACCCCACGGCCCCAGCTTATAGCGTCTACAAGCATGATTTGAGATGCTAGATGGAGTACCATGTTAAGCTGACAATGGTAACTGAGATGCAGCCTGCTTGATAGTTAATGAAACATAGTACAGATTCAACAGTGACAGCGGTCATCCAATATGCAGGGGGACTAGAGAGTGACTATAGTGCCCCATTTAACCGTTGGTCCTTATTTTTAAGAATTTTGACAGAATAAAGCCTTAGTTATTTTAATAAATACGTTTTTTTCCCAGTACATGGTTGTTCATACTCATGTGCACAAGCACACACACACATCGGGGGTCATGGGGCTTTAGAGTTTAACTTTAGGTCAGTGAAGGTATAGAATCGTTATGTGTATTCAGACCCCAAAACATATTAACTTAGTCGTTCATGAGTCTTATTGTGAAAAAACCGACAAAATAGACTTGTAAATTTTAAAGAAAAGACATTAACAGCTTTTGTTAATGTTGAAATGTATAAAAACTTTAGCTGCTTTTCTTAAATGGCCAGAAAAATTGGCTCAAAACTATTAGTTTATATGAGGATGGGATGTTTGCAACAGTCACAATCCTAGCAGGCAAGCATAACATGCCAAAGAAACATCTCTTTCATTTATTTCAAAGCAGACACTTTGTGCAAAAGTTGTTTCCTCATTTCCCAAACGGCCACCAGAATTGGATGGTCCTTAAAGACCTTTCATAAGACTCGGAGGCCCTGTCCTGAGGTTTATCAAAGACCAGGTTCTTACACTATAGGAGACTGATGCTGTTTAAGTACTCGAGGGGATGACCCCTGCAATGAAATTTGTAACATTTCAAGATGTATATTTTAAAAGAATGAAGTGCCTGGACAGTAAGGGGTGCATGGTATCGGATGGTGGAATGTCGAACAGGTTTGTTAGAGGGTTAGAGGAGATAGAACTATGTATGGCTCTGCTCTCTCGATTATCTGAGTTCTGGACTGACATATTCAAAGCCATTGAGCAGGACATCAACATAGTTCTGCCTCCTCTAACCCTCTAACAAACCTGTTCGACATTCCACCATCCGATACCATGCACCCCTTACTGTCCAGGCACTTCATTCTTTTAAAATATACATCTTGAAATGTTACAAATTTCATTGCAGGGGTCATCCCCTCGAGTACTTAAACAGCATCAGTCTCCTATAGTGTAAGAACCTGGTCTTTGATAAACCTCAGGACAGGGCCTCCGAGTCTTATGAAAGGTCTTTAAGGACCATCCAATTCTGGTGGCCGTTTGGGAAATGAGGAAACAACTTTTGCACAAAGTGTCTGCTTTGAAATAAATGAAAGAGATGTTTCTTTGGCATGTTATGCTTGCCTGCTAGGATTGTGACTGTTGCAAACATCCCATCCTCATATAAACTAATAGTTTTGAGCCAATTTTTCTGGCCATTTAAGAAAAGCAGCTAAAGTTTTTATACATTTCAACATTAACAAAAGCTGTTAATGTCTTTTCTTTAAAATTTACAAGTCTATTTTGTCGGTTTTTTCACAATAAGACTCATGAACGACTAAGTTAATATGTTTTGGGGTCTGAATACACATAACGATTCTATACCTTCACTGACCTAAAGTTAAACTCTAAAGCCCCATGACCCCCGATGTGTGTGTGTGCTTGTGCACATGAGTATGAACAACCATGTACTGGGAAAAAAACGTATTTATTAAAATAACTAAGGCTTTATTCTGTCAAAATTCTTAAAAATAAGGACCAACGGTTAAATGGGGCACTATAGTCACTCTCTAGTCCCCCTGCATATTGGATGACCGCTGTCACTGTTGAATCTGTACTATGTTTCATTAACTATCAAGCAGGCTGCATCTCAGTTACCATTGTCAGCTTAACATGGTACTCCATCTAGCATCTCAAATCATGCTTGTAGACGCTATAAGCTGGGGCCGTGGGGTACCTTGTAGGATGTCTTTATTAAAATAACTAAGACCTTATTCTTTAAAGTTTTAAATGTGTATTTGATGCATGATGCTAAATACTTACTAGTTCCTATTAAAGCTTACTAGTTCTTATTAAATATAATTAAAAATTCATGGCCATCTTCTTTAAAATAACAAAAATGTATCCTAAATTCTTACACCCTTGCCTGATTCCACAGTTCCTACACCCCCCTACACTTCCATGACTTGTGAGATAAGAAAAGCAGACTTCTGTCTGCCTGGTTGATCATTTCTAGCCGCTACTTAGGTTCTTCCTCAAATCTTGTTGCCTAAATGACTTATATCACAATCATACTAATTTAAAATTGCGCTCTAACAGAGCGATCCTTACACATTTTAATAAATAACGTAAACTATATGGGTCTGATGTTTTTTTGATTGAGCAAACTCTAAAAGCCCACCTTTGGTTGTGTGCTTGTGAGCATGCTTGGGGCTTTGCTGTGTGTGTGTGTCTGTGTGTGTAGATTGTTCATCTTGCGTCCAAAGTTAAGGTTATATTTTATACTACTTTAAAATAACACATTTTTGTTTGACTGTTTAACAAATACATCTAAAGTTCTTATACAATTAAACATTAACAAAAGCCGTTAATGTCTTTTCTTTAAAATTTACATGTCTATTTTGCGTGGTTTTTCACAATAAGACTCATGAACGACTAAGTTAATATGCTTTGGGGCCTGTATACACATCGCGGTCCTATACTTTCACTGACCTAAAGTTAAACTCTAAAGCCCCTGACCACCGGTGTGTGTGTGTGTGTTTGTGCACATGAGCATGAATACACATTTACTGAAAAAACATATTTATTAAAATAACTAAGGCTTTATTCTGTCAAAATTTTTTTAATAATGACAGCAGTTAAATGGGTCGTTATAGTTAATCTGTAGTCTCCCTGCATAGTGGATGACTACTGACACTGTTGAATTTGAACTATGTTTCATTAACTATCAAACAGGTTGCAGCTCTGTTACCGTTGTCACCTTAGCATTGTACTCCAGCAAGCATCTCAGATCAAGCTTGTAGATTATATAAGCTGGGGCCATGGGCACCTTGTAGGATGTCTTTATTTAAAAAACTAAGACCTTATTCTTTAAAGTTTTTAATGTGTATTTGCAGCATGCTGCTAAATGCAGCTTACTGGTTCCTATTAAATGCAATTAAAATAATCATGTACACCTTCTTTAAAATAACAAGACTATATCCTAAATTCTTACACCCCTGCCTGATTCCACAGGTCCTATCCCACACTTATGTGCCCCCATCCCACCCCCTTCCATGACTTGTGAGATAAGGAAAGCACACTTCTGCCTGCCTGGATGGTCATTTCTAGCCGCTATTTAGGTTCTTCCTCAAATCTTGTTGCCTAAATGACTTATATCACACTCATATTAATTTAAAATTTCGCTATAACAAAACAATCC
This sequence comes from Brienomyrus brachyistius, assembly GCF_023856365.1. Taxonomy (NCBI): domain Eukaryota; kingdom Metazoa; phylum Chordata; class Actinopteri; order Osteoglossiformes; family Mormyridae; genus Brienomyrus; species Brienomyrus brachyistius. Next base: position 1,350,687 of record NW_026042317.1, read on the forward strand.
TTATACATTTTAATAAAGAAACCTAAACAATATATGTTTGGTGTTTTTTTGACTGAGCAAACTCTTTTAGTGCTTTTGTGTGCGTGTCCGATACAACTGTAGTTTGTATACCTTTAAACATTAACAAAAACAGTTAATGTCTTTTCTTTAAAATTTACAAGTCTATTTCTGTCTGTTTTTCACGATAAGTTAGTAAACGACTAAGTTAGGGTGCTTTGGGGTCTGTATACACATTGCGGTCCTATACTTTCACAGACCTAAAGTTAAACTCTAAAGCCCCTGACCACCGGTGTGTGTGTGTGTGTGTGTGTGTTTGTGCACATGAGCATGAATACACATTTACTGAAAAACATATTTATTAAAATAACTAAGGCTTTATTCTGTCAAAAAAAATAAAAATAATGCCAGCTGATAAACGGGGTCGTTATAGTCAATCTGTAGTCTCCCTGCGTAGTGGATGACTACTGACACTGTTGAATTTGAACTATGTTTCATTAACTATCAAACAGGCTGCAGCTCCGCTACCGATGTCAACTTAGCATTGTGCCCCAGCAAGCATCTCGGCTCAAGCTTGTAGATTATATAAGTTAGGGCCGTGGGCACCTTGTAGGATGTCTTTATTAAAATAACTATGACCTTATTCTTTAAAGTTTTTAATGTGTATTTGCAACATGGTGCTAAATGCATCTTACTGGTTCCTATTAAAAGTAATTAAATAATCACGTACACCTTCTTTAAAATAACAAGACTATATCCTAAATTCTTACCCCCCTGCCTGATTCCACAGTTCCTACCCCCCCCCCCCCACTTATGTGTCCCCCCACCCCACGCTACCCTTCCATGACTTGTGAGATAAGGAAAGCACACTTCTGCCTGCCTGGTCGGTCATTTCCAGCCACTATTTAGGTTCTTCCTCAAATCTTGTTGCCTAAATGACTTATATCCCACTCATATTAATTTAAAATTTCCCTATAACAAACAATCCTTATACATTTTAATAAAAAGCGTGAACAATATATGTTTGGTGTTTTTTTGACTGAGCAAAACTCTTTTAGTGTTTTTGTGTGCGTGTCCGATACAACTGTAGTTTGTATACCTTTAAACATTAACAAAAAACAGTTAATGTCTTTTCTTTAAAATTTACAAGTCTATTTCTGTCTGTTTTTCGCGATAAGTTAGTAAACGACTAAGTTAGGGTGCTTTGGGGTTTGGTCACACATTGCGATCAGCAACCTAAAGTTAAACTCTTAAAGCCCCCCGACCTCCGGTGTGTGTGTGTGTGTTTGTGTGCATGCGCGTGAATAAACATTTACTGAAAAACGTATTTATTAAAATAACTAAGACTTTATTCTTTCAAAGTTTTTAAAAATGTGTTTTGATGCATGTCACTAAATGCTGCTTAATAGTACCTAACCGGGGTTGCTCCCCCCAGAGAGAGTTGCTAGTCCATATCATTTCTCACTTAAAACATGACAGGGCTTTTGGCGTTGGAAAATAACGCATTTACTTAAAATAACACATTGACAAACACGACAAATGTTTTTATCCCTTAAATTATTGAAATAACTAAGGTATTAGTCTAACAAAGTTTTTTTAATGTTTTTGAAGTACGTAGCTAAATACCGCTCACTAGTTCCTGCATCTATTACATTAATAATGTGCTGGGCGTGTTTTATTGAAAATAAAACTAACAAAATACAACTAAATTATTTTATTAATTAAATCTCATTGGCTTAAAACTTTGTACTAATTTGTCATACCCCCGTTTAAGTTACGGCACTTTACCCTGCTGATTAAGCAATTGAAGTTAGATCCTTCATCCAGCCCCACAGGCCCGCAGCTGGGCGCCCGGGGCTATGCTAGAGTCCCAGAGCTGTGGTGTTAGACATCGACTTTTATTTCAATTAGACATATATTATTTTATACTATTTACGAATAAAACAGATTAACAAATAGACGTAATGTGCTTTCTGCCGGGGCGTGAGTGCTGTCTGTCTGCTTGTCACACTCAGGACCAGCGGTTAAACGAGATGTTACACGCACTCTGCAACAATTTGTCAATTGACGCTTCCTTCTCATAGTCTTATCGCTCACTGCTGCGGACATTAGCTGATCGACATGTCTAGACATGCAATACGCATAAATCCCCTTAAAAACAGGATTGCTGTGTTTTTATCGTTATAAAATAGGACATTTTGTTAAAAATAAACCGTTAACAATACACAACTACTGCTTTTACCATTCAAAACTGCCCGACTCTCTTTCCTCTCTAGCTAGAAAAGCTCGACGCGTCCGGTGACCCCTTAAAATTATTATGCCTTAAAACGTATTTAAAATGTCGCATTGATAAATTCATATAATGTATTTTATTCTTTTAAAGACTACTGATTCCAATTTGGTGCCATATGCTTTTATCTTGTAGGCCGTAGGATAGCTCTCTTTCTACCGGCTATAGGCCGTGGTACGTCTGGGGTATTATGCTTAAATTCTTTATTAATTAATGTTGGCTATGTGCTTTATAACACATTTTATACTTCTTTTACATACGTTTACTTATTGTATACACACTTTAAAGTTCCGAAAACGACTTGCCTCAGCTGTTTTCAATAAAAGACTGGTGTGTGGGTATCGTGGCTGCACGCACAAGCGCGACATGGAGAGTTATTTTAACAAGGATCGCCAGCGTTATTCCTTGATTCTTGTTGTCGAAATGCTTAAGATGTTTTATTTTAAATAACACATTAGCCGAAAAGAGTTTCATTGCTTAAAAACGATGAGGTTAAAGAGGCTTATTTGAAATAAAAGATCAGCATGTGTTGTTATACATCTTTTCAAGTTCTGTTTATACCTTTTGATTAACCATACGTAGATAAATTTAGCTAAATGTAGCTAAGCAATCCGGGGGTGTTGTGTTAGAGATCGACTTTTATTTAAATTAGAAATAGATTATTTTACACTATTTACAAATAAGCATATAAAATATAGAATTAGTGTGCATTCTGCCAGAATGGCGGCATGCTTCTCACAATCCCGGCCAACGGTTCGCATCACGACAACAATTTCCGCTGGTAGCCATTTGACCGCTGCTTCACGCAACGAGCTGGCTCAATAAAGGAAATGCTGTGTGGATCTACGCGCGTGCGCCACACGAGAGTGAGAGCATGCATTCGTTTAAACAAGAATTAACCGCGTTATTCACCGATTATTGCTATCGAAAATGCTCAGAGCGCTTTACTTTATTATTCACATTGACAGAAATGTGCCTCATTACTTAAAACATTACGGTTATAGGGGTTTTATTTGCTAAAACAGGCGCTCCGCCGGCGTAGCCATTTTGAAAGGGGCGTCGGTGTGGGTGCGCATGCGCCAAGCGCTGGACTAGCGATCGTCCATTCCGCCCCGCGTTGTTCAAACAGGGCAGTCGCATGTGGCGGGTCTCCGGTATCGTTTCGTCCTATTTCTTCTAAAAGTTTGCCGCTTACATGCTTTCTCCAACCTGGTAAATATAACTAAAGTCTTTCGTGTTGGTTAAATGTAATGAGCGATCGCTTCTTTTAAAACGCCGGCTGTATGTTTATTGGTTTCGCTTGCGCTTGTTTAAATTTGCTCTTCTGCTACTTCTTTCGGGCATGTCTGCTTAAAATAACCCTGCTTCTTCTTTTAAAATAACCCTAAAGTTTTCCTTCTTTAAAACATTTTGGTGCTTTCTTCTTTTTAAATACGCCGCGGCGCTTACTAACAACACAGGGCCGGACGGACGCCCCCGCTGAACGTGTATGCGCTAGCTTGCCATCATCCTGCTCTATGTTTTATTATACCTTAAAAACGTAATCAAAAAACCACATTAATAAAATACATGTAATGTATTTTTATTCTATTAAAGTTTAATCTCCCAAACCCCCCTATCGGCAACACGTGGCATAAGCATGTATTGTTACCATATATGGACATAACGGCAATCTCCCAAAACCGTATCGCCCCCTATCGGCAAAACGTGGCATAAGCATGTATTGATACCATATATGGGCATAAACTCTCGACCAATCAGAATCAAGGATAAGCCACTTCCTCTTATGACGTCAGAAGCGGAGAATTAAGCTCCGCCCAATGTACCACCTAATATATATCATAGGTCCCCACCAATGTCCAGAGCAAATCTACGCCCTTGGATCCACCACTGGTCCGGAGTGAGATACTGGTCACGACAGCCAGAGAAGACATCTGTAAATGAAAAATCCATTCTGGACCTTTGTAATGCCCTGCAGTCATTTACTCTCTCTTGAGGGGGAGCATTATAGATTTCTAAGGCTAACAAGATGTCCAACACCCATAACTGTATTTAAACCTTTAAAATTATAAAATAAATTCAGTCTGATATTGTGTCTGCCAAATAGTGTCATCAATTTGCATCATAAATAAAACACATAGCTTATGGTGGACCTAAATTTTCCAAATAAACCAGGAATCATACGAATCATGTCAGTGCACTTCGTACTGAATTGCACTAGTATAGTGATGTATGCAGGGTTTCATCTATTCCCTTACATAGTCATGTGTGACGTATTGCTGTAATGCATTTTTTTTTTAAACTTCCTATTCATTTGTGTTCCTGCCACTCTATAGCTAAGTACAAACATTAAATGCCAAAGGCATAGCGGAAACTCGATGAGCACATTTGACTGAGATCCAGTGATGGATGTCATCTTCTCATGGACTGTGAGTGTTAATGTCTCAGCCCCAAGATGCATTTTACCATAGATTACACAGATCCATTCATGTCACTTTTGTAGGCTTGTTTATAATTTGCTGAGCTTCCATTGTGAGTTAAGTGTCCCGGTCATAAGCTCAGGTCTGCCGGTTGCCCTACTGGCCAAATGCCCACGGCCCTGACTTTCTGAGCTGGATATTGTGGTTTTAAGTCCCATCTGGGGTGATTCTTTTTTTACTTTTCCCTGCTGCCTTCTGCTTTGTGATATAATAAATATTGCAATAAGTTTCATCTTCATTTTCAATTAATCAAACTGTATGAAAACTATATTTGCAGCAATTACAGCTTTGCAGTCCTTTGCCATTAGAGCTGTCCGTTTATGTCAATATTAGGGGAAATTTCAATCCTGCTATTCCCAGAGGTGGGACTGGCTTGGTATTTTCTCTGACCTCACGGTGAAGCTGGTCTCACATGAGCTTGATAGGCTGGAGATGTGATGATTCTGTAGGCCAGTCAAGCAGGACAGTTCTCTGGATTCCTCATCTTTCACCAGTGTGCTTTGAATCAGCCTTGCTGCTTGATAGAAGTGCTGACCACAGGGGGTGGCATGAGTTGTAAAACAGAGCGGTAACCTTGCTGGTTCATTGCACCTTGTACTCTGTGTAAATCACCCACCTTACCAGCACCAATGCAGTCCCATACCATTTTACTCCCTCTGCCATGCTAGGCAGAAGCATGGCAGCTATTCTTTGAAGTTGTGCTTCTAAGGCCAGCATACAAGTTGTATTTTCCCTGTTGAAAAAAACACTGGTAGAGATGGTACAACGAGGCACTGAAGGTTTGAACCTTTTTAACCATTATATTGAAAACTGGTTCACTACTCGAAGACACAGTGCACATGGGTGACATTTCGTGGTGAAAGTATCACTCCTGATTATTTATATATATATATATATATATATATATATATATATATATATATATATACAGGTATGAATGCATTTGACTGTTCGTGCGTGTGTGTGTGTGCAAACTGACAGACAGCGTGCAAAGGCTCTTAATTTGGATATGTTTGTGAAATGTTCTGCTGCACAGCACAACAAAGAAAAACAACTGGTCAGTGATAATGAAAAGTACAATCAGCATTGTTTTAACCATGAGAGTCCAAATGCTTAGATAAATTGTCACTTTTTCAGTGTCAGTATGCTCCTGAGCTCCACGATTCTGAATGATAGTCGGTTTCTCACTGAACCTCCATGCCACTCTGTTAAAATCTCTTGCCACCCCATGTAAAATTTTCTAGATCCACCACTGTGCCAGAGCTAAGACTTAAGAATCTTGAGTATTATTTCAACATAAACTTTGCTTGGGTGCTTCATACTTTAAATTAAATATAAATTATGGCAACGTGCAAAACTATTAAGGAAAATGCAACGTATTTGTTTTTCATTTACGTAATTGTATATGTTGATTATGATTCTTTTTAGTTCCACAATACATGCAGATACTACAATCCAAGCATGCACTCTTAGGTTAATTGCTATCAGTTTATATAAAGATTTATAGAAATTTCAGTCAGAGACTAGCTTCTGATATAGAAAGAATGTTTACATTTTTTTTGGCCGTGGAATAGTTTTTCAGTGCTGCATGTAGTTTCTCTTTATTGTTTGAATAGGGCACACTTACACATCAACAAGTGCAGTGGCAGTTGTGATGTTCTCGCATATGAGAAAATACACGGACAACTTTTATTAAAGAAAACGAAAGGCTTTACTCTCCATACTCCAGTCAATTGCATGCATAGGCCTACTGCCGCGTCTCACTTTGCCAACTTCCGCTTCCGTGCGGCTCAGGAGGATCAGGCTGCAGAACACTGGAAAGGGGTCCACAGCTCAAGGGGACCACCAGAGGACAGATGGAGTGGAACCGGGAACCAAGGGATTTGCCAGTGACTGGCACTCACTGTTGTTTTCGACTACAATAAAAACAGCTGTACTGGCTAAATAATGAGCATACAAAAGGAAAAAAAGACATGGATAGGAATAAAAAAGTAATTAAAAATAGAAAAACAACTGAAGAGTCATTCACACTGAACACGCGTCTCTGCTCTCAGGACGATGATCCTGCCAACTGCGCCAGACTGTGACAGACCGAACTACAAAACTGTAGACTCAGTGGACAGCTGACTACGCCACCCTAGGAATTTCATCCAGCTTTCCATTGAGACTACAGTTTTGCAGTCTGTTCTGCCAGACAATGTATTAAAAAGTGCAGTGTTATACATGACACTGTAATTAGTTCAATTCAAGAGATGTACAATCAAGTTATAATAGTGTGATTATCATAATCACACAAATATATGAATTCCTCTGATACTGAATTAAACAACCCTTTATGCTGTCCCTTATGTGAATTAGTAAAAATTTCCACACCTTTTTCACCATAGACAACCATTCTCTCCATAGTCATATGCAATTACAATTCCCCCTTTTATTTATTTTATGGCAGACAGACAGCAGTGTTTCCCCTATCATTATATTAGGGTGCCCCCCCGCAGAAGGTCAAGTTAATCTTATTTTATTACATTTTCTATATAGCGTCAGATCACAGCAGAAGTTATTTACTGTAAGGTTACCTTTACTATAGAAGAGCTCTATATCATTGTCATTTTAATAAACAAATTAAATAGCCTTTTGTTATTTATCTTATTTGCACAAAAGCTTTTTCTCTCTATACCAGAGGTGCCCAATACATCGATCGCGATCTACTGGTCGATCGCAAAGACTGAGTAGATCGGATGACATAAAAAATAGAGGAAGGGTGACGCTATCAACCGCGCCAGCTGCTGCAAAACTCCAGTAAGCAACCGAGTCGCCTCCAATTTATTTCTACTAAACTTAAGAGAGGGTATAAAACTGAATGGGGGAGCAGGACCAAGTACGAAGCCAATAACCTACCACTTCCATACGGAATGAAAGGAGGAGTATTTTTCCCCACAAGGTCATATTCGAAGTGCGTTTGTTTCATCTGTCAGTCTACCATTGCTATTCCGAAGAAGGGAAACGTGGAGCGGCATTTTCGGACTGCTCATAAAAACTACGGCATTAACTTCCCTCCGAAAAGCGAGCTAGAAAGAGAAAGGTGAAGGAACTAAAATCCCAGTTCAATTAAAAAATAATGCATTTATGCCAAAGGGAAATTAATAATAATGATCAGAAAATATGTAGCGTCAGCCACCTGAAAAGCAGAGAAAAATATCTGAGTTTTTTTAAAGGGTGATAAAGACGTTTCACAATGGAATTTTCTGCTTTAAACTATCACCATTTTATGCTATCAGCAATCGTTTTTAAAGCCTAACAGTTAATATATTTTCAGCTCGAGCCAAACATCCGCAATAGGCTGCCAGGAGACCATCTTGTAGCTTGTATGCGGATCTCAATAAATAGGCCTGACGTTTCTGACTTCCCATATCAAGAGGCTCTAGAAATGTTATTTTTTCCCCTTGTCCTGTCCGGCAGCTTTAGCAGAATCATGGTCTGAATGCACTGCTGTGCCAAACATGCTTGCTTTACCATGAGGGGATCTATAAACTCTGTATAGACCCCTCATGTTGATCTATTTCTTTTTATTTTAATTTTATTTATTTATTTCAGTTTTAACACATGTAAAAACATTGCAGTGGGTGAGCTGGCCGTAGTGGAGGGACATATTAGGAGGGGAAAAAAGAAGGAAAAGGAGAAAAAAAAGACAGGAAAAAGAAAAAAAAGGAGTGATAGATTCAGAAAGGAATAAACAAAATTATAGCGTGCAGAAAGTAACACAACTATACAAGCATATAAAATCTTAGTGTGTGCTTGGATGGGTGCGTGTGTAGGTGGGGATTGTGATGGTGATAAGGGTTAATAGGAAACACCTGTGAGGGGAAAGGAGGAACAACATAAATTGTCAGCGAAGGAGTAAGAAGGGGGGCCCCATATGCTCGGTGGTGCTTGGAGTCCATGCTGCAGCTGCCAGATGTGGAAGCGCGTGCGCTGGGGGAAAATTACTGCATTGTGGGACATACGGCGAGTTATTGGGGTGCGCAGAGTTGGGAAGCTAATGACGCCGGTCAGCGATTGGTGGCAGCGACGTGGATTCCAGGCGCCACAGGAAAGGTTTGTGGTTCCTTCTAGGAGTTGGATTATGGTTCCTGTTGTGGGTTTTGTTTTCGGGGGATTGGGCTGTCTTCCCCCGACTAGTTACTTTAAATAATATTGTTTGATATAAATTGATTTTTTTCCTTGTGTATTTGTGTTGTTTAGGAGGAATCACATGTGATTTTGGTGTTCATGGCCCTTGTGTTGATGTGAGCTGCCCAGGCCTTTTTATTGTACACGTGTGAACTTTAACTGGGTGTTTTAGCTGAGTGTGAAGTGTTTTCCCAAGTGTTTTAGAGATTGCTGTGCTGAGGTCATTGTGTGGGGGCTTGTGGTGCTGCCTGGGTGCTCCATTCACTTATTGAGGCAGCGACACTGAATTGTGGAATCCTGGTAATAAAGGCTTATTGCTAGACTTCTGTTGTGAGCTGTTTCTTATGCCTGGTGCCCAGTTTAGCCGAGTTATAAACCTGCATCATTGGGGAAAAGTGATCCTCTTACAATTACATTGTGTTGATTACATTATAATGTTTTCATTGTAATGATTACATCATGGATATTTGGCATACTTTTTAATATCATAATACTTGTATTCTACGTTATATAGTGCTAAATAATATTCCATAAGAGCAGCTTCACTCCTGAGTGTCCTGGGTGATTGTAGCTCAGGTCCAGCTCTCTCAGGTGTGAGGGGTTTGACCTTAGAGCTGAAGCCAGGGAAGAACAGCCTTCTTCTGTGACTCTACAGCCTGCAGAGAGATGGACAAAAACACTCTGATAAATAAGATCACCAATACAATTATTACTTTTAAGTAAATGTAACTACTTTCCTATTGACAATGTGTTTCCTTTCAATACAGTTTACTACGTGGAAGGAATACTTAGTAATACTGGCCTCAGTTTCTCCAGTTTACAGTGTGGAATACCCAGTCCAGCAGAGAGCAGCTTCACTTCTGAATCCTGTAGGTCATTGTAACTCAGGTCCAGCTCTCTCAGATGTGAGTGGTTTGATCTGACAGCTGAAGCCAGCGCCTCACAGCATTCCTCTGTGAGTTCACACCGGTTCACCTTTAGGAAAATGAAAGACTTTTAAGATTCAAGATTCTTTGTCACATGCATAGTTATACAGGTACAACATGCAGTGAAATGTATCCTGAACCGTTCTTTTGACTGTGCAACATTGGAATAATTTAATAATTAAATTTTAAAACCACTTTTTGCATTGGTGCACTGTATATTACATCACAGTGAGCCGTTACATTCATCACAGAAGAGATTCTTTTAAACAATGAATTTATTGTACAGCTTTTAAGTGGCACATTAACACTCACCTCAGTTTTGACGAACATTATATTTTGTTAAACTCTGCATATTTATATTTAAAATTGCAACACAACCATCACTTTTCTTTGTCTATTAGCTGCTAACCAACACAGTGCTAACCATGACAGTTTGGTGTAAGATCAGTGGGTAACGCCTGAGTGAGGGTATCCATTTTACCATAAATGATGCTGAAAAATGGGCTGAGGAGGGATGTTAAATATCAAGAGCAGTTCTGTTAAAAGGATACAGCGACTGAATAGAGGGGAACATTACTGATATTAAAGGTAAGTTAAGGATTTTGACAGGCGTAGCCTAAGTGTAAATGTACTAGCTAATCAGCAAACATCAAAATATTCTTTGCAGCGTGAATAACTAACGTTAGTCATTAACAAGCTTGATTTATTTTCTGAGTTTACAATTTTCTGAGACAACAAGCACTATTATCCTGAGATAGGCTGAAAATGCTGGATACATATTACTAAACATATATGGTACATTACAGAGTTAATCAATGGGGTATGAATATATTTTAGGTCAAAGCAGAGTCAAGTACTTCACCACAAATGGATCATGGGTTTTCACATAGAAAATAAAAATCTTCAGCACCACTGTGAGGAATTATAGCAGGAGGCAGCTTGGTTATATGATACATCCTCACCACTGTAAATCCATGATTCTGCAAAAGTGTGTTTTCTAAATTTGAACTGAGCTTCTAAGTGTCCCGGTTACAAGGAAATCAAGGGAAAGACAAACCTTGATCACATTCTCGTCTTTGATAAGATGTACATCCTGGTTCACAACAATATGCCACACTAGCATCAAAGAATTTTGTGGAATTCATCCCACCTCAGCCTCGTTTTCATTTTGAAAATGGTGACCTCTGCGAAATAAGCTAATAGCCCCCCAATTCAGTGCCAGAATGTTGGAGTTCACCCCAGTGAGCGAGAGGGTTACCTCCCTTCCACTTCGAGTTGGCGGAGGGGGTCTGACTGTTTATGCGTATGCACCGAACATCAGCTAAGAGTACCTGGCCTGCTTCGAGACCTGGGAGGGGGGCTGGGAGGTGCCCCCCATGGGGACTGCATTGTCCTGCTGGGAGACATTAACGCTGATGTGCGTAGCGACAGTGAAACCTGGAAGGGTGTGATTGGGAGGAACGGCCTGGCCGATCTGAATCCCTGTGCTGCCCACAGTGTGTCCATAACGAACAGCATGGTGGAACATAAGTGCTCCTGTGACCGGAGCACCCTGGGCCGCAGGTCAATGACCGATGGCAGTCTGATGGGACTGGCAGTTTGTCACTTCTAATATCTGTCCTTAAACGTTTCATGTTCTTTTAATTTTTTATTGTCATATTTAGTCCTACGATTTTACTTTGTGCATTAAGCATTTTATTTTTTATCATCTTTTCTGGAAAGCACTTTGAATGACCTTCTTGTATGAAGATGTGCTATACAAATCAACTTGACTGAAACCGACATAAAATATTCATTCTCTACTCACTTCAGCTTCTCCAGTTTACAGCTGGGATCCTCCAGTACAGCAGAGAGCAGCTTCACTCCTGAGTCTCCTGGGTGATTGTAGCTCAGATCCAGCTTTCTGAGGTTTGACTTCAGAGCTGAAGTCAGGGAAGAACAGCCTCTCTGTGACTCTACAAGCCTGACAGCCCATTGAAAGGAAACCACAAAATTTCAGACAAAATACAGGCAGCAGTGACCTGTCAAATCACCAGTGCTGACGTTGCCAGTGACTGGCCTGGACCCACCAGAGCAAACAGCCCTTCAGCCCCCCCCCCCCCCACCCCACCCTTCCCCCATCCCAGGTCTCCCTGTTGCTGATAAAAAGCTGCCATTCGGGGGTAATATTCTGCACTTGGGTTTGCCTGAGTGCCTCTGTTCCTGCAGCTGCCACACACTGTTCACTGAAGCTCACCTTTTAGCGTCACTGACTGTAATAACAGACATAAATGATCGGCTTCTAAATTAGACCATCCAGTGAGAGCAACCCACTGCATCAAACAACTGGACTCTCTCATCCCCAGTCCTGCCAGAGGAAGAGCACTGAGGACAGAAAAATGATAGCAAACAACATTCAGCATTAGACTCTAAAACCGTCTGTAATGTCTGTGTTTATCCAGTGGACCATAAACTAAAATAAGCTTTCCTATTTCAGTTTCTTTTAGATGTTATAAAGTAATAAATAAACAATCATAATAATTAAACCATGTATTACTGACTATCAGACAACTTCAACAAGTTACCACATGGATGCAAAATCAAAGATATTCATTTGCGCCTGGCACTAACCATGTACTCCTTCACAGTACTAAGCCATAGAAAGGGCCCCAATGAAACCCCTGCATTCCTGCATCGCAGATACTCTAATCTCAGCATTTATAAGATTATATTTGTACTGCCTGCCAATTTTTATATTAGATTAGACTAAAAAATGAGAAATATCTATATGCACAAGTAGTTTTTCCTGATAAGAAGGATGACATCAAGACTGTCAACATTTACACATCGAATTATGACACATCTGAGTAGCCCAGACTGTCCGGAAAACAAAGCCGTACAGCATATGTGGCTGACTAATGTACATGCAGTGTACATTAAGCGTAAAATCAAATGGATAGAAGAGCGCTCAATAATAGACAGGATTCAAAGGGTAAATAAGGTGCATCATGTGGAAGAGAAGTTAGGTGGCATTGGGGTGCATTGTGAGTTTCATCTGGTAGCTAGAAAGGAACAAACAGGGCTTTGGGGGGGGGGGGGGACTTCTCCGGGGGCTACATCGCTCTATCTTTTTGTAAAATTATTTATTTTAAAAAAATCTTTTCTCCTTACACTATAATGGCAGGTTTAGGACTAATACAGTACAGTCATAACCAGTGTCAAGGATTCTATGCATTGCTACACAGAGACAAGTCCAGATATTGAGCCCAAGGCTAAAATTGTGGTTTACTTACAAGTGCACTTTGCTGGGCAGTGGGGGTGTTTGTCCTTCTCTGCTCACATTTTCCCCTCTTATCCTGTCTTCTCCTCCGCAGCCCTTCCTCCTTCTCTCTGTTGCTCCTATATTCCCTCCCCTCCAGTCATCTATGTTCTCCTTCCTCTGCGGTCTCTCCTCTTCTCCCATTCTTCAGTTATACTGTCTTCTCCGCTCTCCCTGTATCCCTCCTGTCTTCTGGTCCTGTCGTCTCTTCTCCAGTCATCCCCTGCTTCTCAGTCATCTCTGCATCTTTTCACTCTTTTGTTTGCTTATTCTTTGATTGTTTGTGTTATTCGTTAACCCACCACCCCATGCTGGATGAGTCTTGATGTTTTTTGTTCTTTTTAAAGTTAGGCTTCTTCCTTTGTTTTTGTGCCATATCTTCTGCCCTCTTCTGGTTGCGGCAGTGCATGACACGGGTGGAAAATAGGGTTTATTACAACACACACATCAAAACCAAAAGGATCAGGATGGATCCAAAATAAACAGCAAATGACCAGGAATGAACTAAATGATGGAATAAACACAACTAGAGAACTATATACATACATACAACATACAGCTATAATGAACTATCAAAGAACAGAAGCAGAACAGGGACTTAAATACACAGCTAACAAGACACAATGCAGGACAGTGAGAATCATAACCAATAACAAGGACTGAGGGCAACCCAGGAACAGGCGTTACAGTTAAACAGCACTGGTGAAATCAAAGTGACCTTTCAGCCACATGGTCAGCTCTGCATCGCCCTCTGCTGTTTGCATTAGAAGCTGCTTGAAATTCCCACTCTCCTTACCAACACCTCGAAAAGCCAGGCCTTGCCGTGCCAAGTACTTAACTTCAGAAGATTTTTCCTCACTTGCTGCTGCTCTTTCCAGCTCATCTGAAGGTTGAATATTAACAGGATTGATCTTCTGAATCCATGTCATCAGTGCTAATCTGTGGCACTGCCTGTCTTTATGTGCACTGAATTTCCACAGTGCCTTTTCCAGTTTCACATGCCAGTCTTCACAAGAGCTGAATGTGTCTTTCATGCCAGTTTAGACATTTGTGTTACAAATTATTTTGCACAGTAGAAACAAAGAACCCCCCTTAAGACGAGGGGGGGCTGTAAGGGAGCCCAGTGTGATCTTTAAACCATTTCTCCTGAAAGCAGGGTCTCCTGTTTGATAGACGTGACATTTACATTTGGCTGATTTGGTGAAGGTCCAAGCTCCTCCCCCCTCCTCCCTAATGCACCTTCATCTTCACCTGCCTGTCTGCTCTCTCTCTCTCTCTCTGTCATTGACTCACACTCAGTCTCCCTGATTAAATGCTGTATCTGAAATACACACCACAGGCCAAACTAAGAAGCATATTAAACTAACATCAGGATCAGGCTGCTGTGACGTCATTATTCACTCTTAACCATCAATATTTGCTCCTTTTCTCACTCCCCTCCATGTCGCCTGCATTCTCTGCCGTCAGCAGCCTCTTGCTGTCTCTCCCTCTTCATCTTTACTCTCAGCACAGCAGAATTTACATGAAAGCAGTTATCAGTAAACAAGTGGTGCTTCTTGGCATGATGCTCAGGAATGGATTTCTAAGGATTTGTTACCTGAATGGGAATGATTAATACATGAAGAACCTTTGACTCACATACTGTATACGTCTATCATCTGACTGGCACTAATTATCTCACTGTCTCTACTTACTTTCCTGCTTTTCTGTGGTTGCCCAAAAACTCACGATTGTCACACTTCCTCTTCATGATGACAAGCTACTCACTGTGAATAAATGCTGACTGTAATAAAACTATTTGCATTTAAATCATACATTAATGACACAAAATACTTACTATTACTTACTTACTTATTTTGCACAGTAGAAACAAAGAACCCCCTTTTGGGGGGGGGGGGGGGGGCAAAGTGAAAGTGATGTGGAAAATCGCCTCTTACCACTGAAAGACATGGGGATGGGTGGTGCTAATAATGGTACTGCAGCCAGCCAGTAGGGGGCGCTTGACATTTAGTGTTTTCACCTTTTAGAGATATTATGGTCTCCATGTGTTTTGCAGTCAATGCTTTGATCACAGAATAAATCTTAAAGAAGTGAGCACTTTTGTCATGCTTTAGTAAGATTAGTAACACACTGCTTCAGATTTCAGTGACCTGATCTCTGCTTGAGAGCATGAGATGGACCTCAAAGGTTTAAATATACATTTGCAGATAAATGAAATGCTATGTGGCCCAATGGGTGGCGCTGTCTGGGGATTTGAACCCCCATTACTGCATGTTCGTACCTTGTTTGTGCTGGTTTGCCTGCTGTTTCTGCTGCAGGTGAAAAAGCATACAGGCAGCTGAACCGGTGTCTCTAAACAAGCCATTGTGGGTGCAGGTCATAAGGCGATTTCCTACTGCACGAACTTGGCCCAATTGAAGGTCTTAGGAGGTAGTTCCTGAACCATTTTTTAGTTCCAAAAAGAACATACTTTTTTCTCGACCAAGACTTACTGGGTGGGGCTTATAGTAATAAACTTTTCCTATTGGTTGACCACAAGCCCCAGCGCCAACTTGAAAGTTTCATGGAAATGCAGGAAAAGAGAAGTGGAGCAAAAACTGAGCAGATGGATTTTTTTTGTAGCTCAGTTACACTAAAGGCATCAATGAGTAACTTTTTTGCTTCTGTCCCCAAAGTTCTGCATCTGAAAATGCGATTGATAACGATTAGCGTAATGAAGAAGTGTATATTATGGACACTGGACTGGAGCATTGTCAGATAACCTCTCAGTTATCCTTGTGTGAGAAATATACACAGTCACATATTGAGATTATATTAGATTAGGTCTTGAGAGTGGGGCGGCATGGTGGTGCAGTGTTGCCTCACACCTTTGGGACCCGGGTTCGAGTCTCCGCCTGGGTCACATGTGTGCAGAGTTTGCATGTTCTCCCCATGTCGTCGTGGGGTTTCCTCCAGGTACTCCGGTTTCCCCCCACAGTCGAAAAATATGCTGAGGCTAATTGGACTTGCTAAATTGCCTGTAGGTGTGCATGTGTGAATGCATGGTGTGTGAGTGTGCCCTGCGATGGGCTGGTCCCACATCCTGGGTTGTTCCCTGCCTCGTGCCCATTGCTTCCGGGATAGGCTCCGGACCCCCCGTGACCCAGTAGGATAAGCGGTTTGGAAAATGGATGGATAATAATAATAATAACAAATAATGATGATAATCATTGATGTCCAATGACTGCCAGTTACTGTAAACAGTAAAGTACACGTAACTGGACATGTCTGTATTATTTTGGTTTATACTTATTAATCCATTAATTCTAACTTTTGTACTTTAAATGGACAGAGTACAGTTATTATTATTAGGAAAAGTATTGTGAGGGAACGCAAAACTATTGAGAGGAAACACAAAACAATTAAAAATATATTTTCTCACCCTGACATCTAAGGGACTCCATATACTGCAGATGATCTATAGAAAAAAAATCACAAATACATCACTATCAACAAATATGTGGTTTTATTTATGATGTATGAAATCAAAATCATTGGGACTCAAAGGAAAATGGCTGGTAAATGGAATTTGATTGTGATTTTATTTTGAAAGATCACTTTATTATGGAAGGCCATTTGGGACTTAACATCTACTTTGATGCCCATGCCAACACGTCAAACAAATTCTGTCTTAACACGTATATTACTTACGTGTTAAGCCATTCGGACATCTTAACACGTCTTAAAACTGCATGTTAATGCGGCCAATTTCAACCTCTTAAGACGTTTGTACCTTTAATGCATCTATGCTATTGGTTGGCATAAACGTACACACCCCTTTTGACGTAAGGGCTATACGCATGCAGTACGTGCCCTGTACGTTGTAGTCACGTGGTCTCTATGTTCAGCCATGTGAGTCCTACGTTGTTATTACGTATAGGCAACGTATGTAGTACGTGTCAAACGTGACTGTGATGTTGTATTCGGCACAGTCCATTTGTTGGAGGGGTGAATCACGGGTTTATTTAAACTGGCAGAACAGTTATCTTTAAATCTTTACAAAGTATAACTGGTAGTTTTAACATTTAATGAAACTGGAGCAAAAATGGTAAATCTGGCTAATACTGATTTAATTGCTCTGGTGTCTTTGTGCTGAACAGTGCAGCTGAGCTAAACTTATCCTTTTGATCACTTTCTGTTCTGCATTAACAGCAAAAACTATATGTTCAGCAAAGAAACGTATGTAGTTATTAATTTATTTGTAATAAGGAGTTTATAGTGAACGGTCATAGCAACAGTATGAATGGCATCAATAATTTAGCTGCCTTATATTTTACCGGATGTACGTCGCATAGCCATTCTAGATATCTGAAATGACAATTGTGGATAGGAAGAATGTCATTGTGGATATCTGAAATGCTCTCTTTGACTAGGAAGAATTGAATTAGAGATATCTGCAATCTGCATATCCAGCCTAGCGATTAAATGTTAAAACGCCTTGCCATACTTTTGCATGTATTGTTCCTGTGCTGCAGTATTAAACTATTTTAAAATGCAAAATAATTATTCTGTGACTGCATTGTTAATTTTTTTCCCACATATTTTAAACAAATCTAATAACAGAGTAGATGAATTGATCATATTGAGGGGTTGTGCCATTGCCTTTCTCTGTCCATGTCCTTGTGTTCTACACCACACCTTTGTTTCCTGTAAACCTGCGTTAGGCTCTTTCTGTACCTTTCCGACACAGAAACCTTTTCTTAACATGGATTTATAACTGTCTTCTCACTTGAGTATGAATGATGCTTAGATATAATCTATATAATATAAATTTGATATATACTATATATGTGCACCCCACAGAAATCTCCACAATTGTAGAGATACATATGGTCTCTATGCTTTTCCTAGAGAGCCCAGGCATAGAGAAGACACAAAATAATCAGTTTTCCACAGCATTTTCCTCCAAGCCTTCTCTAGTTAAACCATAGAGACTATACCATCTCGCG
Organism: Brienomyrus brachyistius; assembly: GCF_023856365.1. Classification (NCBI taxonomy): domain Eukaryota; kingdom Metazoa; phylum Chordata; class Actinopteri; order Osteoglossiformes; family Mormyridae; genus Brienomyrus; species Brienomyrus brachyistius. The sequence continues at coordinate 1,368,836 of NW_026042317.1, forward strand.
TAGTCACTGGATAGCATGCAAAGAGCCATTTCTGTGGTTTTTGTTCTCTTGCCCCATTCATCACAATCGCGGTGGATTAAAAGAAAAAGTCAAAAACAGTACTGTGTCATGCTATGTGCAATAGGATTGCAGATTAGCTTAATGGACAGTCACCCCCGTTTAATTTTTTTACAGTTTTTCTGAATACTTAAACACTAACAATGATTCTTATAAAACTATTAATAGTTATAGCAAAATTACTCACTGTTTTGCACTCAGTTTGCACTTTTGTAACACACAATTTGCAAATGTGTAAATACAATCCACTGCACAGCACTCTTTTTGCGGAACTGTAAACACAACTCACTGTTTTACACACAATTTCTAAATGATCAACACACTCCTAGTAAAACTATACATATTTATGGCTATTGTTTACACTACTTTGCCAGCTGTCTGGCCACACTGTCACATGTGAAAACGGTTTTAGATAATTAGTTCACTTTGCAATCAGCATGAGCGCTATAAATAAGCCACAGGTACAGTAAGCTTTCAGTGTGGAGAACAATGGAGGGAGAAGGAAGACTGAGAAGAGTGAGAATTAGAGAAGGGCAAGGAAGAGGATGAAGACTAGGAGGTGAATTTAGAGGATGAGGAGGTGAAGAGGAAGGAGGAAGGGTAAGAAGAAAAAGAATAACTGATGTCATCAGAGCTACAACAGTGGATCATGTGATCAACCATGGAATGACCCTGAGGGAAGCTGGCCAATGGGTTCAGCCTGACCTGAGCCGCTACGCTGTAGCAGGCATCATAAGGACGGTTCCAAATGAGAATCGGTTAGTACAGTTACTTCACAGTACGTTTTGTAATAGTACCATACTCTAATGAGAAACACAACAATGCTGTACAGGTAAAAACTGAAATGGTTACTCTACAGACCTGCTAGACATCCAGAATCTGGGGGCAGAGGAAGAATGTTCACTGAAGAACGAGAGACCCATATAGTCAATATGGTGATCACAAATAATTCCATTAGGCTACGAGAAATACAGCAGCGCATAATAGAGGATGACACCACCTTCCGAAACATAGACAATGTGAGCATCTCTGCATTATCTCGTGTACTGGCATGCAACAGAATCAGGATGAAGCACATTTACAGAGTCCCTTTTGAAAGAAACAGTGAACGCGTTGGCATGGCAGGAACATTACTGGACACGGTGCCATAACCAATGTCCCAGGACAGTGTGGTGGTAACATAACTATGTGTGCAGCTATAAGTCAGAACGGTGCTGTTCACCATCATGCAACCCTGGGCCCATGTAACACTGCACACATTATTACATTCCTGGACAGTCTACATCATATGCTCACTAATGTTCACAGACCAGTTATGTCATCATATGGGACAATATTAGTTTCCATAGGACTGCTTTAGTTCGCAACTGGTTTACAGTCGCCCACTCTTCACTGTACTCAACCTCCCGCCTTACTTTCCATTCTTGAATCCGGTTGAAGAATTCTTCTCTGCCTGGTGCTGGAAGGTCTATGATCGTCATCCCCATCAACGCATGGCTCTTTTACAGGCAATGGAGGAGGCATGCGAGGATATTGACCAGGTATCATGTCAGGCCTGGATAAGGCACTCCAGGAGAGTTTCCCCGGTGCCTTGGACTAGAAAGCATTGCATGTGATGTTGATTAAATTCTGTGGCCGGACCCAAAGAGACGACAAGAATGATTTTTTTTCTCTCTCTCAGTGAAATTGTATGTTGTCTTGTGTTTCTTTTGATGCATGTCAATAAACATTCATACTTGAAATTTGAATCTTGAATTGTGTTTACAGAACTATTTATGACAAAAGTATGACCTCAAATTGACATACCTCGTGCACAGAGAAAGCAAAAGCCAGATGTGTTTTCCATTCCTACCATCAGTGTGTAGTTGGTGCATTGTATGCTTATTAAGATGATGGTTTGTGTTAACTGATTGGTACAAAAATACAATTTTTCCAAAGGTTTGAAGAGTTAAGCAAGATTTATTAGCTTTTGCAAGAGACCTACAATGGTTTGCTGATTTGGTGGTTTTTTTATTTGTGTGCAGAGTTTTTGCAAAATAGCCAGTAGTTACAAAAATGTGTTTAAGCCACCAGAAAAAAACGTGTGTGCTTTGGTGCACATCCATCCATCCATCCATTTTCCAAACCGCTTATCCTACTGGGTCGCGGGGGGTTCCGGAGCCTATCCTGGAAGCAATGGGCACGAGGCAGGGAACAACCCAGGATGGGAGGCCAGCCCATTGCAGGGCACACTCACACACCAGTGACTCTCACACACACACCTCCAGGCAATTTAGCAACTCCAATTAGCCTCAGCATGTTTTTGGACTGTGGGGGGAAACCAGAGTACCCAGAGGAAACCTCACGACGACATGGGGAGAACATGCAAACTCCACACACGTGACCCAGGCAGAGACTCAAACCCGGGTCCCAGAGGTGTGAGGCAACAGTGCTAACCACTGCACCATCATGCCGCCCCCCATAAATTCATTTTTCCTTTTTTATTTTCAATAATATTGATGTTAACTCAGCATCTTATTTTCAATGTTGAAAAAGTCACTTTATATCAAGGTTTCGCCACCATTAATTTTTCAATATTGAACATCTGACCAAAAATCAATTCAGTTTCAATGCTGATAATTTATCACTGACCATAATTCAATGCATTTAACTATACTTCAACGCTGAAACAATAACATGATGCTATCTGGGCTATGAATAATTATTTCAATTAATATACAGATTCCAAGCCCATATAGGTGACACACAGGTACATAATGGGCGTCTTATGTCTGAGGTAGCCAGCTACTGTGTTTGATAACCCACCATCATAATAATAGTTTCCTTGCACCAGTATAAAAGTAAACCAATTGATCCCTCTTGCAATAACCTGTGGTATGAAACTAAATAAAATGTATCGTACCAGTCTTGGGGAAAACCAGTGAGAATCCACTGTGAAACAGCACTGCGCAAATTCTGATGTGTTCCTAATGTAAAGGGCAAGACTGGTAATCAAACTAGCCTCTCAGCAGGAGTGTTAGTGTGAAAGCAGGGCTTATTGACACAGATAATAAAGCTTGTTAGAATACGTAACATAATTATTTAGCTGGGCCCAGAAGAGGTGAGAGCTCCCCTAGTGGCTACAGGAGTGCATTTTCCCCAAAGCAGATATAATGGATGGTGGTCTTATTGCTTTTAGACCACAACTTGGGATAGAAGAACAAATCAAATTATTTTCCTCATTTAATATTCAGATTTTAATTGGGCTTAAATTTTAGAACACAGTGTGTTCTAGGATGGTACGTTATGGATATTAGTCTCTACCACATTCTAACGCTATAAATCCGAACCTTTTCCTATGTTTGATTTGGTGGCTGCCAGGCGTTCTGAGTAGTATAGTGACTATGGTAGGCGTGTGATTCCCTAAGGAATTTTTTGTTCTGTTCTGTGTGGCAAATACATATAGTGCTGACATTTTTCCTGGAAGATTTGGGATTTTTCATCCCGTGCCTTAAGGTATTTCTCTCCAGCTCTAGGGAGTCTCCCCCGAAAACACCAGTCACTCACTAGCCTTACACTTATGCTTGCTGACTTATTCAACACCATGAATGGATTAACAGAAAAACAGAAACCTATTAAAAGGCTGCACCATATCATGATATGCAAATAAACATCCAGCATCATTGTTTCACGGGGAAGTACATTATTTATTGATAATTATAACCCTAACCCTTACTTCTCAGCTTGACAAACATAAGGTGCAGCGCGTGAGTATGTGAACTGGTTGAAATGCAAGTGTCTCACAGTCAATGCATAAGACTTGAGAGCCCTGACTTTACTTATATAGCCCACAACATGTTTATATTTCATAAATAAATCTGGCCAGCAAATCGGTATTTCATTTTCCATATAATATAAAAAAAACGATAATGTTATCCCGCTGATAATTGCAGGCGCGTTTCACCCCCGGCACTGGCTGGAGACACAGGCAAAAGACATACAATCTTATTGAGGTACAAAAATTATTCCATCTACTCTGCACTTCTGCATAACTTCCATCATAGTGCCAGTTTTTGCCAGATCAAATCTGCAATCAGAAAATTACTGCATACATGCCTTTATATTACGGTCAAGCGGAGAGTCAGAGCAGTTTCCATAGAAACAATGTAAACAAACTTTACCGTTTGAAGCACAACAAACTCTGAGTGAAAATGGCGCAGAGGTGAGTAGCTTGTTAGCTCTCCAAAATGTCTTTGAATTCTTCAACTGATGTTGTGCTACTTTGATTATTTAGCCTTTTATACTATAATGACATAGTAAATGTCTATAATACAATAAAAAACATTACATATTTTTTTAATATTACATATTTTTTAACGTCATTTAAAGTGCAGTGGTTTTTATTGCTACTGTGGTTGCTAATATTTAAATAATGACAGACTATTTGGTTAGTAAATTCATCTCAAACATGCTAGTTTAGTAGGGCTTCCCAACCTTTCGATGTCCGCGGATCGGTTTCCGTCGTAGAAAAGTGTCACGGATGGGTAAGACGGCGGTATAATTTGGGGGTTCCCACGCCGAGCGGCGGGAGATTGACGGTGTATACGGACATGCGGGGCTAATGGCGTATTTCCGTACATCAATACGGGCAGCTTTCTTTCCAAAACGGCGCGATCCCCTAATAAACGGGACGGCTGGCTCCACTACCCCCGTTTGTCTGCCGCCCGGTGCAATACTCCGCGCGGACGGTACCGGAACACCGACCGGAAGTTGGGACCCCCTACTGTACAGGGTGGTAGGTAAATTGTTAAAAAAAATTGGGGCATTACTTTCGGAGTAGGCTAGATGCTTCTAAGTTTATCATTACATCTCTTTACATTGTTACACAGGATTAACACTTTCAAATATTCTTAGCTTGGTTAGTGTTAACTCAGTTCTTGGTAGTATTCATCTGGGTATTCATTTGATGTGGAGCACAGTTGTTTCGTATTTGATTCTAGTTATAATTTGGTGACATTACTGTTTAATATGATATTGCACTTACAGTATCGTGCATTTTACAGTAGATTTTTTTTGCAATCTTGCTCGCTGTTTCTTTTATTCTTTCTTTTTTATATATGTGAACACTGTAATTATTTATTATAATAATTATAACAATTGTATTTTCTGTATGGTTGAAGAATTTCCAGCTCTTTATTTATTTTATTATCTCTGTTAAGTGCTGGTTAATCTCTCATTTATTCCCCAGAGAATGGAACCTAGCAATTGAGAGAGCTGATCGATGGACCAACACCCAACACTGGGAAGCCTGGAACCTGTGGGATGAAGTGATCAACTGGGGAGAAGGTGTGGAGGAGTTCTCACCAGTGACACTCCCCACTGTCCAGGCTGGGGGGGTTAAGGGGGGATTGGGGGGGTCTACCGATTTGGGTAAGGGAGGGGTTAGTAAGGGAGGGGAGAGTGTGGAAAACGATGGACTGCTAGCCAGCACTAGTATTTCATCTCAAAGTCTTCAGAGTAATTACGGCCTTTCATCTGAAGACTGGAAAATTTATAAAACGTGCTACCTTAACAAAAAAAAGAAAGTCAGGAAGGACCGGACAAGCCGGGGGGAAAGTGAGGTAAGGGGGCAGAGTAGTGAGGAATATGTGGAGGTACCAGAGTGGGGAACATTTGAGGGGAAGGCCTCCAGGGTTGTGATGGAGGGGACAGAGGCTGGTATTAGTATGATGGATATGCTAAATGGAGGTGAGGAGAATGGATGTGAGGTGGGAGTGAATGTGGAGGAGGTTAAGGGAGGAGGAGGGAGAAGTACAGGGAATGCTGTGGAGTATGTAGTGTCACAAAGAGGCAGAACTTGGCTAGAACCCATCCAGGAGGAAGAACTTGAGGAAGATGAAGAAACAGATGAGGAGCTTCAGGAAGCAGAAGACACTGATGCTGCCACAGTGGACAGTTGGCAGTGCATGGCGGCATATGTAGCCAGAATATGGCTGCAGACTTTACAGGAAGATGGACCTGAGGAAAATGAAGAAGCTGATGTGGTATTCCAGCAGGCAGAAGATGCTGATGCTACCACACTGGTCAGGTTTCAGTGTATGGTGGCATCTGAAGACAGATCACAGCTACTGACTATACCAGAAGAAGGACCTGAGGAAGAGGACGAAACTGAAGTGATGAAGACAGATGAAATAAAAGAAGATGCTGATGCTGCCGAGAAGATCTACAGTGAAGAAGTATCATTCCATGTGAATGCCGAAGATCTTTCTGAAGATGATACTGAGAAGAGCCACAAGAAGAAGAAGAAGAAGATGAAGTGGTGCTTCTTCTGCTGTCCCCTGCCCTTCAGAAGAAGTAGCAAGAGGCAGTAATTATAAGGTTGTGAATTCAGGTTTACAAATGACTTAAAGCAGTAATATAACTGCATTATTGACACCTTCACAATGCACTGTAATGCATCCATAAATATATTATAGACATGGGTATAAATATTGAAGAAAAAAAAGCATAACACATTATAGCCATGTTTATTATGGATTAATGGCCGATATAATGTATTATGAAGATATTTATTGTGTATATATAGATCAGAGCATTCATAATGCATTATCAAGATAGCTATAATGTGTTATGCCTTTGTATAAGTATTTACAGCCGTGTTTTTAATACTTTTATAAATGATTTATAAGGCATTAATTAGGTATTTATTTATTTATTTATTAGTTATATGACTGCTTTAAGTAACGTTAAGTAAAGTGTTTATTTTCTTTTTCTTAGAATACCCGTGTTAGAGCCCTGCATTGGGACTGGGATCCCGCGGGACCCAACGGAAAGTGATACTGTTTAAGTGTTAATGTAGCTATAAGATACGATAAGATAAGATATGCTAAGTTAAAATATAAGATAGGCTAAGACGAAATATATTAATATAAGCTAAGTTGAAATATAATAAGATAAGATAGGTTAAGTTATATGATGATAGGCTAAGTTAAAATATAATAAGATAGGTTAAGTTAAGATATGACAAGATAGGCTAAGATAAAATATGATAGGCTAAGTTAACATATGATAAGATAGGCTATGTTAAGATAAGAGATTTGCAATAAAACATATTTACTTTTCAAACTGTGTCTTTGTCATCTCTTCAGTGTTGTGTCTGTCTTTGTTTGATAATTTTGAATCGTTAATTTATATCTGACACTCTCCTAAATGTCAATAAGCAGAGACGGAGGAATGGGAGGAAGGTACAGTTAAGTATAAATGAAAAAGTATCAAAATCACAGTGTTGCCTTATTTTGACGCAGAGAAAGTAATTTCAGTGTTACTACCACATATGAGTTAATGGCTGCAAATGTTGGTGTTAGAAGTGCCGGTAAATAACGCGGCGTAAGTTTAACTCCGGTGTGTTTCTGAAAGACGCGCAGCCTTCTGCCTGCTGTCATTCGTCGCACGTGTAGGAGGCTATTCTGGTAACAGGTAAAGTTGTCATTTAACGTAATGCTAACGTGCATTACCAGTTAGTAAGTGTTTTACTATATCATACCATGCGTACTTTATAGTTTTAGTCCGGTGCACTCTGTATCCATAACTAGCTAGCTAATGTTAACATGACGCAGTACAGTCTTCCAGCTTGGGGATTCCCACCCCGGTCCGCGGCCAGTATTCCGCTGGGGGGTTTGCGAAGGGGTTGGTTGAAAATGCAAACGATCCCTTCATGTTCATGCGTTGTTTTCTAATATGAAAATAAAAGATAACGATCAAATTCAATGTTTATGTCCTATTATACTAGATAAGACTGTAAAATAGTTTGCCCTGCATATGGATGCCATGCAGTCAGAGCATGATCAAGATAGGGTGTGAGTGTGGAAAAAAGACAAATGTAACAGTATTTGAGGGATGGAGGGATGAGAAGAGTGGGTTGGAGAGAAATGTAAGGAGAAGGAGGTTCCTCGGAGCTCCGAGATGTGTTTGGCTGTAATAAATCTGGAATATAGCTATATGACATAGTTTTTGATAACACCAGCATTTATTTTTTAGGTTTGTCGAGCTCCGTCAAAACAGTTGAATTAGAACGAGCCCATTATGTAACTGGAACCCCTCTCACATGTAAACACAGTGACGCGCTACAGCGTTGGTTTGTTGTCTGAGGCTATGATACTGACCACAAACACATTCACAAATTTCACTGCACCAATCACAGCATATGCAGGCAGAAAAATTATCGCAAAAAACATTCAGCATTAGACTCTAAAACCATCTGTAATGTCTGTGTTTATCCAGTGGACCATAAATTAAAATAAGCTTTCCTATTTCAGTTTCTTTTAGATGTTATAAAGTAATAAATAAACAATCATAATAATTAAACCATGTATTACTGACTATCAGACAACTTCAACAAGTTACCACATGGATGCAAAATCAAAGATATTCATTTGCGCCTGGCACTAACCATGTATTCCTTCACAGTACTAAGCCATAGAAAGGGCCCCAATGAAACCCCTGCATTCCTGCATCGCAGATACTCTAATCTCAGCATTTATAAGATTATATTTGTACTACCTGCCAATTTTTATATTAGATGAGACTAAAAATTGAGAAATATCTATATGCAGAAGTAGTTTTTCCTGATAAGAAGGATAATATCAAGACTGTCAGCATTTACAAATCGAATTATGACACATCTGAGTAGCCCAGACTGTCCGGAAAACAAAGCCGTACAGCATATGTGGCTGACTAATGTACATACAGTGTAATAAGCTGATAATCAAATGGATAGAAAAACGCTCAATAATAGACAGGATTCAGAGGGTAAATAAGGTGCATCATGTGGAAGAGAAGTTAGGTGGCGTTGGGGTGCATTGTGAGTTTCATCTGGTAGCTAGAAGGGAATAAACAGGGCTTTGGGGGGGGGGGGGGGGGGGGGGGGACTTCTCCAGGGGCTACATCGCTCTATCTTTTTTTAAAATGATTTATTTAAAAAAAAATCTTTTCTCCTTACTCTATAATGGCAGGTTTAGGACTAATACAGTACAGTCATAACCAGTGTCAGGGATTCTATGCATCGCTACACAGAGACAAGTCCAGATATTGAGCCCAAGGCTAAAATTGTGGTTTACTTACAAGTGCACTTTGCTGGGCAGTGGGGGTGTTTGTCTTTCTCTGCTCACATTTTCCCCTCTTATCCTGTCTTCTCCTCCGCAGCCCTTCCTCCTTCTCTCTGTTGCTCCTATATTCCCTCCCCTCCAGTCATCTATGTTCTCCTTCCTCTGCGGTCTCTCCTCTTCTCCCATTCTTCAGTTATACTGTCTTCTCCGCTCTCCCTGTATCCCTCCTGTCTTCTGGTCCTGTCATCTCTTCTCCAGTCATCCCTTGCTTCTCAGTCATCTCTGCATCTTTTCTCTCATTTGTTTGCTTATTCTTTGATTGTTTGTGTTATTCGTTAACCCACCACCCCATGCTGGATGAGTCTTGATGTTTTTTGTTCTTTTTAAAGTTAGGCTTCTTCTTTTGTTTTTGTGCCATATCTTCTGCCCTCTTCTGGTTGCGGCAGTACATGACACGGGTGGAAAATAGGGTTTATTACAACACACACATCAAAACCAAAAGGATCAGGATGCATCCAAAATAAACTGCAAATGACCAGGAATGAACTAAATGATGTAATAAAAACAACTAGAGAACTATATACATACATACAGCTATAATGAAGCATCAAAGAACAGAAGCAGAACAGGCACTTAAATACACAGCTAACAAGACACAATGCAGTGAGAATCATAACCAATAACAAGGACTGAGGGCAACCCAGGAACAGCACTGGTGAAATCAAAGTGACCTTTCAGCCACATGGTCAGCTCTGCATCGCCCTCTGCTGTTTGCATTAGAAGCTGCTTGAAATTCCCACTCTCCTTACCAACACCTCGAAAAGCCACTTAAGTACTTAACTTCAGAAGATTTTTCCTCACTTGCTGCTGCTCTTTCCAGCTCATCTGAAGGTTGAATATTAACAGGATTGATCTTCTGAATCCATGTCATCAGTGCTAATCTGTGGCACTGCCTGTCTTTATGTGCACTGAATTTCCCCAGTGCCTTTTCCAGTTTCACATGCCAGTCTTCACAAGAGCTGAATGTGTCTTTCATGCCAGTTTAGACATTTGTGTTACAAATTATTTTGCACAGTAGAAACAAAGAACCCCCCTTAAGACGAGGGGGGGCTGTAAGGGAGCCCAGTGTGATCTTTAAACCATTTCTCCTGAAAGCAGGGTCTCCTGTTTGATAGACGTGACATTTACATTTGGCTGATTTGGTGAAGGTCCAAGCTCCTCCCCCCTCCTCCCTAATACACCTTCATCTTCATCTGCCTGTCTGCTCTCTCTCTCTCTCTCTCTCTCTCTCTCTCTCTCTGCCATTGACTCACACTCAGTCTCCCTGATTAAATGCTGTATCTGAAATACACACCACAGGCCAAACTAAGAAGCATATTAAACTAACATCAGGATCAGGCTGCTGTGACGTCATTATTCACTCTTAACCATCAATATTTGCTCCTTTTCTCACTCCCCTCCATGTCGCCTGCATTCTCTGCCGTCAGCAGCCTCTTGCTGTCTCTCCCTCTTCATCTTTACTCTCAGCACAGCAGAATTTACATGAAAGCAGTTATCAGTAAACAAGTGGTGTTTCTTGGCATGATGCTCAGGAATGGATTTCTAACGATTTGTTACATGAATGGGAATGATTAATACATGAAGAACCTTTGACTCACATACTGTATACGTCTATCATCTGACTGGCACTAATTATCTCACTGTCTCTACTTACTTTCCTGCTTTTCTGTGGTTGCCCAAAAACTCACGATTGTCACACTTCCTCTTCATGATGACAAGCTACTCACTGTGAATAAATGCTGACTGTAATAAAACTATTTGCATTTAAATCATACATTAATGACACAAAATACTTACTATTACTTACTTACTTATTTTGCACAGTAGAAACAAAGAACCCCCTTTGGGGAGGGGGGGGCAAAGTGAAAGTGATGTGGAAAATCGCCTCTTACCACTGAAAGACATGGGGATGGGACATTAATAACGCAAAATACCTTAAGTAAGCAAGTATAGCTTTCTACAGTAATGGAATATAAAATTAATTAAACCTATTACTGTCTACAAAATAACACATTCAGCACTATATCAGACTTTACATCAGCTTTCTGACCATTATAAATATACCCGAGTGAGCACCGTTGTTAGTTTCTAGGAGAATGTGCAGTTAATAACATTTCCAGGTAATTTAACCAGCGTAACTGCACATGAGGCAATTATTATAATTATAATCGTAGTAGGGGTAGGGGGCGCTATAGAGCGAAAGGGTGACTACGCCACTCTGTAACTGTCGCTAAGACGGTTGTTTTATAATCACCTTTTGCTGGTCTGATTTAATATAGAATGTATACTGTGAAATGTATGCCAGTGCCCTCTGCTGACTATTTAATTGATCCGTGTTAACCCTTGAATACATGGTCATGTGACGGAATAGGGTAGGAGTAAATGCATGCTGGGAGATTCATGGAGTCAACTTGTGGTTTGTCGGCTTGTCACGGCAGGATCTGTAATAACTCCTAAGCATTTGGTCAGAAGGCACACACGGTAATTTATATTTATTGTATTTACTTGTTGTCTTGTATTGAAAAGTGGAATTGCGGTGATGTATGAGCCGCTGTTTAGCGGAAATATCATGGATCTTTTAGAATGTCTTGTAAGATTAAATGTAATGCAGGAATTTAATAATATGTTTATTTTATAGTTTTTCACGGTGTCTAGAAGAATAAAGACGGAATAAACTTCAACATCTGTCAGGCGTATGTTTTCTGTACCAGATGAAGAACTTTGGGAGCTGTTATATCTTCTATAGTAAAGGTAACCTTACAGTAAATGACGTCTGCTGTCATCTGACGCTATATAGAAAATGTAATTAAATAAGATTAAATTTACCTTCTGCGAGGGGCACCCTAATATAATGATATATATAATAAATGTAATATAATATAATTATATAATTATAATAAATATAATATAATTATAATATAATAATACACTGCTGTCTGTCTGCCATAAAATAAATAAAAGGGGGAATTGGAATTGCATATGACTATGGAGAGAATGGTTGTCTATGGTGAAAGAGGTGTGGAAATTTTTACTAATTCACATAAGGGACAGCATAAAGGGTTGTTTAATTCAGTATCAGAGGAATTCATATATTTGTGTGATTATGATAATCACACTATTATAACTTGATAGTACATCTCTTGAATTGAACTAATTACAGTGTCATGTATAACACTGCACTTTTTAATACATTGGCGTAGTCAGCTGTCCACTGAGTCTACAGTTTTGTAGTTCGGTCTGTCACAGCCTGGCGCAGTTGGCAGGATCATCGTCCAGAGAGCAGAGACGCGTGTTAAGTGTGAATGACTCTTCGGTTGTTTTTCTATTTTTAATTACCTTTTTATTCCTATCCATGTCTTTTTTTCCTTTTGTATGCTCATTATTTAGCCAGTACAGCTGTTTTTATTGTAGTCGAAAACAACAGTGAGTGCCAGTCACTGGCAAATCCCTTGGTTCCCGGTTCCACTCCATCTGTCCTCTGGTGGTCCCCTTGAGCTGTGGACCCCTTTCCAGTGTTCTGCAACCAGATCCTCCTGAGCCGCACGGAAGCGGAAGTTGGCAAAGTGAGATGCGGCAGTAGGCCTATGCATGCAATTGACTGGAGTATGGAGAGTAAAGCCTTTCATTTTCTTTAATAAAAGTTGTCCGTGTATTTTCTCATATGCGAGAACATCACAACTGCCACTGCACTTGTTGATGTGTAAGTGTGCCCTATTCAAACAATAAAGAGAAACTACATGCAGCACTGAAAAACTATTCCACGGCCAAAAAAAATTTAAACATTCTTTCTATATCTGTTGGGTTATAAGTGAACAGTAGTAGGTCTAAGGTTGCCACCACCTTTTGGAGTGGAACTAGAGTGGAACTTAACAATATCAGAAGCTAGTTTCTGACTGAAATTTCTATAAATCTTTATATAAACTGATAGCAATTAACCTAAGAGTGCATGCTTGGATTGTAGTATCTGCATGTACTGTGGAACTAAAAAGAATCATAATCAACATATATAATTACGTAAATGAAAAACAAATACGTTGCATTTTCCTTAATAGTTTTGCACGTTGCCATAATTTATATTTAATTTAAAGTATGCAGCACCCAAGCAAAGTTTATGTTAAAATAATACTCAAGATTCTTAAGTCTTAGCTCTGGCACAGTGGTGGATCTAGAAAATTTTACATGGGGTGGCAAGAGATTTTAACAGAGTGGCATGGAGGTTCAGTGAGAAACCGACTATCATTCAGAATCGTGGAGCTCAGGAGCATACTTACACTGAAAAAGTGACAATTTATCTAAGCATTTGGACTCTCATGGTTAAAACAATGCTGATTGTACTTTTCATTATCCCTGACCAGTTGTTTTTCTTTGTTGTGCTGTGCAGCAGAACGTTTCACAAACATATCCAAATTAAGAGCCTTTGCACGCTGATTCTCAATGCTCAGCAGAGTTTCCAGGTCCGCGGTGTTCATGCCCAATTGTGCTATTTTGAAAACATAGTTTCGGGTAAATATTAGGAGGTCATGGGTTGCGGATTTTTGGGCTGATTTCATAATGTTATACAGCAGCAGACTGCAAGGGGAAAAATAAACTAATTATTATCAGTGCAAGTGGCTCCTAATCCTGAGTAATGCTGGATCTCTAGCCACCTAAAGTAAGAGACAGATGCACACGGAAAGCAGGGCTGCCGACTACCATGCATCTGGCATGACTTTCACGCTCTCAGACACTCACGCAAGGAATCTTCCACTATATTATTCCACTATAAGCCTAAATGTAGCTACATCAGAAGCGTTGGTGTAGTTTGCAAACCCTACATACCATTTAGAACAGGGGTCACCAACATGGTGCCCACTGGCACCAGGATGCCCCCAAGGACCACATGAGTCACCCACGGACCTGTTCTAAAAATACCACAACTCACCAGTGTGCAGCGACTAAAATTTAATTTTATCTTGTTGCTATTCTTCTTTAATCACATTTGTATTTATATAGATTTGAAAATGACAATATCCAAAAAAGCATTTAAAACGTGTTTATTCTACATGAAGTTTAGATAAGTTTAGGTAAAGTCTGTTCTGGTAGCCTTTGTATGGCTCAGTACCTGTGAAGTAGCTCTCAGTTTCAAAAAGGTTGCTGACCCTTGATATATAGTATACCCCAATCTTGGGTGATATATCCTAATCAGTAAAATAACAGTCGGCTAAATTCCGCATAGTGATCTCATTAACTGCGTGTTGTTGCTGAAATACATCACACAGACGTCGGGGGAATGTCGAATCATCAGAATATGTAAGATTTATACATTTGGTTAAGTTGAACGCATTTGCTGTTTGAATGCAATTCCTATCACATTAACAATTACTGGTTGAAAAATGAATTGCTGTTAGTGTCTGAAATCATACTGCTGTAAAAGTAACATTTACAACATAAATCAATATGCTTCGAATATGGGTTAAGATGGAAAATATTTTTTCCATCCTAATCCCAATCATGTTGATGCAAATTTACAGCAGTGTGGATTCTCAGAAAAAAAGGTACTCTGACATAAAGATCAGCAATACAGTGCAAATAACATTTAATTTCACATTTATACAAAAAAAGGACAGGGCATTTCGATGATAAAATCTGTAGTGAACAATAAGTCGCATCAAAACAAAACCTGGAATTCGGTCATGCTACCTTAAGGTTAAACATTACTTTGTGCAAAGTTCCTTGTTCTGAAATAAATACTTTCTGCAATAGCACATCCAACCATATTCACACAGTCTTTATCGTTATTTATTTATTCAGCCGTTTTTTTCTTACTGCCAGCATCTCATAAAAAGGGTCAGTGCTCACAGCAGCAGTGATGCTCTGTATCCACTTGTCCTTCTCCTCAGGGGTTGGTGCCAAGATGCGGTACACCACATGATTGCCCTCTACCAGGCGGCCGTCCGCCTCCGTTTTGCAGGCTTTCATCAGCTGTCTGCTGTTGTTAGGGATGTACAGTTCAAAGCAGTTAGGCTTCCTGAGATCCTTCACCTCACGGATGCTCAGATTCTCCAGCGGAATGATCACCCTGGGTTTCTTATCCGTAGTATGTTTAAAGTAGTAAAGGCAGTTGTCCATCAGGATGAACCACCGCCTTTTCCATGTTTTCACCCGTCCTCCTCCCAGTTTGAAGAGCCAACCCTCTCTGTCAGGGTTGAAGAAGGCATTGTTCCCATTGTCTTCAGGAATCTTGAATGGCTCATTCTTTATGCTCTTACACAGATTTCGGAGGAGTTCATCTGGCAGGTTGCCTCCATCATTGATTCCTCGATTCATGGAGATGAACCTGTCCACACTGGGCTTGTCTCTCACATTTGGATTATGAAGGCTAGTGTTTAGCATGATTATGGAAAATGAAAGTACATAGCAGGTGTCAATGTTTTGGAAGACTCCAGGATTACATTGACAGTACCTCTGCGCAAAGGCCTCCATCATCCTGTCAATCTTTTGTGCTTCTCCTGGCAGACGGAAACTCCAGAGGAACTGCCTGAGAGCCTGTACCAGGTTTAACCCTGCGAATTCATGAAGCCCAAGAAATGTTTGGAGGACTTGGATATTGAAGTCGTCTCTCTCACCCAGGTAATCCCCAATGGCTGTTTTGTTCAGCCCCTCTCCCTTGTATAGGAGCTGGGCGATGTCCTCAGACGTGTGCCGGAGAAGATTGTTTTGTACCATGAACAGGATACCCTTCTTAGGGTCCATGTTGAATTTCTTTCTTCCCATGGCGACATGCCTATTCTTTTCTAAGATTTGGCTGCGTTTGGTGCTGGATTCAAGGCCCTCCACTTCCATGAGGGCCTCTCTCAGCGCCTCCCGCAGCCTCTGGATCTCCAGCAGAAGGGCTCCTTTCCTCAGCCGGATGTCCTCAAGTTCAGAGTGCTTCTCTGGACTCAGGTGCATGGAGACTGCAGCAGACAGGAAAAGGAGATCGTCAGCGGGTGTGGAGCTCAGCAGGTTGGCCATCTCTGCCAGTTTGGTTGTTGGTTCAACTCCCATGGCAGAGTAATCGTAACATTGTTAAGCCCTTGAGCAAGTCCCTTAGACCCAAGTGCTCTGACCCCAAACTCTCCTCACTTCGGACAAAAGCATATGCTAAATATATGTAATCCCAAAGGGCAGTTACAGAAGACCCCAGGACCGGAGTAACGTGGGAAGCAATTACTGATGCCTGGAAGCTTTGGGGCATGCAAATAAACTGCATCCAAAGGCAAATGGCTAATAAAGAATGCTCTGAATGCCAGGCATTCGTCCAGCAGTGAGATTGTAGAGATAATGAATAAAGATAGAAAGTGTGAATAAAGATAAAACATTTTGATTGTATTTGCGAAGCGATGCTGGATGTGCTGAGCTCGCCGGGAAGGTCATGAGGTCCGCATTCCCTCCCCATGCACACGTGATCAGCTCAATCACACCGAAATTGTCGGTTTGCTGCCCTTCAGGGAAACAATCTAAAGGGTGTTACGGGAAAAGTAATCGATGTAAGAGCCAATGATGTTCTCCTGGTGCCTACCCTTGTTTATGTTATCGTTACTGACACAAACAATGATGAACGATAATAAGCATTTATAAGCCATGATTACCGCACCATTAACGTGGAGTTGCACTAACGTCTGTTTTTATAGCTAACCAGCAAGTCAACGTCTCCCCCTGGTAATGCAACAGCGCCGTTTAAACAATACTTTTACACCAAGTGCTTGTGATCAGTGGCCTATACTACGAATCAGGGTTACTGGCTTATCGAGGTAACTTGACGGATTTAAGGTACCACAGTTTAAATGAACTTCATATTTGTTCATCGGGATGTCTGAATCGGTGCTAATCAGTACTACGATGCCAGTTATGCAATGTAGTTTTGATAAAACTTTTCTGTCATTTAACATAAGAGGAAAAAAATAATTATACTGTAGTCAATTGGCTGATATAAAATCATTTAAAACTGTGACAAATTTTGCCTTTTTTTACAGTGTATACTTCCAGTCACAAGGTAGCAGATACGGATTTCTGAAATAGCAAAGATAAAGGTCAATGAATAATATCCCTCATCTCTTTTAAAACAATAGGTAAGATGCTGTTTTGATATCCTGTCTAGGGTTGGAGTGTAACAGTATTCACGGGAAAGGGGAATGGGATAAAGGGACAAACAGGGTGAGGGCAACAAGGGAACACCAGTGGACAAAGGGATATTTTTTGTATTTTCATTTTTTTTCATGTATAATACTGACAGGGGCGGCATGGTGGTGCGGTGGTTAGCACTGTTGCCTCACACCTCTGGGACCCGGGTTCGGATCTCCGCCTGGGTCACATGTGTGTGGAGTTTGCATGTTCTCCTCATGTCGTCGTGGGGTTTCCTCCGGGTACTCCGGTTTCCCCCCACAGTCTAAAAACATGCTGAGTCTAATTGGACTTGCTAAATTGCCCGTAGGAATGCATGTGAGAGTGCATGGTGTGTGAGTGTGCCCTGCGATGGGCTGGCCCCCTATCCTGGGTTGTTCCCAGCCTCGTGCCCATTGCTTCCGGGATAGGCTCCGGACCTCCCGCGACCCAGTAGGATAAGCGGTTTGGAAAATGGATGGATGGATGGATGTATAATATTGACACTGAACAAATAACCCGGTGCGAAAGACTTTGGGAGTGACCACAGCCAAAATAACAAACAAAATCCCCAACTATCAAGTGCGACCCACAGCTAATCTCACCTAAGTGCAAAAGAAAAGGAAACCAAAAGACAAACACTCCACCTCACTCCCTGACCAAATAAACAGAGTCCAACACACACTTGCAAAACAAAATAGCAGTCACTGCCTACACAGCAATACAATCACACATACATAACTTACACACAAGTCAAAGCAACAAGGGGGCTAGTGAAGACGTAAACCAAAGAAAACCAAGCAGGGAGACAGCAAGCCAAACTGAGGTCGCGGGGGGGACCGGAGCCTGTCCTTGGAACAACAGGCATAGGCAGGAACCAACCCTGGGCAGAAGTCAACACACTGCAGGGCGCAAACACTCACAACTCAGATTTGCCAATTAACCTACCCTGCACACTTTTGGACTGTGGGAGGAAACCGGAGCCCCTGCTGGAAGTCTTTCCCCATTCACCAGATTATATTGCCAGAAGACTGAAAATTAGATATCAAATACTAGAGTGACATAAAAACAAAAAACAAGTTTGCTTGTAATGAGACGAAAAACAGAAGATTATCTCTTTTTATATTTTGAGAAAACATTTTAACATTTATCCAACTGGTCAAATGGTTTAATACTTCATACAGCAGCATTTCTAAACTCATTCCTCAGCCCACCAGACAGCTCCACGTTTTTGCTCTGTCCCAGATCCCTGCATGCATGAACCAAACAGTCACCTTTTACTGCTGTGCTGAGAGCTTGGACAGAGCAAAACTGTGGATCTTTGCAGTGGGGTCCAAGGACTGGGTTGGGAAACCCTGGCATAGAGGAGACTGCAGTGAGAGCCAAGAAAAAAAGAGATTAGAGAGGAAGGTAAAATGCTTCCATTAGCATGGCAAATAAGCTGCAAGTACAGACCCTGTGCTTCCATTACAAACAAAAAGCCTGTATGACCCTCCTAAACACACAAGTCAGATTAACTTAACCAGGGGAAATGAGCATAAAACTTGACAAAGACTAGACTATGAAAAGGGAAGGTGAACATCATACTTACACGAACTTCTGCTAAAGCAAATGGACAAACCCCTTTTAACTGAATCAAGTTACTTAAGAAAATTAATAATCCAAAAATAAATCAATAAAAATTAAGAAAAACACAATCATGATTTGAACTAATACTGCAGTCAGTCCTAAATGTTCCCATGACATTCTTTTCGTCACGACGCACACTCGGTACATACTGGTTGAAAACCATTTATAATCCTTCATGTACCAGTCTATGATGGAGCACCCCAACCTGGGCCACCCATCCAACATGGCAGATTTCTGCCCCTTGGCCCCGGAGACTAACAGACTAATCTCAGGAAACAGGGAACCAGGGGGACATGGGCCGCTGACTGGATGGGCGACTCCAGAATGAGGTGAAGCAGAAGGTAGACTCCACAGTAGAGGACCGAGGAATGTAGACCAAAACCAGGGAACCTGACGTGGCAAGAACACAAACCAGGACAGACATATAAAACCAAAGCAAAGGCATCAGTGGCACAGCCCACCAGCTTGTGAAAGATGGCTACCTGGCATCATGAATCCCTTAATCAAAAACCTTTGTGATGGCAACTTTGTCACCCAGGACTGATCCCTTCTAAAGACCTCAAGTTTCAATGCAAGATTTCTGAAATGTTTTGAAACATTACTCCATGTGACTGCTGTGGTATTGTTCCAGGCAGGGAAAACAACTTAGAAGAAAATTTCCGTGCATGTTGGGTGTTTGTGGTACTGTTGGGCTGAGGGGGTAATTGAGTGACTATTAACCTTTGAAATCCAATTATATTATTTAAACAGATTAGTAGTTAGACAGTGTGATTTAGATGAGGATAAGGATGTTTTATTGTCATTACAAAACGTGTTCTACATGAAGGGAACAAAATGAGGCACTCAGATCCGGTGTATTAGCAATAATAAAATAGAAATAAAATCGAAAGAACAATACAATGAATAATATGGTAACAGTTCAAATAAAATAGAATAAAGACATTAAGATAAATTCCATTAGGAGAATTTAACCATGGATGTAAAGTGAGCAGGTGTGAGTGTAGCAGAGATTACTGAGGTCTGTGTGTAATAAAGTATATCTGACACTGGCTGAGGAAGCAGCAACGTGTGTGTGTGCAAAGTCACAGTAATAACCTGCAGCTCTGAGGGATATATTGCAGCGAAGCCCTGACATGTAACACTGATGATGAATGGCAGTGTTAGATATAGGTATAGTGAGGTACTTATAATTATAGTAGGTGTAGGATCAAGGTCTGGATTAGATTTAGTTAGAAACATACAGGGCAAATCTAGATAACACATACACACACAGATTACATATAAATATAAATTTAGGGGCAGTGTGTAGCTCAGTGGGCTAAGCCTCTGTCCCTGTGATCAGAAAATTGCCCATTTTAGCCCAGCCTGGGCACATCTGTGGGTCCTTCAGCAAGGCCCCCAGCTCCCTGGGTGCCACTATGACTGACTGCCCATCACGACCAGCTCACTCTGAGCAACTTGGGGGAGGCAAAACGAAAATATCTTGATTGGGATCAATAAAAAGTATTAATTCATATCCTACGGTTTGAGCATTCGGTCAATCCAAGTACAGAGAGTGGTAATGTGGACAATGCTGCTTGCATTTCCGGCCCAGCAAGGCCTGCTGCTGCTCCACAGCTATATATATTCAGCACTGACCTTTTTCCATTCAGTGGTTGTTAAAATAACTTTGTGTAGCCTAGTAATGGTGTAGTGCAATATTCTTTGGTTTGTAATATAAGAGATTAAATAATATCTTCCAAGTGAGATACAGGCCCTCCACATTTTCAGTGAAAGGAGACCAGACAGCATGAAAGCTCTTCCTACATTTGCCTCTGTTGTATCTCAGATTTTCAAAAGGTAACATAGAAAACACATCTTTAACCTATTGTCTGAAGGCAGGGGGTCTGGAGGACTTCCACTGCGTGAGAGTTGTTCTTCCACCCAGCAGAGAGGAGAAGGCTGTGTCTCTGGCCTGTGAGGCGGTGTATTGTTTTTCTGCGGGGAGATGTGAACATCGGGTGAGACTCGACTCAAACGCAGCCGCTTTGAGACAGACGTGGACTTTAAGGAAACACAGACTACACATGGAACAGCAATGACTGAGCTGGGGAATGCAGTGAGCGCAGGCATATTTATACACAGCACACTAATCAGCGACAAAACAGGTGTACAGGGTTAGGATGGAGAACTATAATGGGATACAGGAGAATTAGGAGGGTTACAAAGTGCCACCAGCGACCCCTGCTGGCATGAGTGGGAAGAGACATGAAAAAATAAGAGATTACAGATCATGACAGGAGCACCAAGCACAGCAACAGTGGGGTCATGCTCAATTATCACACCAGATATATGAGGAAACATTATGAAAATCTGTTCCCAAAAATTGTTCAAACATCAGCATGACCGAAACATATGACTGGTTGTATCTAGGCTACACTGGCACTGACAGCAGAGTGTAACAAATTACCAGCTACGACATATATCTGATGATTCAGAAGAAAGACAAGTTGAAGAAACAAAGTGGTTAATTGACTATTGTATAATAATCAAATCACTTCATAATCATGTAATACATAATATGTCACAATGGGAAGAGGGACAATCCAAGGGCAGCCTTGTGGGTTTTATTGCTGAACCAAAAGACATGAATAGAACCCAAGAGGAGGAGGAGAGCACAAATAGGAGGGAGGGAGGAAGGAATAAGCAGGAGGAGTCGGGGAGAACCTACTAACACGGGGAGCAGAGAGGGGTCCTCCTCCTTTTTGGGTAAAACTAATTGCTTGTGACATGGTAAGAGGCAACTTATTTTTTGAGAGAATTTCTTTAAAGGGCAAGACAACCAAAGCTGTAAATCTAACAGGAAAAAATAGCCTTTGTAGAATTCTATGTGAAGACCCTCTGGGCCAGGCGCCCTGCCGCTCTGCATTGTTTTATTTGCATGTACAACTTTGTACTCCATAATTTTAATATTTTATCACGAAGCCTGAAGAGCAATATGAACAGTATCATGCTTTAAGTAAATTGTCTCATCCGTTATTAGATTTAAACACAGTCATAATCCACAGCAAACTGTACTTACAGCCTTCATCCTACTCTTCAGTCTCTGACGTGCTGCATCTAAATGGGGACTCATCAAAAAGCCAAGTGGAGCTGTCATGAATGAAGGCCTTGTTCAAGCTTCCCCTGCCTGACAGCAGGTTAGTCTCTCATTTGACTAAAGTATATTTAACTTCTACAGAACTTTGCAGGCTCTTCTAGGATGGAGAATTTCTGCTGCTGAGCGCATTAGAAGAAATTCTCAGAGGGAGATACGAGTCCTAGGTGCCTGCTGGGTACATATTCAAGACAGAGTTAGGACCGACTCCAAAAATTCTGCACTGTCTCCCAGATTAGGGGAAAAATTGTATTTTACTTAAAATTTCATTTCTAATAGATGGAATCTGATTTACCTTAGACTTGGTCAGCAGCCATGTGGATAAATTTCAGAACTACAGACGGTCTGTGGGTTGGGGGGGACAGGCAGGTTGGCAGGTGGGGGCACACTGAATGCTCCTGGGGGTGTGGTGGGTGTGCTTATATGATTTACAGGAGCCGAGGCTAACAAAGGCACTAAACTGCACAAACAGCCTCCTCTATGAAGTTTTACATGAAAAGGGGCCATGGGCTTGTTGGCGCTATGTTTCTTAGCAGACTGACTAATACAGCCAACTGGACCATCTACCTCTTCAAAAACATCCATGCAGAGTTTCCTGCCTGTTTCTGACAGCTTTCACTGTTATTCTTTTGCTCCAGTCCTTTGCACTTTTCCAGGTTTTAGTATCTTGACCTTTACAATCTGGAGGATTGCTACCCTCCAACTAGCTGTTTTGGGTCAAAATGGCCCCATCTGTGTTAATTTGCATTATTAATTACAGCATAAATCAATACATTCCAGATGAATTTTAAGGTAATTTCAAGAAAAGCCTGTAATATCATTTTTGACCACCATGTGACACCACAAGCCGTTGGAAAACCACTAAGCTGTCAATAAGAGATTTGGCAGAACTGAAAATATGATGTTAAATGTATCACAGTGCAATAGTTTTAAAAATAAATCAATGACTTTGCATGACTATTTTATGTGTTTTGTCAAATAAAAAACCTGAAGTATTTGAACTTGAACTGATACTGAGCAAAATATTACCTCTTACTTATATGAAGGTTCGCATTATCTATAATACTGGTGCCAAACCTGAGGTGAGACCTCACCTAGAATATTGTGTGCAGGTTTGGTCACCATATCTTAAAAAGGACATTGTGGCCTTAGAAAAGGTGCAGCGTAGGGCCACAAAAATGATTCCTGGTCTTAGAGGAATGTCATACGAGGAACGGTTACTTGAGCTAAATCTGTTCAGTCTCAAGCAAAGGAGACTGAGGGGGGACATGATCCAGGTATATAAGATTCTAACAGGTTTGGATGCTGTTCAACCAAATAGTTACTTCAGCATTAGTTTAAATACACAAACTCGTGGCCATAGGTGGAAATTAGCGGGAGAACATTTCAAGCTGGATTTAAGGAAGCACTTCTTTACACAGCGTGTAGTCAGAGTATGGAATAGCCTTCCTGATAATGTAGTGCAAGCTGAATCCTTGGGTTCCTTTAAATCAGAGCTAGATAAGATTTTAACGACTCTGAGCTATTAGTTTAGTTCTCCCCAAGCGAGCTTCATGGGCCGAATGGCCTCCTCTCGTTTGTATAGTTCTTATGTTCTTATGTTCTTATTAGAAGAAATTCTCAGAGGGAGATACGAGTCCTAGGTGCCTGCTGGGTACATATTGAAGACAGAGTTAGGACCGACTCCAATAATTCTGCACTGTCTCCCAGATTAGGGGAAAAATTGTATTTTACTGAATATTTCATTTATGGAATTTTACCTTAGACTTGGCCAGCAGCCATGTGGATAGATTTCAGAACTACAGACGGTCTGTGGGTTGGGGGGGACAGGCAGGTTGGCCGGTGGGGGCACGCGGAATGCTCCTGGGGGTGTGGTGGGTGTGCTTATATGATTTACAGGAGCCGAGGCTAACAAAGGCACTAAACTGCACAAACAGCCTCCTGTACGAAGTTTTACATGAAAAGGGGCCATGGGCTTGTTGGCGCCATGTTTAGTAGCAGACTGACTAATACAGCCAACTGGACCCGTCTACCTCTTCAAAAACATCCATGCAGAGTTTCCTGCCTGTTTCTGACAGCTTTCACTGTTATTCTTTTGCTCCAGTCCTTTGCACTTTTCCAGGTTTTAGTATCTTGACCTTTACAATCTGGAGGATTGCTACCCTCCAACTAGCTGTTTTGGGTCAAAATGGCCCCATCTGTGTTAATTTGCATCATTAATTACAGCATAAATCAATACATTCCAGATTAATTTTTAAGGTAATTTCAACAAAAGCCTGTAATATCATTTTCGACCACCATGTGACACCACAAGCCGTTGGAAAACCACTAAGCTGTCAATAAGAGATTTGGCAGAACTGAAAATATGATGTTAAATGTATCACAGTGAAATAGTTTTAAAAATAAATCAATGACTTTGCATGACTATTTTATGTGTTTTGTCAAATAAAAAACCTGAAGTATTTGAACTTGAACTGATACTGAGCAAAATATTACCTCTTACTTATATGAAGGTTCGCATTATCTATGATACTGGTGCCAAACCTGAGGTGAGACCTCACCTAGAATATTGTGTGCAGGTTTGGTCACCATATCTTAAAAAGGACATTGTGGCCTTAGAAAAGGTGCAGCGTAGGGCCACAAAAATGATTCCTGGTCTTAGAGGAATGTCATACGAGGAACGGTTACTTGAGCTAAATCTGTTCAGTCTCAAGCAAAGGAGACTGAGGGGGGACATGATCCAGGTATATAAGATTCTAACAGGTTTGGATGCTGTTCAACCAAATAGTTACTTCAGCATTAGTTTAAATACACAAACTCGTGGCCATAGGTGGAAATTAGCGGGAGAACATTTCAAGCTGGATTTAAGGAAGCACTTCTTTACACAGCGTGTAGTCAGAGTATGGAATAGCCTTCCTGATAATGTAGTGCAAGCTGAATCCTTGGGTTCCTTTAAATCAGAGCTAGATAAGATTTTAACGACTCTGAGCTATTAGTTTAGTTCTCCCCAAGCGAGCTTCATGGGCCGAATGGCCTCCTCTCGTTTGTATAGTTCTTATGTTCTTATGTTCTTATTAGAAGAAATTCTCAGAGGGAGATACGAGTCCTAGGTGCCTGCTGGGTACATATTGAAGACAGAGTTAGGACCGACTCCAATAATTCTGCACTGTCTCCCAGATTAGGGGAAAAATTGTATTTTACTGAATATTTCATTTATGGAATTTTACCTTAGACTTGGCCAGCAGCCATGTGGATAGATTTCAGAACTACAGACGGTCTGTGGGTTGGGGGGGACAGGCAGGTTGGCCGGTGGGGGCACGCGGAATGCTCCTGGGGGTGTGGTGGGTGTGCTTATATGATTTACAGGAGCCGAGGCTAACAAAGGCACTAAACTGCACAAACAGCCTCCTGTACGAAGTTTTACATGAAAAGGGGCCATGGGCTTGTTGGCGCCATGTTTAGTAGCAGACTGACTAATACAGCCAACTGGACCCGTCTACCTCTTCAAAAACATCCATGCAGAGTTTCCTGCCTGTTTCTGACAGCTTTCACTGTTATTCTTTTGCTCCAGTCCTTTGCACTTTTCCAGGTTTTAGTATCTTGACCTTTACAATCTGGAGGATTGCTACCCTCCAACTAGCTGTTTTGGGTCAAAATGGCCCCATCTGTGTTAATTTGCATCATTAATTACAGCATAAATCAATACATTCCAGATTAATTTTTAAGGTAATTTCAACAAAAGCCTGTAATATCATTTTCGACCACCATGTGACACCACAAGCCGTTGGAAAACCACTAAGCTGTCAATAAGAGATTTGGCAGAACTGAAAATATGATGTTAAATGTATCACAGTGCAATAGTTTTAAAAATAAATCAATGACTTTGCATGACTATTTTATGTGTTTTGTCAAATAAAAAACCTGAAGTATTTGAACTTGAACTGATACTGAGCAAAATATTACCTCTTACTTATATGAAGGTTCGCATTATCTATGATACTGGTGCCAAACCTGAGGTGAGACCTCACCTAGAATATTGTGTGCAGGTTTGGTCACCATATCTTAAAAAGGACATTGTGGCCTTAGAAAAGGTGCAGCGTAGGGCCACAAAAATGATTCCTGGTCTTAGAGGAATGTCATACGAGGAACGGTTACTTGAGCTAAATCTGTTCAGTCTCAAGCAAAGGAGACTGAGGGGGGACATGATCCAGGTATATAAGATTCTAACAGGTTTGGATGCTGTTCAACCAAATAGTTACTTCAGCATTAGTTTAAATACACAAACTCGTGGCCATAGGTGGAAATTAGCGGGAGAACATTTCAAGCTGGATTTAAGGAAGCACTTCTTTACACAGCGTGTAGTCAGAGTATGGAATAGCCTTCCTGATAATGTAGTGCAAGCTGAATCCTTGGGTTCCTTTAAATCAGAGCTAGATAAGATTTTAACGACTCTGAGCTATTAGTTTAGTTCTCCCCAAGCGAGCTTCATGGGCCGAATGGCCTCCTCTCGTTTGTATAGTTCTTATGTTCTTATGATCTGAGGTGCTGCTCTGTAAGAGACATGGAGCGATACACCTGAAGAAGCAGCAGATGTCGTATTGCAGGAATTGGAAAGCAGTAGTACAGAAAGGGACAGTACTGAAGTAGGTGTGAGACCTCTGTTGAGGTTTCGGAAGTGAAATTCGCAGAGGAAGAGACTGATATTACCAAAGATGTGCAGATGTGCTGGTAGTCAAAAGCACTGGACGGACATGGTCCAGGCAGGATTACAGCGCAGTACTCAATGAAAACCTCTCTGCGGCCAACCAGGCTCTGCATTCGGCAAGCCAAAGATATCCTGTCCAACTTTTTATTCCAAGATCAATGGAAAAATCAACATTAGCAACCTGGAGGTAAGAAGGAAATTCGTCAAGGACTAGAAAGAAATAACAGCAAGGGAGTTTACGGCATATATGGGGCTTTTAATATTGGCTGAGGTTTTCAAATCCAATTAAGAATCAATCAAAAGTTTATGAAATGCGAAAATGAGACCGGTGATTTTTCTAGCAACGATGCCCAAACAAAGCTTTTGTGACGTGTTGCTGGTTATCTGCTCTGACGATCGTCAGTCCAGAGCACTCAGGAAATCCAGCGACAAGATGGCGGCGATCTGCAAAGTATGAGAGCTCTGGGCAAACATCATTCCGCTGATGCATATCACCATTGTCACACCTGGTTCTGTTCATGGGTAACTAATATCTTATTTATTACTGCTTCACATCGATCTACATTGTCACAACAGTTTATAGTTTTTAATTACCAAAAAAATCATATTTTTCCGAACATGTTGCCAATACGTATGTAGTGAGTATCAATTTCATGTTCGTGCTCAATGAATCATAATGGATCATTTATTTTAGTTACTATATTTACTCACGATTTGTACCTGAGTAGTGACTGTATTATTAAGTCAGTAATGAATAATATTGTAAAGTGCTATGAAAAATGTATAACGTTTATATCTGATTCCTGTATTTGGCATCGGATAAGTATTCTCTCCATCTGCTGTTGCAGTCTGCTGCCCATTTTGACAGCATATGCTCCGAAAACCGGACAGATATGGAATTAAATTTTGGGCAGCCTGCGACTCCAAATTGAATTACTCCATAAGAATCGGAGTGTACACGGGGAAGTCTTCGGGGGGGGGGGGGGGGACCCTCCTAGGCCCCTTTCCAGGTGAGGCTGAACTCTGCCGAATCACAGGACCAGAGGGTCTGGGAGGGCCAGCAGGGCCGGAGGACATGAGGGGTTGGCGGGCGATGAGAGAACCGCAGAACAGTAGAGCAGCAAGGAGACAACAGGAGAGGAACATGAAGATGACAAGGGACATACAGGGCAAGAACAGAGACTGGCAAACCCTCTCTGGGAGACAGACATTCTGCCTGCCGCTTTCTTGGGCTCCTGTTGATACTGGTGACCAGAAACTGGGACCAGAGTAACCGGAGTCTGGGATGAAGGAGGGACCCACGTAGCAGGACCCAGGGCAGTCCAGCAGGACATCCTCTGGATCCATCTTCTCTGGGCTGGTGGCAGCCTGCAGGCATGTGCCCATTGGGACATCAGGATAGAAAGTGGGCACCAGCAGGTCGTCAGGAGATGAGGTGGGCACCGGCTGGACGTCTGGGGACATTGAGGTGGGTGCTGGCCAGGCATCAGGGGACAGAGAGGTGGACGCTGGCCTGACATTATGGAGCAGTGTGGCAGGTGTCGGCTGGTTACCAGGGAACCGTGTCAGATTCTATGAGAAGCCTAGAGGCAACCAAGCCTCACCTGTGTTGGACACTGTGGGTGCGGCCTGAGCCTCCCTCTCTGGGCCGGGAGCCTTAAGTGCGGATGTAACGACTGCAACGGCCGGCTCTCCTGGGCCAGATACTGTAGATGCAGTGTCTTTCAATCACGAGTGCGCTTCCCTAACCATTACGTCACCACTGCTCACTACTATGTGTACTATTAAAAGAGGCAGTAGGGTCTTGTCCAGCCAGCTGACAAAACGTTTCCACATTTAATTGGAATGAAGGACGGTAGGAAACATCTGTATTGTGTGCAGACTTCCAATAAAACCATGTTGAAGCAATGTCCGACCTCTACTGTGGTCCAGCACTCTGACAACCATAGAACTAGGAGTGAAGCCTGTTCTTCTGTGCTGGAGAGCTTTGGGGAGCATGTTTTGGCGAACAGGGGGATCACAGTAAATCCCAGAGAAGCATCATGTTGTCAGACTTCAAGTGACAATGAGGACGCAGGTCGCCCTACGGCAAACGACATGGAGACGGCGGGCTCCTTTTCTCCAGAGCACCCCACCTCTGCGGGGTTCAGCACACTCACTCCATTCCAGAGGGCCCTGAGGATCTCCGCTATAGCTGTCACACCCTCCACTTGGGAGTCCGGGGAGAGGGCGGCTATGCCCTCCGTCAGAGATGGGCCATTCTCTCTGGGGAAAGATGTACTGCGGCCTGAACCAGCGACATTAGGTATGCTTGACACAAGCAGCAGTGATCGGCTGTAGGGACCTGGGGAATCTACTGGGGCTTGTCGAGTTCCGTCAGTCTGTTGGGTGCCAGGATGAACGACTCTGGGAGCAGGTGTTGTCAGACAATAAACTGGGATTTACTGGGATCAAGATGGGAGGCTAGGGAACGAGCAACATGGAGGGCACCACATCAATGGGGAACACAGGGCCAGGAAGCATTTATACAGGAATAACAAGGGAACAGACTGGAGGTAGCTGGGAGTGTTTAACATGAGGGATGGAACGAGACGCGAGACCAACGAGCAGCAGGCATGGCTTATTAGAGCCACGTCAGGGAGGTGGCAGGACATGACGTTTAGGGCTATGGTTAGGGTTAGGATTAGGCTTAGGTTTAGAGTAAAATGTTTGTGGCAGAGAGCGGTCAGTAGTACAAGGACACGACTATGCCACCTGGGGAATTTCACCACAGGAAAAATTACTCTAAATTAAGAGCACACAAGTTCATTTACCGAATGGAGCTAGAGATGTGTTTGTACTATTAACAGGTTGTTGAAAATATAAAACAAAGAAACAAGACAAGCGCTTTAGCATCAACAACCTTAAAAAATAAACCAGCAACCAGCCTTTGGCCACTGGCTGACTAAACTCAAGCAGGAGACAGGTGTCCGGGGAAGTTGATCAAAAGGGGGAATAGAGTCCCTTAAACTAACACACACACACACACACATACACACACACACACACACACACACGCACACACACACCTGTGCTCCACCACACTGATCCCCACACAAATATACTGCACAAGGTGAAAGTGTGAAGACCACCACCCCAGACCAATCAAATCTTAGTCAGCCAGATCAATCAAGGCAGCCACTGCTCACAGTCTCCCAGAAAATACCCCAATCTAACCAAGAATCTGAGTGTTGAAAACTATGAAGAGTGCAAACAATGAGTAGCAGAATACATGCTATCCCTCTGTATCAGTCCCAAACAGAAAGAAAGGGTGGCCCAAAGTCTGTTAAGTCGCAGAACTAGGGAATGAAACAGCTCCAAATGCAGGAAAAGGTGCGACGATCCTTAGCGCGTTCCAAGGCTCCCAGCACATCGCCGATGTCCCACCGAGGATCAGGAGCTTCAAGCAGCAGTTGTTGGGCGACATCGGACCGACCGAGGACAAGACAAGACTGACGGAAAAGAAAAACTGACGTAGGAAACACAGCAGCCACAGTGCAGGTTCAAACTATTATTGTCTGACAAACCTGCTGGAAGAGGCATAAACTGAAGCTGACGAGCAACTGAAACTGTAATCCTGGCAACAACCGTAACTACAATTAAAACACATCAAGTAAAGCAACTGACAAGTAGCTATAGGCCTAGTCACCAGAATAACTTTCAACCACTGGAGCTGCAACACAGACACCAGAGAAACACTGCAATATAAAATATTACCATTAGCCATTTAAATCAAGCAGAGGATTAACGCTAATTAAAACAGCAAAACCTCCCACCAAGACACAGAATAAGTGTGAACCTCAGCCAGCATGCCAGCGTACCACGGCAGACCACTGCGGTGCGGAAGGGGAGTTACCGGACCGGGAAACGCCAATGACGCCTCCACACACTAGGGGTCCCCACACACACTTACCGGAAATAATCAACAAGTCCTACCCGCAAAATTCCACACTGCTACAGTTGGATGGCCCTGGGATTTTTCTCCAGAACCCCAAGGCTCAATGGAAGTACTGCGAGATTCTTAAACCCTTACCTGAGGGAGGAGGCTTCCAGCATAAGGAGAGGTTCACCAGAATCCCCGGGCTGGATGGACATCGTTCATCCTTTACCTGGGGAATGAGGCTCCCAACTCGTGGTGACTTACCCAAGCCCTGGTGCTGGATCATCATTAAATGCTTACATGGGGAAAGAGAGACCTTACCCTTGGCCTCCAAGCCTGGAAGTACCCTGAGCTCTAGACCCAAGCTTAACCCTAACCCATAAGCATAGGTTCGCAGCATGAACGGTTCTCACCAGATAAAAGAAAAACATACATGTTCTTAATCTGAAAATCAGTTCATCATTTTTCCAGAAGGTGGCAGCACATCAACACTGCAAGCTTGGCACATCCCTTTGGATACAATGAGCTATCCTTACATTTTGAAATTTTTTAAAACTTATTTAAATCAGTAAAACAAATTACTTCCAAAAAGGATAGAATCATGTCTATCCAATACCACTTGGCACCATGTTAGTGTGAATGGAGTTTTCACTCCAGCCCTGAGGGATTCAGAGCAGACACAAAAGATTGTGAACCCATGTGTGATTTACAGTGAAAGGTGACTGAACACAACGCACAGCCTCTGTTATGACTCCACTGTTCACCATGGTTCAGCACCATCTATATTTCTATTATTTTTAAGGTATTTTACTTGTGGTTTTACACTTAACATGGTATCGACAGGCTTGCTCCAAAGAGATCTCATTGTATTTACACAGTGACAGTAACGCTGCCTTATCTTGCGAGAGGAAGTAGCATATGGGTGCGCTGCTAACATTAGCATTAGCAAACCTAGCTGCCTAGCAGTGTTGGTAGTAACTCGTCAGTGTAATTCCACTACTTCTGTTTGCACCATGTATTTCAACATCGACGTGATGTTAATGTGATCACTATGCAACCTTTAGCCCACTGTTATTTTCCTTGATTATGTAATTATACTGGACAGGTCAGGCAGAGGGAGCAGACGCTGATGCAGCACATTGCCGCACCAACCACACGTCCAAACTGCTGGCGATCCTGGCCGGCGACCCCCCAGGCAGACACACAGTCGAATCCCACCCTTATTATAATTACTTTTATATGCAGTAATTGGTAATTAGTAATTTTCAGTAGCTTGCACAAGGCTGCTGACTAGCAACGTTATTCGTTGGCTGAATCCGAAATAGCTGTAGAGCTACGATGCTGGATTGTTACAGGGACAGTGATAAATGCAGACCCCTTTATTCTGATTGCGTTAAAAATCAAATGTTTTTACTCAGATTTCATCCATTTGGTGGTGTGCTCTCTATGTGCCATGTGTTGGCAAAATAGAGCAGCGCACTGAATTGTAATGCCTGTATCTTGAAACGTAGCGTGTTGTCAGACTCTCCGACACACAGCTCTATGGTCCATACAGAGGAGATGAGGAACATGCAGTCTGCTAAGTCACGTGGTTACCTTTCGTTAGGTGGCTACGTTTACATGCCTTAACGCAATTAAGATGTTTTCATGTAAACAGATTAATCGGGGAGCTCATTTATAAAGGCTTTGTGTGACTGAAAAAGACGAGAAGCATTCATACATACATTTATAGGAAGATTTTGGGATTTACAAAGAAAAACGTTTTGTGAAAAAGACACAAATCTTGTGAACGAGGTTGAGAGATGCTGTTTCGACAGAATCCTGTAGAGGGCACTGTGTATGCTAAATAGAAGGCTCCAGGAATGTATTCGGCATTTATAATCATAAACAATAATACTTGAAATATTTGTGGGCACATGACAATTGGCTCTGAGATTAAAGTTTTTTAAAATGAATTTGTTAAAATTTTTGGGCCGGCATGGTGGTGCAGTGGTTAGCACTGTTGCCTCACACCTCTGGGATCTGGGTTCGAGTCTCCACCTGGGTTACATGTGTGCGGAGTTTGCATGTTCTCCTCATGTCGTCGTGGGGTTTCCTCCGGGTACGCCGGTTTCCCCCCACAGTCCAAAAACATGCTGAGGCTAATTGGAGTTGCTAAAAAATTGCCTGTAGGTGTGAATGGTGTGTGAGTGTGCCCTGCGATGGGCTGGCCCCCCCATCCTGGGTTGTTCCCTGCCTTGTGCCCATTGCTTCCGGGATAGGCTCCGGACCCCCCGCGACCCAGTAGGATTAGCGGTTTGGAAAATGGATGGATAGATGTATGATAGAATGATTAAGCTGTAGCACATTTCAAATAATATTTCATTTGTAACACATTTGTTCTCCAAACTTCTACATTTTTAACCTTTGGCCACAAGATCATCTTCTTCCTGCCAGTATCTTTTCTTTTCCTTTGATCCTCGGTTGTTGGAATCTGCTCTGCTGCTTGGAAGTTCCCTGGGGAGTTAGTGTTGGGGGGTTCTGGTGGAATGTGACCATCGGCAGCCATGGGCTGGATAGCGCTGTGGTGCTCAGCCTGGCTCTGTGCCCTTCTAGGGGCTCTGTGTCCTTTGTTAGCACAAACATTTTGCACACCTGACATTACCATGCATACAGTATTTCTCGTATTTTTCAAAATACAAAAACACTGATCTGTAGAAAAAAACATTTTATTTCATGAACTAAGTCAAATATGAATCATAAAACACAATTAAAATACTTTTTTTGAATACATGCCTCAGAAATTGCACATCCCTGATTGTGCGTTACCTTCATGCTGCCTTGAAATTTTTGATTTCTTCACTGTAGCCCTATGTTATACAATCTTATCTTAACCTTCTGAATTAATCCTATTTTTATTTCTTAAATATTCCCTCCACCACCCCCCTCTAAGGAGGACTGCTTTATTTACAATTAATCTAATCCTATGTTATACAATCTTATCTTAACCTTATCTTAATTAATCCTATTTTTATTTCTTAAATATTCCCTCCACCACCCCCCCTCTAAGGAGGACTGCTTTATTTATAATTAATCTAATCCTATGTTATACAATCTTATCTTTACCTTATGTTAACTGATCCTATTTTTATTTCTTAAATATTCCCTCCACCACCCCCCCTCTGAGGAGGACTGCTTTATTTATAATTAATCTAATCCTATGTTATACAATCTTATCTTAACCTTATGTTAACTAACCCTATTTTTATTTTTTAAATATTCCCTCCACCACCCCCCCTCTAAGGAGGACTGCTTTATTTATAATTAATCTAATCCTATGTTATACAATCTTAAGCTTACCGTAACCTATCCTATCTTAATTTTATTCTATGTTATCTTATATAATCTTATCCTAAACTTATGGTAATTTATCATGTCTGTAAAACATAAAATGGCATACAAGTTAAGACTATCTTAACTTGTCCTATCTTATTATATACAATCTTAACCTTATCCTATCTTAATCTTATCCTATAGTACCTTATGCTATAGAACTACATGGTAACATATCCTAATTTTATCTTATCCTAAGTATGTATGACAACTCTCGTGTAATTATGTGCTGAATCTACAGGGAAATGTAGCTATGTGCATCTGACTGATAGCCCATCTCCACACCCATCTCCTGAGCCCTGGGCATGGTACTTAGCTGCTCCAGTGCATCAATAGGAAAGATGAACTCATCTTCATCAATCCTACGCCTCTTGGTTGAATGAGTACCCTCATTATCCTCATTCTTCCCCTGTTTCGCTAAGTTAATTTCATTTAAATGTCTGTTCCAAAACTCCTGACACCAGTACTCAGTAAAGCACTTGGCGTCATAGGTCATTTTAGAGTACTTTGTTACATAATAGTTATACAACCAATAGAATTTCTCCAGGTGAGATGAGGCGGCTACAGCCTGTGCTGGAGCCTGAAGCAGAGGGGTCAGATGAACCATGCCTGGAGCTGAAAATGGATGTGGAGCTGGGCTTACAGGTGTGACTAAGTGTGGCAATAAAACAGAGGAGCCCATAAAAAGAAATGGGGATGAAACAAAAGAGGAGGGGGCTGAAGACGGAAATAAAAATGAAGAGGAGGAGAAGGTTGATGAGCTGGGCTTAGGCTCTAACCCCTTCTGTTGGTCATACCTCCTTCTTCGCCCTGACCGGCCTCCCGCCGTATTTCTACGGCGGCCTGTGCCCTGCTGACCCCTGCTGGTTGCCACCGGGATGGCAGCAGATCCAGGAGAGGCAGACGTGGTCAGGGAGCTGGCTGCCGGCGGCCTGGTGCGGCACTTCTTCCGACGGCCAGCATCACTGGAACTGGTTTGTCCTTTGGGATTATAAAGACAGGGGACAGCATATTTAATTTAAATGAAACATTATGTCACTGTACAACAACACTACATCACAACCATCACAGATATCACACTTGGCAGTCGGTATTGCACACTAAGAAAAATTCTGCAGTCTTTATTGGATACAGGAAACACACGCTTGGGAAACTTATGCGCTGGTCTTGACTTGGGCCGTCTGCGTTTCAGCAGGGGAACCTGACCTATAAAAACAAGCCAGTTTGTGCACAGATTCCCTGATACGCAGAACAACAGCGAAAAACAACACTGGAAAGGTTCATGTGC
Source organism: Brienomyrus brachyistius (assembly GCF_023856365.1). Classification (NCBI taxonomy): domain Eukaryota; kingdom Metazoa; phylum Chordata; class Actinopteri; order Osteoglossiformes; family Mormyridae; genus Brienomyrus; species Brienomyrus brachyistius. Next base: position 1,404,206 of record NW_026042317.1, read on the forward strand.
ATCAAATATAGCAGCCCACTCAATCCAAATGCTGGCATCAACAACTGACTATTAAGTCAAATCCTTTACATATCTTACACTTTCCATAAGTTGCATTATTTATTCACTCTCAAGGTACCAAACTAAGATTTATGCTTTTTCTGATTACTACCGCGTTTCCCCGCAAATAAGCCCTAACATGATTTTTCAAGAAGCCCGTAATATAAGCCCTAGTTATTGTCCCATGGATTGTACGGTAACTAGAATGAGATGCGGTTATACTACGAGAAGGCTACATGGACAAGAGGCGCTCATTTAAGGACAGAGTTATTGCTAAACATGAGAGATTGGGGACACTGGTTCTACAGGAAATTGAGTTGCGAGATATTCAGGACGGAATTTGGAACTTGGAGATTTACGATGATGTTCCAGAAGAACATGACATGACGACTATATTTGAATAAACATATGCAGTATACAGCAGAATTTTGTTCATGAATAAATTCACCGTCAAATTGTTTACATGGAAAGATACTGTTAGAAGATGACATGATGTCTGTGTTTGAATAAATATGGATTCTTTTTCATGAATACCGGTAAATATACTGTAGCATGTTATACTTGGGAAAATACTACCTTAATATAAGCCGTAACGCGTCATTTGGAGCAAAAATGAATATAAGACCCTGTCTTATTTTCGGGGAAACACCGTATATTAGGACATATTCAGCTGTTACTTTACCACTTCATGATGATTTTCTCTGATGTTTAAACACAGCACAGGCACAGATTTTACTGATTTCATTATATAATGCAGTAGACATGCAAAAAGACTCCCGTATATTAAAGCTAAAGGTGAACTACTTTATTATTTAGACATGTACTTCTAAAACAAGATAACAGAACAGAAGATTCAAGAAGAATAGTCAAGCATATTCTGACTTTAACTCTTTAAGTGCTGAGTTAGTCTGGGCATCATTTTGCCATCCTTACCTCGGCCAACTGGACCGGGGATGTATTCCGGGGCGATCCGCACACTGACTGCACCTTTCGGCAGCAGCCAGTCAATCCTCTGGAGATTCACGGTGGTTTTCACGATGGACATCTTTCGCGTCTTCTCTCTTGCTGATAAACTGCAAGTCTGAGCTGCTTTAAATGTTCAAATGAAAACTCTAAACGGAAAAGAATTGTTATGATTCGGTTGCTAAGCTACGGTGGCCGATTGGTGTCAGCGCGCTGCAAAGTCTTCAAACGCTTTAATCAAATAACAAAACATACGATCTACATTTACAAAAGCGCAGAAACGTAGAAGTACCACAAAATTTTAAGACAAGTTTAAAAACATATAAGCGCTGAAAATCCGCTCACAACACAGTTGTGAAGTTTCTGGGTGACAAAGAAACAAGACGGACCAATTATGGTTTAACTGTATATCGAATGTTTACGAAATGTCGATATCTTATCAAAACAGGATATAGAATGAAACACTACATTATATCAATCAATCATTCGGTCGCCATTAAAAATATAGAATAATATTCCTTCCTTGTTATAAGTAACACGAGAGCTGCGGTCTTGAAGTTGCACAGGCTCCCAGAATTCATAGCGATAATTACGCGACCCATTCAATTAGTGGGTTTTTTGATAATTGGGAATGGGGAGGAGCCATTGGGTGCGTTCGACTTCACTTAGGTCTGACTGCAGCTGACGTGAGGGGGAGCGCCATCTGCCGGCGGCTGCAGGAGTGTAATATAATAATATAAACTGTAATATAAACTTGTAATATAAACTGACAGCAGCCAGCCAACTAGACAACTTCTACTCCTCGTAGTGCGAGACCTGACTGAGATGGCCGCACTGCCAGAAGGATGTAGATACATCTATACAAATATCACCTGCATGCACATTACTTCTTCTACAATAACCAACTCCTGATCCAAACTGCTAGCAGTGAAAAGATAGCTGCCAGGAAAAAGATCAAATACATTTATTTCAAGGATTCAAAGTTTTTATTGTCATGCACAGAATACAATGCAATTCTTACTTGAATGTCTTCTTCACAGACTAGACGATTAAACACATAAAGCAGCGCAACATTACAGTAACTAACAATAAATAAACGATTAACTTATGTGTACTATTAGAGCATTTATTGAAACTTTACTTCTTTACAGGCTTTTCGGGAGAAATAGCAGATAACGCATCGGAACTTCCAGAGATACAAACGTCATGCTAAAATTGTTCAGCCAATAAGGGCAAAGTTGTGTCACGGAGGCAGTTCCAGTTTGTGCAGCCGGCTGAGAGGTTTTTTTTTATTATTTTTGTTATTGAAGCTTTAAATTACAACAGAAGTAATAGCTGACCAGTGACCATTAAGATTAACAAAACAAACAAGAACATTTACGAGACATTTACAAAATAAGCCAGGGGCACATAGTAGTGACATTTACAGTTATGCCGGCTGAAAGGTGCTGCACGATCTTTCTTGCTCTCTGCACGTGCTGCACGATCTGTCACGATCGTTTTGTAGGTTTTTGTACCATGTGACTTGGTGACGTTAGGTGACGTTTTGCAGGGCCGGCTTCATGTCGGACAAAAGAAATCTAACCATGATGCAGTAATTCTAGAGGCAGCAAAGCAGACTAACCAAAGATCTCATAGTAAACAAAGGAATGTGATACTGCACTTAAGTCTCAAAACAAAGCTTTTACAATGTTAAAAAGTACTCACAACTTTCAGAATTTGATTGAGTACAAAAAGTTGCAGGCTAACGTAAGGAGGGTAGTTAAATGAGCAAAGAGGGAGTTTTGGAGGTCCTTCTGTAATTCAGTAGGATGGGAAACTGACATTAGTAAAGTCTGGGGAATGATAAAAAAGATGCATGAGATTAAAAGGGAGTATGGATATTCAGTTCTAAATGATAATAACATAATAACAGTTACAGATGGGGAAAAAGGCAAAATGTTAGTTTTGTGGTTTTTCATTCCCTGCTAAATCAGAAGTCAGAAGCCGCTGGTGTAGATCCAAATTCAGTCTTTATTGCAAACAAGTTACAACCAAGGCCGGACACTTAAAGTGTGTCCAGTACTGTTTTATACCTATTTTTATACAAGTTCTTATCATTTAACAATATCTCGTCACTTAAGCATCATCATTCCTTCAACCATTCACAATCATTGTTTTTTACATCAATCCACACCCCTAGGTGATAAGTTTGTCCATCATTTCTTTTACTGTTTGGTCCCTCAGCCGAACATAATGGTGGTGCGACCATCTCCAATTGGTTTTTTAAAAATGCTCAGTCGTGAACTTTTGGGGAACTCGGGCGAATACCTTCCTTCAGTAGCAAACCTTGGTAGCTTCAACCTGTTGCACATTGTCTAATTAGAGGGTTGATAATATATTTGTCATTCAACATAATGATAAGGCATAACACTAATAAAGGTGGATATTCATGCATTCAGGGCTAACATAAAGTAGCTAACAGAAAGTTTGAGGCTAATACAAGGTGCAAATACATACTCAATTGATTACATTGTGTTGATTACATTATAATGATTACATTGTAATGATTACATCACGGGTATTTGGCATGCTTTTTAATAATACCGTAATGATTATATTCTACATTGTATAGTGCTAAATAATATCCCATATATTTCCCCCCTTTGGGATTCTAAAGAGTCCCACACACAATTCTGTCCATCCAGCCTAGGAGGGAGGGCTAAAACCCTAAGATCTAGGGAAATTCCACTCCCAGCCCGCCACAGGCGCGGCCCCCCTTCGGGGTCCATGGCTGACATGGCTCACAAACTATCAACACTCAGAATCAACCAACAGCAATGAACTCCCCAGGATACATTGCATATATTATCAGGAATACATAATCTACCAGGAGTACATCACCTACCACAAGCTCATTACATAAACATATACGGCTAATGCAAAGATAACTGAAAGGTTAACTGATAACACTGTAGATTACTATAACAGGCACTCTGTCATGAGCAGGAAAGTCCCAGGTGTCGTGGGCGGCAGGCAGGCTGCAGCGTTTCCAACATGGAGTATTCACAGGCGGTACGGCCGAACTTCAGCTATGGGCAGGAGCGTATCCAAGGTGTCTATGTCGCCATCCGTTTCCGTGTTGGTCCAGGAGGTTGCCGCTCCAAACGGTCCTTCCACCACTCTAAACATTGCAGCTATAGTCGCCTGCTGAGACAGCGCTCTTCCCACTAGGGAGCGAACAAGAGGAACTACACAACAAAAGATTAGTAGCAAAGCAAGAATGAACACAGCACGCACACAGAGTGCTTTCATAAGGGCTTACTGCCAACTACCCCACATATTATAGCACCAGTCAAACAACCCGTCATGTTGTCCCGAATTTCTCGCCATCTCATCCTGTAACCCTGCAACTTTCTCATACCCTCAGTAAATGAAACATCCAGGGCTGTATTATTGGGAATAAATGTACAGCACTGATCCCCGAACAGCACACACACTCCCCCTTTTTCTGCCAGGAGCCAATCCAGGGCCACCCTGTTCTGTCATGCCATCAGACTGGTGGCCTGAAGCTGCTCCCCCAGAGATGCGAGTGCCTCCTGAGTATAGTTGGTAAACCTCTACTGATTATAGTACAAATAATTTATCCATTCCACATTTTTGTTAACAGTAGGCCAAATTAATAATGATTCAAACCCTGCAGCTATCTCACTTCTCACCTTATATTTGTCTGGAATGCCTCTCGGCTGGCATATGGCATCTATATACACACTGGGATCATCTTCGCAGCTCGTAACAAACCTGTGGGACCTAGAGGGCTGTTTGTCAGAGTAAATATCCACCTGGCTAGCTAACATCCCCCTAGTGCAGAGGCCTCCATAATTATTGGGGAGAGGAGGCCTCAATCCTCCCTCCTGACCACACAGCCACCACGTATCTGCCAGAGGTACGCTCTGGTTCTCTAATGCATCCAGTGGAATGCTCGATACTTCTCCATTCTGCATTTGGTCGCCCTTCACATCCCAAACAGTTCCACAGTTACCCCCGGAGATGCCTACCTCCTCTGTCCCATTATTCTTAAAACACTCACAAGGAAGTCCCTTGAAAAAAACTCAATTTCTGCCCCATAATATATCGCTGTCCCCCTTCCCAAGGCCTAAACTGTCCACCCTATAAGCATATTTAATATTTCCCTGGTATATCAGGCACCAATATGGACAGTACTGCATGCGCACTTTCGGACTAGATTTAAGTTTGCATACTTTATCAGGGGAATCAAACCATCCTGACACAGACCCTTCCAGACTCTTCTAACTCTCTCCATTCCCCAGTCTCCACACTGGTTATTAGTGTACGGGAACGGGACCCCCTGAGCTGGAGGCTCTGCACTCGCACACACCACACAATCCTCCTCCCTAATGAAGCAGCGGTGTATCAGCCCTTTTATACCACCAATTTCCACTCTTATGTTTTGGTAACCCATCCTGGTTTACGTCATCTTGGGTATATCCTACAGTTTGCTCACTCTTCTCACTTCCATAGCTCCCACCTACATCTCTCCGCTTTCGCTCATTGTCACCTGAGAGGTTATTCAGCATCAGTGGACCAGGTCGAGTCAGTGAAGTCAGTTGTCCTGAACTCTTCTGTCCTGTGGACCTGCTGCACACCCAGACCTGAAGGGCCTGGTAAATCATTGGTAGCGTAGTAGTAGATATCTTTATTGCCATTTGCACAGGAACAGGTCAGTAGAAGTACATTGGAATTCTTGTGCGTATCTCCCAGAGTCATTTTTATAAAATAGAGAGACAGAGGAGAAGAGACAGTTTTTTAAAAAATAAAATAACATAATATAAAAAATGTAAATAATAAAAGCAGCCAACACACTAATTCTAGGATGTAGTAAGTGGATACACACTGTGTACAGATGCAGATACAGGATACAGAGTGCATGGCCTGGGTGTGTGAGTGAATTATTTCACAGAAATAATATCAAGACAGTATAATGTACAGAAAAGTGGAATATTGCACATGTTTGTTAGACTATTGCACTGAAAGAGTTATTTGACTACCTAAGGGAAAGAATGAAAGTGAGGCTGTAGTGCTCCGATGTGTCTGATTGCCTCTTTGCAGTGGTAACTGTCCAGGTAATGTCCACGGGGGAAGTGGGGGGCCTGTATTTCATACCCACTTTAATGTGCTTAGCCATCAGTCTAACTGTGGCTGGGATAAAGCTGTTGTAGAATCGTGTTTTGTAGGCGGTCATGCTCTCTGGCCTGCGGTGTCTTAGGTTGTATCCTAAAATTCTTCCTCCTAAACAGGCATAATGCTGGGTGATGTTGATCACTGAGTATGTCCTGAGTTTTCCTCTGACAGCATTGTGTATTTAATGTGTCCAAAGAGGGGAGGTCAGAGCCTATGATCCTTTATGCAGTTTTTACAACAACTCCTTGAAGAGATTTCCTCTCTCTGCCACTGGTAAGGATACTTTCAGTGATTCCTCTATAGGTCTGTGTGAGGGGCTGAAGTCCGAGTCCTCTATAGGTCTGTGTGAGGGGCTGACGTCTGAGTCCTCTATAGGCCCGTGTGAGGGGCTGACGTCTGAGTCCTCTATAGGCCCGTGGGAGGGGCGTCTGAGTCCTCTATAGGCCTGTGTGAGGGGCTGACGTCCGAGTCCTCTATAGGCCTGTGCGAGGGGCTGATGTCTGAGTCCTCTATAAGCCTGTGTGAGGGGCCGACGTCTGAGTCCTCTATAGGCCTGTGCGAGGGGCTGACGTCTGAGTCCTCTATAGGCCTGTGTGAGGGGCTGACGTCCGAGTCCTCTATAGGCCTGTGTGAGGGGCTGACGTCCGAGTCCTCTATAGGCCTGTGTGAGGGGCTGACGTCCGAGTCCTCTATAGGCCTGTGTGAGGGGCTGACGTCTGAGTCCTCTATAGGCCTTTGTGAGGGGCTGACGTCTGAGTCCTCTATAGGCCCGTGGGAGGGGCTGACGTCTGAGTCCTCTATAGACCTGTGTGAGGGTCTGAAGTCTGAGTCCTCTATAGGCCCGTGGGAGGGGCGTCTGAGTTCTCTATAGGCCTGTGCGAGGGGATGACGTCTGAGTCCTCTATAGGCCTGTGTGGGGGGCTGACGTCTGAGTCCTCTATAGGCCTGTGTGAGGGGCTGACGTCCGAGTCCTCTATAGGCCTTTGTGAGGGGCTGACGTCTGAGTCCTCTATAGGCCCGTGTGAGGGGCTGACGTCTGAGTCCTCTATAGACCTGTGTGAGGGTCTGAAGTCTGAGTCCTCTATAGGCCCGTGGGAGGGGCGTCTGAGTTCTCTATAGGCCTGTGCGAGGGGCTGACGTCTGAGTCCTCTATAGGCCTGTGTGGGGGGCTGACGTCTGAGTCCTCTATAGGCCTGTGTGAGGGGACCGACGTCTGAGTCCCCTATAGGCCCGTGTGAGGGGCCGACGTCTGAGTCCTCTATAGGCCTGTGTGAGGGTCTGAAGTCTGAGTCCTCTATAGGCCCGTGGGAGGGGCGTCTGAGTTCTCTATAGGCCTGTGCGAGGGGCTGACGTCTGAGTCCTATATAGGCCTGTGTGAGGGGCTGACGTCTGAGTCCTCTATAGGCCTGTGTGAGGGGCTGACGTCCGAGTCCTCTATAGGCCTGTGTGAGGGGCTGAAGTCCGAGTCCTCTATAGGCCTGTGTGAGGGGCTGACGTCCGAGTCCTCTATAGGCCTGTGTGAGGGGCTGACGTCCGAGTCCTCTATAGGCCTGTGTGAGGGGCTGACGTCCGAGTCCTCTATAGGCCTGTGCGAGGGGCTGACGTCCGAGTCCTCTATAGGCCTGTGTGAGGGGCTGACGTCCGAGTCCTCTATAGACCTGTGTGAGGGGCTGACGTCCGAGTCCTCTATAGGCCTGTGTGAGGGGCTGAAGTCCGAGTCCTCTATAGGCCTGTGTGAGGGGCTGACGTCCGAGTCCTCTATAGGCCTGTGCGAGGGGCTGACGTCCGAGTCCTCTATAGGCCTGTGCGAGGGGCTGACGTCCGAGTCCTCTATAGGCCTGTGTGAGGGGCTGACGTCCGAGTCCTCTATAGGCCTGTGTGAGGGGCCGACGTCTGAGTCCTCTATAGGCCTGTGTGAGGGGCTGACGTCCGAGTCCTCTATAGGCCTGTGTGAGGGGCTGACGTCCGAGTCCTCTATAGGCCTGTGTGAGGGGCTGACGTCCGAGTCCTCTATAGGCCTGTGTGAGGGGCTGACGTCCGAGTCCTCTATAGGCCTGTGCGAGGGGCTGATGTCTGAGTCCTCTATAGGCCTGTGCGAGGGGCTGATGTCTGAGTCCTCTATAGGCCTGTGTGAGGGGCTGACGTCTGAGTCCTCTATAGGCCTGTGCGAGGGGCTGATGTCTGAGTCCTCTATAGGCCTGTGCGAGGGGCTGATGTCTGAGTCCTCTATAGGCCTGTGTGAGGGATTGACGTCTGAGTCCTCTATAGGCCTGTGTATACATCAAATATCATATATATCCATCCATCCATTTTCCAAATCGCTTATCCTACTGGGTTGCGGGGGGTCCGGAGCCTATCCCGGAAGCAATGGGCACGAGGCAGGGAACAACCCAAGGTGGGGGGCCAGCCCATCGCAGGGCACATTCTCACATCATTCAAATATCATATATATGATTTATTAAATTTAGATTTACGTTTGCAGTCAGTTCAATTTCCACGTTTCTCAATTTTCACGTTGCCTTTTTAAACGCAATTATGTGAATTTTAAGTAAAAATGTAGAATAAAATTATATCGTGATAATTATCAATATCATTTCCTATGAAAAAAACTTTACTGTTGTACAATATTGCCCAGCCATAGGCTGATTTCAAAATTGATTTACATATTGTCTGTCTGTCATTATACCTTGCAGAATTAATCAGGATAAAACATATAAAACGATAAACAATAAAAACTATACGATTAGGAAGCAATCAGTCCCGTGTACATGATCAGCCAGAAAATACTTGCATTCATCTAAACTTTTATTAACTTTAAACTGCCTTTGCTTGCTGGCCTGTGGGCTGATGGACAAACTTGAATGCCTTACAGGATAGGATAGGATGCACATTCTTTATTGTCCATTAAATCCCTCTATCAAGTGTCAATAGGCTCCAAACAACCAAATTTAATTAAAGAAAATAAAAAAAAGGGAAAAACATACAGAAATAACCCAAAATAAAAAAATAATAAATAAATAAAGACTAACCAAAGTAACTTAACTGTCATCACCCTAACTAAACTGTATAATGAGCAGATAGGACTGTCTCTACATGGTTAGATCGTGTTTAATACAACAACTGGAATACCGCATACAAGGCACAAAAGCACTGTGGGGAATAGAGCATTATGGGAACAGTAGTCCTATTATTACACCTCCTCCTTTTAGCTAAGTCAAATGTGCTGTGTACCTTTTGACATTAATTTCTGTTACTGCTATCAACAACCTCCTTCTCTCTCTCTCTCTCTCTCTTTCTCTCTCTCTCTCTCTCTTCTACTGAACTTCCCTCTTTGTTCCCTCTTTGTTCACAAGTCCATTCTGTCAGGTGGTTTTCCAGTCAACTTGACCTAGTAACAGTCCCTGTAGGCCAAAGATGACCTTTATCAGTCTCTACCACATATGGTCTAGGAGTATCTGCAGGTCTGACGACTCCCAGCAGTCCCTTCTGTGCTAATCCAAACTGTCTGACCAGATGTCAGTTCTGCGAGAGGTCTGGAGCGGAGTCTGCGGTTGTAGTGTTTTGCCTGCTGATGCCTTCTCTCCTCATCCTGCTTGCGAAAAACTTGCAGATCTGGCCATTTAGGACCCAGCTGTCCACCATCTGGCTAATCTGTGCTGTGATACCGGGCCACCATACTGACAGTGTAGCTCTGGCTCGGCATTTAGTAATTCCCTGATAGCCTTCATGCAGACGCTGAAGAACATCCGCTCTCAAGGGGGGAGGTATCACAAGTCCTTCTCCCTTCATGAGAAGGTCGTGAACAAGGTGAAAATCCATTCTGCGCTGCCAGTATGGTTTAATGTCTGGATCTAACTTACATCTCTCTGGCCATTCTGTGAAACAGTGGTTTGTCACTTGTCTGCATACGTCGTCTTCTTTCTGCGCTGTCTTTATCTCCTCCAGCCTTTTGTCTCCACGTCTTTATCTAGCTAAAGATGCCGTTCAATCAAAATGAATATTTTACTCACTTATCTTTTGGTCTGGTGGTGCAGTGGTTAGCACTGTCGCCTCCCACCTCTGGGACCCGGGTTCGAGTCTCCACCTGGGTCACATGTGTGCGGAGTTTGCATGTTCTCCCCATGTCGTCGTGGGGTTTCCTCCGGGTACTCCGGTTTCCCCCCATGGTCCAAAAACATGCTGAGGCTAATTGGAGTTGCTAAATTGCCCATAGGTGTGAATGGTGTGTGAGTGTGCCCTGCGATGGGCTGGCCCCCCATCCTGGGTTGTTCCCTGCCTCGTGCCCATTGCTTCCGGGATAGGCTCCGGACCCCCTGCGACCCAATAGGATAAGCGGTTTGGAAAATGGATGGATGGATGGATCTTTTGGTCTTTTATGATTCCATGTGTACCACCTCCAAATTATTTTGAAGATTTGAATTCCATTGTATCCAAATTTATTTGGAACGGCAGACAACCCAGGAAACGCTTCTCAGTTTTACAGCGCACCAAATCAGACGGTGGCCTCGCCCTCCCTGATTTTAAGCTCTAGCATTGGGCATTTCAAATTAGGGCTATGCGCACTTGGACAGACGCAGGCAGTGTAGTGTCGTGGAGAGGTATTGAATCGGCTATAGTGCATCCCCACGGACTCCAGGACTTACCTTTCCCAGGGGTAGGTCTTCGTAAATCACGGCACAAACTTGGTTGTATCTTTTCATCCACCTTAGCTGCATGGTACAACGCCGAAAAAGTAATAGGTCAGCAATCTCCTTTATGGAACAATTTCCACTTTCTGTCAGACTATAAAGCTTTTGTTTGTCCCCCCTGGTCATCCAAGGGGGTTTTCACATTTTCTAATACGTTTGATGCGAATGTTGTGCGCACATTCCAGGACATTCAAAAAGAATACAGTCTGCCTGGCTTCTCATTTTTCTTCGACCTCAGGCTACGATCCACAATGAAGGCCTATGCTGTGCCATGGAATTCTGTCTTAGATGATCACCCAATGTTTAGCTGGATCGATCCTGTCGAGGCATCTAAAGGCACAGTCACAAACATTTACAACAATTTACTCCTTAACGTTCATAAGCCTTTGAAGATTCTGTCAAAATGGGATTTAGAACTTTCTAGGTTAGGATTCCACCCGGTTTGGGAAACAGTGCGGTCGAATCTTTGCCTTACTTCCAAAAACCTTAGTCATGTACGTATTCACTTTAAAACTATCCATCCTTTCTATTGTAACCCTACAAATGGTATCTCATCAAACCTGCTCCCCATCCATACTGCAGCATTTGCAACACTGACACTACCGGTACGTTTCTACATGTCCTGGGACTGTCCAGTGACCCAACATTTATGGAAGCTTGTCACTCGTGTGTAATGTGATCTTACTGGACTATACTTTGACATGGAGCCTTGCTTACTATTGCTTAACGATGACTTGATGTACCAGTTCTCATTACGTGATAAAAAACTGTTAAAGGCAGGCTTTACAGCTGCTAAGAAAACCACACAACAGCGATGGATACACCCTGATACAAACCTGAAGCAATTCTGGATTGTCTCATTCCATTACATTGTCTATTTAGAGTATACCACTGCAAAGATTAACAAGGCAAAGCAATCACTGTAAATACCTGGAGGAATATGGCTGCTGCTCTTAAAGAGCTTCTTTGAATGGTCTAGTTTATATGAGTTTGCTGCCAACATGTCAAGTGTGAAAAGTTGTTCTGTGTTTCCTTTTCTTTTTTTCTTTTCTTTTTTCTCCTTTCTCTTGCTGCTTTTTTTGTCATTTATTCTTGTGGTATCTCTGTCCTGTATGTGCCTTCTGATAAATTGACGGAATGATAAAATTATAATCACAAAAAAAACAGCCTCAACTACAACATTATACATTTTTGCTGTACACAGTATCTTGTCACGGTTGATCAAAACATGATTCACCCCTGTATTCCCATAAAGTGTCCTGTAGGGCCTGGATTAGGTCCACAGCTCTAGCTAGATCAAGGGAAGGTGCTTGAAGCATGTCTGACAGATATTTGGCTTCCCCAAGAATCTTCCTAAGAACTGCTAGAATTCCAATAAAGGTAAGGTCTACTTGTGAAAGCAGGCCCCGTGCATCCACTGATCTCTCCGCACTGCTCTCTCCATCTATCTCATGTAGTACACGCAATACAGCTGGCAGTCTGTCCATGAGATTTTTACATGCATAGTACCTGCATGCCCATCTGGTATCACTGACTTTCTGTAGCTCTCTTGGTGCATCCTGATACATGTCTTGTTGAACTGACAACCATTTCTGGTGAACATAAGACCCTGACATGTACCGATGAAAAAAAACATGAGTTCCATGTGCGATCTTTTCAGGTATCGTGATTTTGTTGAATTGATAGATTAATTGTTGTGGCCAGCGTGCGTATATAAGATCCGGTTGTAGTTGCGTGTGGGACCACCCTGTAACCGGTGATGTGACTCTCCATGTGCCAGTATCTCCTGTTTGGGTCACCCCGTTCAACAGCAGGGCCATATTTAATCACCTCCTTAGCTTCTGCTTCTAAATGGTCAAAAAGAAAAAATGCTTGATCAGCAGACGACAGAAGCCAGGCCCGCATACAAACTCGCACCTCTTCCTCCCACTCCTCAAAGCTCACACCAGACCTGCCCCCAAACATTGGACACTTCCGGTCTCTAGAAATAAAAGTAAAACGTTCAGTATAGACACGAGGCTCGACCGAAACAGGTGGAGGTGCGGGGGAGGATTGGGTGGCAGTAGAGGGACCTGGAACTTCTGCTCATTCCTGGTGCAAACGATCATTATCAGGCTGGAGCTGCCCCAACAAATTCCTGAGCTGCTGCACTTCGTCGTCCATAATGACAATAGGACAATAAAACTAGACGGCACAAACGAAGCCCGGCAAACTAAATTTACTCAAAATAGTAGCGGCTCCTGGGAAACTAATGCTGCTGTTTTACTTTGCCTTTCCACTATGACAAATTAAACACCAAAAAATTAAAAATCAAAAAAAAATCTCACCTAACCTCCTCAGGGAGCGATCAGGGAGTCACATCTGCACCATGTACTGGTGAAATCCTGCCGACTACGCCCACTCCGATATAAAAGCACACAAATTCATAATCACCGCCCGGGGGACGTGAAGACCATGAACACTGCCTTTATTATTCTGCGTTCAGTTAACACTCCAAAGGAAAAACCAAACAGCAAAGCAATTACTTTAAAAATTACCCACAAATGGTACAAATCAGATCATGTTAGAATAACACTCCAATCACACAAAGAAACCCAAACCCGGCAGCTATTACCTTGGGGTGGGGGGGGGACACTGTCAGAAGGTACTCCACGGGGTCACCACATCACATGGCGTAGATACACACACCAGGGGGGTGGGCTAAGAAGGCAGAGCGACCACACAGCGCTATATCGCCAGGACCTACCCCCCCCCCCAAACCAGATCCTCACCACCCAACACCAAGCCTCCCCAACGGCGCCCCACGGTTTACGTACAACAAACTAAACAAAACACATAAATACTTAATACTAATTAAACAGGAAACCCGAAAACAAAATAAACTAAACAAAAGCAGAAAACAGCAGCAATTGTAGTGGCTCAGTATCCCGCCGGCTGCCTGGCTCACGCCGGTCCGGGACACTCCACCAAATCGCCATCCACTGACTGATTACAAGCGGTATTAAAAGGGAACCTTAAAACGGGAACAACTGCAAGTGGCTAGGTTACCAAGCCCTCGCAAACTGCAGTGATGGAGATGCCCACAACTAGGCTAATTTAGTGAGGAACCTCCCTCAAAGGTACAACGGCGAACACCCGCCTGCTTCAGATCACAAGCCCATGTTCTGAATCACTATTCTACCAACACACAGGTAGAAGATGAAGAACTCTCCTCAAAGTAGTGCTGTCAGTTGGACCTTGTAACATGAATAATCGTAGTGGAGAGTTACAATTATTATTTTAATTTGAAGACGTGAGATTTTTATTGGGGGGGGGGGGTCCCACTTTCAGAAACAGCCAGTGAGACTCGTTTACCTCAATCCTTCTGACCATGTGAGTCTCATTAATGAAACCGTATCTTAAGCCCAGCCGGAGCCCACCTCCCCAAGGGTACACTCTACTTTCCCAGAAAATGCCAAGATGGATTCAAATTCAACTCCCAAACCTACTGTCAGTTTTTAGAAGACACTTTCTTCAAGCAGCGGTACAGGATAAAGTCAGCATCTTTCAGGAGGACCATGATTTTTATGCAGGACAATGCTCCATCGCATGCATTGAAGTACTCCACTGCATGGCTAGCCAGTAAAGGCCTTAAGGATGACAGAATAATGACATAATCACCTGACATAATCCCTATTGAGAACTTGTGGGCCCTGCTTATATGGGAGATTTACAGTGAAGGAAAGCAGTACAGCTCTCTGAACAGTGTCTGGGAGGCTGTGGTTGCTGCTGCACAAAAAGTTTATCGTCAACAGATCAAGAAAATAACAGATTCCATGAATGGAAGACTTATTGCTGTTCAGCAGCCGGACTGCTTGGGGGAAGAAGCTATTGCACAGTCGTGCAGATCTGCTCCTGATGCTGCAGAATCTTCTTCCGGATGGAAGAGGGGTAGTAGACAGTTCGTGGGTTGGATGGTACCGGTCAGTCACAATGCTGGTGCCCTTACGGATGCAGCGGGAAGTGTAAGTGTCCTGCAGGCTGTGGAGGGAGCTGCCGATGATGCACTCAGCGGTCTGCACAGTCTTCTGAAGGGTCCGGACCGCTGAGCGCGTCATCAGCAGCTCTCTCTCCAGCCTGCAGGACACTCACACTTCCTGCTGCGTCCGTAAGGAGGTGGCTATATTGCTCACTAATTGATATTTCATGTCAGAATTGTTTATTTGGAAATTATGTGATGTTTTTTTATTATTCGCACTTTGAAAGATGATAATAAACATGGCAGATGGGAAAATGTAGGTTTTTCATTTAGTTGCATAATAATTGTGCACACTAATAGTTGTGTAATAATTCTGCACACTAATAGTTGTGTAATAATTGTGCACACTAATAGTTGTGTAATAATTCTGCACACTAATAGTTGTGTAATAATTCTGCACAATAATAGTTGTGTAACAATTCTGCACACACGTGTTTTCCCCTGATAATGTTCACACTCACATTTCCTTTGCATAACATTCAGGCTTCAGGTTCATTAACATTTTGGACTGACTGATGACACTATATTTGTTTATTATTAAAATTAATCCCAAAAACACAACTCGCCTAATAATTGTGAACACAGTGTATTACATTGTGGGAACCAAATGTCCCCCACGATGAGATAAAAACCTTTTGCCATATAAGGACATTTTTCACTCCCCACACCCCAGAAACATAACCTCAATTTCATAAAAAAATCTGTGAATAGAATCACAAAACTGAAAATACCTAAAATCTTGTATTTTGTTTGCTTACTTATGGTTAAGGTTGGGGCTGGGTAGACTGTCATTGTTGGGATTAGAGTTTTCACGATCGAAACAAATGGAGAGTCCCCACAAAGATATAATTACAGACCTCTGTGTGCGTGCGTGTTTGTGTGCGCATGTGTGTTTATGTGTGTGCGCGTTAGCGTGCGTGTGTGCGCCTCTGTGTGTGTGTGTGTGCGTTAGTGTGCGTGTGTGCGTCTGTGTGTGTGTGCATGTTAGCATCTGTGTGTGAGTCTGTGTGTGTGTGCGCATGTTAGCGTGCGTGTGTGCGTCTGTGTGTATGTGTGCGTCTGTGTGTGTGTGCGCGTTAGCGTGCGTGTGTGCTTCTGTGTGTGTGTGCACGTTAGCGTGCATGTGTGCGCCTCTGTGTGTGTGTGCGTGTGTTAGCGTGCGTGTGTGTGTGTGTGTGCGCGCGTGTTAGCGTGCGTGTGTGCGTCTGTGTGTGTGTGCGCGTGTTAGCGTGCGTGTGTGCGTCTGTGTGTGTGTGCGCGTGTTAGCGTGCATGTGTGCGCCTCTGTGTGTGTGTGCGTGTTAGCGTGCATGTGTGCGCCTCTGTGTGTGTGCGTGTGTATACCTGGCTACAGAAGATGGATGGATGGACAGATGGAATTTGCAACCTTACTAAAGAGTAGCAGAAGCACTTCTGACATTTGAACCCTGATGATAAGTACAATTATTTATGTAAAAGTGCATCAGTTTTGTACTTAGTGGCATTTGCCAAACATGCTTGTAAAGGTGAATTCTGCCAGAGGTCAGTGCTGTGGGTTGGCGTTTGGCTCAGTGGCTTATATCACTATGCTCGTGTGACTAAGGCCCTTAACCCCAAACGAACCAGTGACTGCCTGCGTCTGCCTTCTCAAAGAAACAATTTTAAATTGTTTGACTGTGGAATTTGAGCTTCGTGGGTCCAAACCTGCTTAGTCACACCGCCCTAAGTTTGCTGCTCAACTCGCCACTTTCTCAATTGTAAGTCGCTTTGCAAAAAAATATCTCCAAAATAAAAGTAAATGCTCTTTTTTGCAGGAGAAAAAATTATCAACACGTGTTTTAAACGGTACAAAAGTGGGTCTGACCTTCATGCAGTTTCAACAAAACGTGGGTGGGGACAAGGGACGTCGCGATATAATGTGATCATAGGATTACGTTTGCAGCAAAATAAAAGGACAGTCATAATGGTTCCCAGCAGCACAAACCAAAGACAATCGGATGAAAGCAGAGTGGAATATGGGAGTATGGTAGACGATCCTTTCATAGCATCCAGATTTCTTAATGTTTGCTAGGCTGAGTTTGTTTATATGGCGAGGAGCCCAGCACCAAGTTACACAAGAAAATAAGCTGGAGGAAAGCGGCAGGCAAAAGCCTGACCCAGACGCAGCCCCGGTGCACGCCGGTTGGCGGCTGGGGAAACTTGCCGCGCATCACTCCTACGGCGGCTGTTTCAGCTCACGGTAGGAAGCCGCCATCTAGTGGTGCGCTTTGGGAATTGCATGTAGCGCCAAAGTTCCTCGAAATTGTTACAGTATCATGGACCTAAAGACTCATTGAGGTTTCACTCAAAACACAATATTGTGCAGTTTGGGGATTTGCGTTGGTGTTTTTGTGCTCATCATCACAGGTCCTGAGGGCCCATACATGCTGGTGCTGAGCTCTGTTACTGATATTCTTAAGTATTATTTTTAATAATTGATGCACTTGGACTCGATCTTTGATACAATGTTTTGTCGCTTTTAATCTTTCCAAGCACTTTGCATACCGGGGCGACGCCCAGCACCGTACAGTGTCAATCTGCTTCCTCATTTGTATGTCGTTTTGATAAAAGCTTCTGATAAATAAGTAAAATGTAAGTAAGTATAAATGTATATACAACAGTATCTATTAATCGGGGCCATGCGGACAGCTGTCTGCCATCTCTAATTGGCCATTGAGTCCACGGACCCCAAAGGTTAAACTGGACACTGGCAGGCATGTCTGATTCATCAGATTCCCGTCAGCTGAGTTGGGCAGCATCACATTGAGGAAGAACCTCATTGTGTTTTCAGCTACCTGGCATTAGGAGCTGATTACTTATTTTAGTCATTAGGACTTTTTTCATAGAGATTCTCTACCTGAACAAGTAGAGTGTTGCATTTATGAATCATTGGTCATGGGTTCAAATCCCCCAAGAATATGCATAAAACATAACCCTTCCCACTGCTGTAAGTCACTTTGGGTAAACAAGTCTGGTAAATGCAAAAGTGTTTCTACAAGTGGTACAACAGCATGCCCTACTGGTCAGATTAAAATGCTGTTTGGATATATTCCATTTCATAATGTGGCTTCTGATTATAACATCAATGTGTAATAGGAATTTATTGGAAATGTATTTACTATTTCTTTACAAATGTATTTATCTGGATGAACTGGTCCAATTGGGCTCTCTGACCTTAGACCCCTGCGAGAAAAGCCTAATGTCTATGGGGTTAAATGTAAATGGATATTCTATGTGATGAGTAATATAAAGTGGGTTAAGGACGACTCAGATGCAGTAGCTCTGGGAAAGACACAGGATTTATTAAGGGAATACAGCAAACAACACTTGGAAGAATGATGACGGAGCTGAGGAACCATGAGAGCAGGAACATTTATACACAGTAATCACCGACGGGAGACAGGTGTAGGAGGATAACAGACCAGGGTGGAGAACGTCAACGATGGGATACAGCTGGGGAGGGTTAGGAGAGTTACGGAGGGCCATTAGTGACCTCTGCTGGCTCAATTGGGAGGAGACGGGATAGATCACGTAAGTACTAAGATTAGACGCATCCATCTTCCAAACACTTCACAAATCACAAGGGTATCCCAGAGCCAATTACAGGAAACGCAGGTCACAAAGCTGGGGTCCACCATGGATACAATGCCATTTAATCACAAGGCACACACAGTTATGGAGTCCGGACAATTTACAGATGCCTGTCAGAGTCGCTGCAGGAAGAAACCCATGTGGGATAAAGAGAGCAAACAAACGCCACACAGACAGCATAGGAGAAGGATGGAAACATTCGACACTGCAGCTGCAAGGCAGCCCTGTTACCCACTGAGCCGCCCCTCACTGGATTCTCATGGTTAAAACAGGACAACATGCCCAATACATTCAAAATGCACATGTGGAGGATTTCAGCCATATGGTTTTGAGTAACTTCTACACCCACGTACCATGTGTGAGATGGAGCCAGCCAGTTCCTCTTATGGTCCAATTCTGCTCATGCGTTACTAAGATTATGGTACTTAGGTCCTCCATCCATCAGATCCTCTTCTCACTGTGGTCATGCTCATCCACTCTGGACACTGTACGCTTGGTAAAAGACTCTCATCTCTGTATCCTTGGTAGCGAAACAAAAAGGGGGTTTGCTGAACTAGATGGGCTGAGACTGGAAACAAAGAGGATCGTGAGGGATCACAAATGGGAGGACTGGCAACCGGGAAGGTCACAGGCAGCAGGAAGGTTTAACATCAATGACCGAGACAAATAGATACTTAAATGCAAAGACTAACGAGGGGCAACAAGCAACAGGCATGAATCATGAGGGTCACGCTAGTGAGGAGACAGGAGGGTCAGGCAGGTGTGATGGGTAGGACATGACCGTGGTCATGTGACACGGGCTGTTGCTGTCACCATGAGGAAGCGCAGGAATGTAAACAGCTTGGAAAAGGCAGCTGGTGTTTTTCTCCTTTATTTCTGTGTGAGCCTATAGTGGGTCCCGTGTTGGATGAGATCCTGTCTCTACTGCGTGTCAGTCGTAAGCGGATCACACTTCTTACCGTTAGGGGGATGCCTGTGGTTTACAGTGGCTTGCAAAAGTATTCGGCCCCCTTGAACTTTTCCACATTTTGTCACATTACAGCCACAAACATGAATCAATTTTATTGGAATTCCACGTGAAAGACCAATACAAAGTGGTGTACACGTGAGAAGTGGAACGAAAATCATACATGATTCCAAACATTTTTTACAAATAAATAACAATAATAGCAAATAGCAAAGTGGGGTGTGCGTAATTATTCAGCCCCCTTTGGTCTGAGTGCAGTCAGTTGCCCATAGACATTGCCTGATGAGTGCTAATGACTAAATAGAGTGCACCTGTGTGCAATCTAATGTCAGTACAAATACAGCTGCTCTGTGACGGCCTCAGAGGTTGTCTAAGAGAATATTGGGAGCAACAACATCATGAAGTCCAAAGAACATACCAGACAGGTCAGGGATAAAGTTATTGAGAAATTTAAAGCAGGCTTAGGCTACAAAAAGATTTCCAAAGCCTTGAACATCCCACGGAGCACTGTTCAAGCGATCATTCAGAAATGGAAGGAGTATGGCACAACTGTAAACCTACCAAGACAAGGCCGTCCACCTAAACTCACAGGCCGAACAAGGAGAGCGCTGATCAGAAATGCAGCCAAGAGGCCCATGGTGACTCTGGACGAGCTGCAGAGATCTACAGCTCAGGTGGGGGAATCTGTCCATAGGACAACTATTAGTCGTGCACTGCACAAAGTTGGCCTTTATGGAAGAGAGGACAAAATGTGGAAAAGTTCAAGAGGGCTGAATACTTTTGCAAACCACTGTATGTCATTGCCCAGAGTTACTTGGATTTGCTGGAAACTTGACTGTGACACAAACACAATAACCTGTAGCAGGACTTGTAGTCTTTCAGGCACTCTGCCCCAGATTTTTAATTACTTTGACTTTATATCTGAATCCGAATGTGGCCATTAGCAATGTCATATATATATATATATATGTATATATTCAGGACACTAATTGTCACACTGCCTTTATTGTTATTTATTCTATCCTACTGCCTTTATTGGCCCTACTACTCCATTTCGTTGTGCTCATACACAATGACAGTAAAGTTGACTTTGACTTATGAAGTGAGAAGGCCATGGATAGAGAAGTTGTGCTAATGCTAACTGTGACTACGGCGGTCAGATTTATTGGACCCAGCTGATGGGTTCCACAAGTCCCCACGTGATCTGAGCCACAGGTACAGCTAAACTGTCTGACAACAAGCCAGTGAAGTCAAACAGCCTGCAGGGCCAGTCACCCCATCTGGGCGCAGGAGCCCAAAACAGGACAAAGGCTTTTGTTTTCTGACTTTGACTCACAATTGGGCAAATAGTGATAAATCAGCCGCCCCCTGAGAGTTGCCCCAAAACACATCATTTTAGTTCACTGTCTTTCACACGTTGTTCTGTTGATCATGTCCCCAAGTGGGAAGCCAGACTTTCGCAGAATGGCAGCTGCTCACTGTAACATGCATTAAGAGACTGAAAAGTGCAGGTGAACATCTTGCCTGGACGCTGGCCACTGCGATGGTGTACATGAATAGGGTGAATGGAATGATATATGTGGACTTTCATGGAATATAAACTGTGAATCGCCCATCTATCCAGCAAACCCCACTATAACAGTAATACCACCCAGTCCACCCGCCTGCATCCTGAAATATCACCTGAAATATCAGGCGAAACATCAACACAAGCAGATAGCTTCCATATTAATGCAATGGGAGCAGAAACAGCTGTGGGCTGGCCCCCCATCCTGGGTTGTTCCCTGCCTCGTGCCCATTGCTTCCGGGATAGGCTCCGGACCCCCCGCGACCCAGTAAGCGGTTTGGACAATGGATGGATGGATGGATGGATATATATATATATACATACATACATATATATATATATATATATATATATATATATATTAGGCAGTCACATAAACTTTTAAAATGATCTCCATGTTGATTTAAACCTATGATATTATGTCTGTCAAACTGTTTGCCCTTAACCGTTTCAAAATCTCTCCTAAAGTCATCCCAGTATTGGCAGTATTTTCAATATACTCATGTATTTTTTGACATGACCACTAGCTCACCTCATATAGCTAATCAGTACCTCAGTGACTTTATAAAACTAGTTTAATTAATTAATTAATTGAACTGGTCGTGAAATTTAACAAATACATGAAATGGCCGAGGTGAACCTGAGGAGAGGTTTAGGAACCATATTGGTGTTCATCTAGCCATCCAACAAGATATCAGTAACTTTTTGGAGAACATAAGAAATTCCTTTTAGTTTTTTTGTTTTACTCATAATTTGCACATGTTCTAATATTAAATTTTCTTTTTCATACTGAGAAAATATAAATTTACTACCCAGATAAATAGCTTTAAACATTTCCTATGACTCCCTAAGACTTTTGCACAGTACTGTATATATCTCAGGATTCCTAATGAAACAGGATTTATGTGATTTTTTTCTGGTAATTGGTAATCACCTACACTACTTGATGATGATCAGGTGCTTCTCTGTTGTACTAACGTGCCTTATTAAGATTTTATGTTATTTATGTTTACTTAGTTAATATATGATTAATTAGATTATATCATTATCTTTACTAAGTTACCTCAGGACCGCTGTAGGTTTTGAGTTAATAAACTGTCTGCCGTCTGCCGCCCCCTGCTGGCCAAAGGCTGCTGCGCTCAGTGAGCAGAGAGCGCGGATTAAGTCTGTTACTCAGTTACGTTCTGGGCAGCGCGGAACCGGGACATTAATGGGATAGAATAGGAAGCCTTTATTGTCAGTGTACAGGTAGCAAATACAATATATAGATAGAAATATAAAATATACATATAGAGGGGAGGGGAAAAGCTCCCCCCACTCATCAGGCTTAGATTTCATTACATTTTATTTTATTCAGAATCAGAATTCACTCCATTGGTACAACTGCATGTACTATGAATTTGTTTAGGCAGTTTTGGTGCATTTACAGACAACATAGAACATAAGTCAGAGAAAAACAGTCATTCTACATGTTTGTTCAGCTTACAGAACCCAATTATTAACATACATCACACTTCAGACAGAGTAAAAAGGGTTATACTGGTTATAAAGCAGAGATTCTACCTTTTTGCCACGGAGAAGCAGCGACATGTGAGACTCTGATACGGTAAAAATGATTCCTCCAGCACACAGTGAGCTATCCCAGCATGCACAGTGACACTGAGGAGTTTCTATAAACCTCAAACCCTGGATAGAGGGACTCAGTGAATGAGGAGGTGAATCTGTGCAGGGGGGTCAGTCCATCAGAGGAGACTCTGTAGAAGGACAGAGTACCAGCCCCCCAGTCCAGATACACTCCTACTCTGCGGGGACCTGAGGGCTTTATGGGTATGGCAGTGTGTTTATTATTGTGATAGACAGAGTAACTGTCAGGAGAGCAGCGCAGCATCCATGACTTGTTATTGTATCCAAGCCCACAGTCACTCCCTCCTTTCCTCCTGATCCCTTTATAAGTCACTGCTATCCAGGCTGCAACTCCATCCCACTCAGCCTCCCAGTAACAGCGGCCAGTCAGACTCTCTCTGCACAGAACTTGGCTCCAGCTGTCAAATCTCTCTGGATGATCAGGATATGGCTGCTCTGCCCCCCCCATGTCACCTTCCTGTTCCCCCCTGACAGAGACACTTCTCTGTTTGCTGTGTTGGGGTCCAGCGTCAGCTGGCAGGAGTCTGTAGGCAGGAGGAAGAGCGATTGATCCCATGACGAAGCCCAGCATCTCCATCATTATCACTGTCACACCTCACACACTCACTCACACAGAACTCGCTCCAATACACACATTTTATTCCCAATATACTCATGTAGCCGCACGAGTCTGCGGCGCTCCGGCTGCCCCCTGCGCTGTGAGACACGCCGCGCTGAGAGACTCGCTGGGGCCGAACTGCACTTTAGCCTGCGCTCTATTATTCTGTACGATACATAAAATATAAAAAGTCAAATATGTGAAATACCTCAGGAAATGTTGGTCGCCCGCGCGACGCCGGTGGGAAGACGCGCCGAAATGACGCGCGTGTTAAACTAATAGGCTTAATTACAGGTAAATAAAATTACAAACAGCATTCATCAAACATATTAACCATAAAATTACACAACAAAGATTACCACTAAAAGTGAGTTTGTCTTTAGGTCACAATATGAACGTCTTTTAATCCACTTTGGACACACACCTCTCTCCAGCAGCGCGCCGATGCGACGCTCCCAACGCGGACGCATCTAGGCTGGTTCTCCGCAAAGCGCAGCACTCGCGTATTACACCGCGTATGCGTACATGGAAACGTTCATATTTCTCTGGTCAAGCTGTGTACTTTGCACATGCACACGTGCCCTATTTAAGTATTAGTAGTAATTCTGATATTCCCTGCACACGTACCACAGCCGCGATGTCTATGTATGTTTCCCTACGTTTTACAAATTCAGAGCGGCAGTTCACGGGGCTGCCAACTTTGATCAACTGGCTGGCGTGAGATTTTCAATTTGGGACAAGTCTGCACACATATGCATACGCATTTATATGTATGCAACAGTTTTATTACCTTGCAAATTGGCTGTAGGGTTTGCAAACTACCCCAATCCTCATCAAAATCATCTATGTTGGCATTTAAAGGCAAATTTGGAGTGCGGCAGGCGGTCGTCCGCGGAGGAGTAAAATGCATCATAAACGTCCACACAAACACGTCCGCTTGTAAGCGCGCAGAGAGGTATCAGTCTGGCCGCCACGTGTTTTCTGTGTTGATTCCGGCTTCGTCTGTGCACTTACATGAGGATAACAAGACGCATGCGCGACGTGCAGTGCTACCAGAAATTGGCGTGGCAGTATGGTCACGTTTTCTCACGGAACATTGTCTTTACTAACGGTACAGATAGTATTAAAGTAGCATCTGATTTTTTTAAGAATGAGTGTCCAGAAGAGCTGTATATTTTCACAGACAAGAAAAGAAATATTCCGATCACTATTGTGTCCTTCTTTGTACAGTGTCTTCAAAATTTAATGGCAGTATAAGTTTCTAAGAAAGCAGTGTCATGCGTACAAGGTACAATGAAATTCTAACCTGAAATTCTTACTTGCCTACTTTCATAAGCAGCATTATTTTTCATACAGTTCCATCCATCCATCGATTTTTCTGCCACTTATTTAATATATAACATATAATCTACTTGTGTGTGTGTGTGTGTGTGCGGTTATATATATATATATATATAACCGCACACACACACACACAAGTAGATTAGGATAAGCGGTTTGGAAAATGGATGGATGGATGGATATATATATATATATATATATATATATCCATCCATCCATTTTCCAAACCGCTTATCCTACTGGGCCGCGGGCGGTCCGGAGCCGATCCCGGAAGCAATGGGCACGAGGCAGGGAACAATCCAGGATGGGGGGCCAGCCCATCGCAGGGCACACTCACACACCAGTCACTCACACATGCACACCTATGGGCAATTTAGTAACTCCAACTAGCCTCAGCGTATCTTTGGACTGTGGGGGGAAACCAGAGTACCCGGAGGAAACCCCACAACGACATGGGGAGAACATGCAATCTTTGTCATTGTGTACTGGATATAAAATATCTTCAAACGGGATATTAAACAGTTCAATCTTGAGAAATAAATTAGCTATTTTAAACATAGAATAATTAACTGACTTACACTGGAACAGACCCAATACAGAAAAAAGTATTGCAATAATAACATCATGTAGCAAAATTTGTCAGAAGGTTTAGTAGTGACTTGGTGCGAATCGGAAGAGATGAAGAAAAGAAAATTATAAATGAGATTTACTGCTTTAACCTGCAAACCAGTCAGTCGTCTTACTGATACAGAAAATAATGTAGGAGGTGCCTTACAGAATAAATTGTATGATTATATATAAACATAAGGCAGAAGGAGCCTTTGTTAGATTGTGGCAAAAATGGCTTGAACAAGGTGAGCAGAACTCAGCCTATTTCTTTAGGCTAGAAAGTCAGCAAGCCTATCATCAAGCTAATCATGACTATGTATAGTTATTGCAGTCACTGGATGATTAAATAAAACCAGACAGTAGTAAATCTGCATATAGTTCACAGTACATGGTAAACAAAACAAGTCGGCTTGCAGCTCTAATCAAACAGTGTATGATAGAGCGCCATCTTGACTCCCTCCTCCTTCTACATTTAATGCCACAACCACATGCTCACAAGTGAGACTGGAAACGAAGGAACCGACCAAGATGGTTCTCGCACTGCCCCCCGGTGGACATGACCTTCAATCCTCCAGATAGATGTAAACTACGCACGCAAGTGCAGTCGTGTCGTGTGAAGTCATGGCCCTAAAGCACAGACTTAGGAGATGTTCAGTGTCACAGCCAGATTGGGTAAGACTGCAGGTGCCGTCTTAGGACAATATTAATGAATCTGAAAAAAAGTACAGTCAGCGAATGCACAAAAAGGGCAAATGTGAGGGAAGGAAGCCCCCCCCCCCCGAACCTCACTGCTCATAGACAGCTCACACAAGATAAGTGTCACGCGAAGCGTTCGGCGATAGCGGGCAGAGCGGGTAAGCAAGATGCAGGCAAGCGGAATACGGGGATTAACGAGGGTTTAATCAACAGACTGGGAGCAGGAGACATGTAACGCCGACTTACATCAATGACAGACAAAGCAAACTGGGGAGACCAGGACTTAAATACACGGAACAAGGCAGCAGGAAACAAGACACGACTGGGCACGATCAGGAAATCACACGTGGGTAATTAGGGGGCGTGGCACACACGAGGAGCGGACGAGCCGGGCATGACAGAACCCCCCCCCAAAGGCGCGCTACACCGGGCGCGCCAAGGAAGGGGGCGACGGACGGGACGAGGCAGAACAGGACCTGGAAAACAAGAACAGAATTAACGCACGACGGGGAAAAGGACCGAAGCACAAAACAAGGCAAGAGACAGAACATAGGACAGGAGCTGACAAAGGGCCGGGAAAGCGGAGAGACAGATCAGAAAGGGAGACACAGAGGGAACAGGCGGGACAAAAGGACCGGGAGTGAACGGAGGGAACGACGGGAAACCAGGAACAGAGCGGGGCAGAACAAAAGGACCAGGAACAGAGGACGGCGGGACAAAGGCAGGAGGAGGAACAAAAGCAGGCGGGACAGAGACTGGAAAGAAGGGAGAGAAGGAGGGGGAAGTAAGGGGAGCCCGTGGGAGCCCCAGCGGGCGACGGGAGGCAGCCGGAGGGGCCGCAGGCGGCCGGGAGGCCGGAGCCGGAGGGGACCACGGAGGGGCAGAGGAGACAGGGCGAGGGACCCGCGGAGGGGCCAGGGAGGGAGCAGGAGGGAGCACAAGGGAAGGGGACGAGGGAGCTGGAAGGGGCCAGGGCGAAGGTAAGGCGAGGGGGGGAGCCGCGGCAGGCGGCGACGTCCTCCGACGGGCCGCAGGTAGGGGCCCCGCAGGCGACCGAGGAGCCGCCGTCGGGAAACCCCCAGGCGACCGACCAGGCACCGGAGGGGGGAGCGAGTCAGGGCGACGAGGCACCGGAGAGGGACCCGCAGGCGACAGCCGACCCGGAGGGCCAGGACCCGCAGGCGCCAACCGAGCCCCAGCGCAGGCGAGGCAGGGCGAGCCAGGGGGCAGGGCGGGCGGGACCCCAGCCCTGCGTCTGTGTCCCCTCCCTTTACGGGACACAGACATGACCCCAGGTCGGGGTCGAGTTCGCCGGGGCAAGGGAGAAACTGTCACAGGGGGAGAAGGGACAGGAGCGCGGTCAGGACTTGGAGCGCGGTCAGGAACAGGAGGTGGCTGCCGTGGGGGCGCCTGCCCGGGAGCTGCAGGTTGCTGCAGTGGGGGCGCCGGCCCGGGAGCTGCAGGTTGCTGCAGTGGGGGCGCTGGGACAGGAACAGGAGCGCGGTCAGGAACAGGAGCGCGGTCAGGAACAGGAGCGGGCTGCAGTGGGGGCGCCTGCCCGGGAGCTGCAGGTTGCTGCAGTGGGGGCGCCTGCCCGGGAGCTGCAGGTTGCTGCAGTGGGGGCGCCTGCCCGGGAGCTGCAGGTTGCTGCAGTGGGGGCGCCTGCCCGGGAGCTGCAGGTTGCTGCAGAGGGGGCGCCGGCCCGGGAGCTGCAGCAGGCAGCGAAGGCGGCTGCGCAGGCGGCGGCGACGGCGTAGGCGGCTGCGTAGGCGGCGGCAGCGGCGAAGGCGGCTGCACGGGTGCGGGGTCCGCCGGCAATGGCGGCTGCACGGGAGCGGGGTCCGCCGGCAATGGCGGCTGCACGGGAGCGGGGTCCGCCGGCAATGGCGGCTGCGCGGGAGCGGGGTCCGCCGGCAATGGCGGCTGTTCCAGCGCGGGGACCGACGCGCTCTGGAGCAGGATCAGCTGTCGGAGGTCCTCCGCCAAGCCCTCGAGTACTTCCGGACCAGAGGCGGGCGTAAACGCGTCAAAGCCTCGCCTCAAACGCGCAACAAGAGCCTCAATCCTCCGGTCTCCAGGGGCTGTCGGCCGTTCCATTACCCTTATGAATAAACCCTGGAGGGTAAAAAACTGGTTCGCCAGGGCAGCCGTCCTCCCTGGGAGAGGCGTGGTGTACGCCTCCGGGGTGGCTGCCACTGGACATGGGGCAGGATCGTCCGGTTCAGGCATGATGGAGGTGGCCCTAGCCGGCATGCGGGGCACACGCGAGATGGTGTCTCTACCCTTCCGGATTCCCCCCCAATTGTCCAGGCGTTCCGGCCGATAATGGTACTTCTCTAGGGGTGGTAGGAGGACTGGTCTTCTCCGGGCGTAGTCCACGAGAAGGAGGGGTGCCTCCTCCTCGTCCTCAGACGGGAGCCATAGCCTGGCTAGCGTGCAGGTTCCAAGCTGGATCTCCGGCTCCTTCTGAAGCTTTCTTGCCCGCTTGCTTTTCTTGCGGTCTGTCATTCTGTCACGCGAAGCGTTCGGCGATAGCGGGCAGAGCGGGTAAGCAAGATGCAGGCAAGCGGAATACGGGGATTAACGAGGGTTTAATCAACAGACTGGGAGCAGGAGACATGTAACGCCGACTTACATCAATGACAGACAAAGCAAACTGGGGAGACCAGGACTTAAATACACGGAACAAGGCAGCAGGAAACAAGACACGACTGGGCACGATCAGGAAATCACACGTGGGTAATTAGGGGGCGTGGCACACACGAGGAGCGGACGAGCCGGGCATGACAATAAGGATGCAGATAAAAGGTTTTGATGAGCTGTAAGTGATACCAAACGTTCCTGCTACCCAAACAAAGCGAGGGCAGTTTCCCAGCTTTCAGCATTACAGTGCATGATAACACCTAGGACAGGCTGGGCCCTTACCCCACCGCCCGCCGCTTACTTGGTTTGGATCCCCTGCTGTAGCTACAGTCCACACTAGGCAGTGAGGAGCAGCCCCAGTGTCAGCCATTCCTGCTCTGACTGACTTCAGGGGGAACAAAGTGCATCAAAGCCCACAGCTACTCTCTCTCATCTGACTCCAGTTGTGTGTCACCTACACACTGGGTCAGACAATGTGTTTAATACATTAAACTGATCTTTACTGAATAACAGGTCTGTGGCTGGAAAATCATTATTAATGACTGATTTTAATATCAAGATAAACCTTGATTTTTATGCTTTAAACTGAAATGGGGTCAAATGAAAACTATGCAGCAGCCCTGATCAAACCAGCTACTCCTACTTGCCCTTTATCAGTGAGACTAGAGCACTTAGGGAAGCAGGTGGAGCCGCCGCCGTATTTAATGGGTTTGAATTATTTTTACAAGTCAGGCACTACTTTCTGTCAGAAGGGTAATTATGAATCTGAATGAACAGAAATTACATGTGGAGTTCCTCAAGGGTCCGTTATTGGCAGTGGGCAGTGGTGGCTTAATGGTTGTTGGATTGAATCCCCGACCAGCAAGGCACCGCTGAGGGACCCTAAGCAAAGCACTGCTCTCAGGGCGCTGAATTAGCTGCCCCTTGCTATGTCACGATGTCACATATGGGTTAAATGCAGAGGACACATTTCGGTGTTGTACACTGTGTGCTGTGGTGTGTCAACACTGATCACCAATTAGAATTCTGAACCTGACCGAGCCTCTTTGTTCAACATCTACATGCTTCCATTTGCTCAGATTACGGAACACTATAAAATCTCTGGAACACTTAAGGCCATGTTGTTAGTAAAATTCACAACAAATAATAATCCATTGTTATGCATTATAATCATGGCTTTAAATATTTATCAAAAGGCATAACACATTATAGGCATGCTTATTATGCATAATGAATGATGTTTGAAGCTCTCTTCTTTAGTGCACTATAAATACCTTCATAATGCATTATAATGATCGGTATAAGCATTAGGGATGCTTTGTATTGCATTATGAAGGTATCTATAGTGCCTTATAGATGAGTGTGTCATAAAGCATTCATAAAGCGTTATAATCATGGGTATAATGTGTTATGCTTTTTATAAATATTTATAGCTGTGTTTATAATGCTTTATGAGTGCAGTATAATTAAGCAATAACATATAAGAAGATACTCCGGTATATCATGGCTGTGATTCAGTCAAAGGCACAAGGCTACAGGCCACCACAAAAAATAAAAAAAATAGTTCTCATAACATCAGTGCAACTGGGAGGGGCCATCGTGTCCAAACCGTCCGCATACCTGGATAATTCAGTCAATAACCAATATAGTTTTGTCTAATATTTCCGGTGGCAGCAGTAAAACAACTAGCCAGCTTATTATCGGAGTAACTTTGCATTGTAAATGAAAACCATGCCGCAGATTATGAGGCAGATTGCAAAGTTCAGTTATTGGCATCTTTAATAGCGTGATCATTAAAAGGACAGTTGGCAGCTTATAAAAACTTATTCTGGAACAAAAAAGAACAAATCCCACAAAACGGAATACATATGAACCTTTACTTTCACTGTCACCTATGTTAATTTTTTAAACTGGTGGAAACACAGGCAGGTTCTGAAAAGGCATCAAGTGACAACCAGCCCAGCACCGGCTCCATGTTGGTGGAAATGAGGCATCAGTACAGTGTTCCCAGGTCCAGCCCAAGGTCTGCTTAAGATCCACCCAACGGAAGCTGAAACCAGCCCAATAAGAGAGAGAGAGAAGGATTTCTCTGTAAACCAGATACGGAAAAGCTTGTTCATGTGTTTATTTCCAGCAGGCTAGACTATTGACTTTCACAGGTCTTGGTAATAAATCAGTCAGACAGCTGCAGCTCATCCAGGATGCTGCCACCAGAGTCCTCACTAACACCAAGGAAGTGGAGCATATCACACAGCTCCTTAATCACTGCACTGGCTTCCTGAGCATCACAGGATTAATAATTAAATATTACTTGTGTACAAGGCACTAAATGGCACTAACTTCCTTGAACCTTGTGAAGCATCCAGACCCCTGAAACTTTACTCAGTGTCCCAGAATGAAGACCAAGCAGGCTGAAGCAGCTTTTAGTGTCTATGCTCCCTGTCTGTGGAACAAGCTTCCTGAAGACCTGAGGTCTGCTAACACTGTCAGTTCATTATAATCAGGGATTAAAACGTTACTGTTGCTGCTTTGTTTCAATAAATTAAATTAGCAGGAGTTTAGTCATACGCTGCCTCTACAATCTCACTTCTTTTTAGTTAACTGTTTATTTGTGTTTTGGGCTTTTAGACTTTTTAAAATTGTTTTTTAAATTGACAATGAACGTGTTTGTAAGTCCCACACCAAAGTTCCGAAGTATCGAAAAAG
This sequence comes from Brienomyrus brachyistius, assembly GCF_023856365.1. Taxonomy (NCBI): domain Eukaryota; kingdom Metazoa; phylum Chordata; class Actinopteri; order Osteoglossiformes; family Mormyridae; genus Brienomyrus; species Brienomyrus brachyistius. The sequence goes on from NW_026042317.1 coordinate 1,435,474, forward strand.
TACCCCAGCTGCAATGATGCTTTTGGTACTGGAACTTCTGGTACTGGTACTCGACTGGAAGTTAATGGAAAAGGGAAAGAACCAAAAGTACCAAACCTGGTGCAGTGGAAAAGCACCCTGAATAAACTTGCCTTACTTAGCAATTGGACTTAAAGTCCACTGAGATAAAAAGCTCATGTAAATGTGAAAGACCAGGAGGCAGCGGGAGAGAGAAAGAGAAGCTCCACTGGCAGTAGAAAATGAAACACAATAAAACACACTCCACCTCATACAGGGAGAGAGAAGTGTATGTGTGAACAGACTCACAGTGTAAGAATTCTGCTCTGGTCCAGGGCACTAATACCGGTAGGACGGTGTCTTTGGTAACTAGAAGGAGACAGAGAGAAACAGGGATGTGAGTAAAAGGAATTTACTTGTGGGAGATGGACTTCACTCACTGTGGAGATAACAGCAGTAGGGTATTATCATTATGAGGGACAATAACAGGCATTTTAACAAACTGCAAATCATGGTAAGTTACACATAATACAGATTTTTGGTTTCTGTAATGTAGAAGAAACATGTTTCATGTGATCTGGGTTTTGCAGCCAGTAGAATGTGGAGCTCTTTCACCAGTTATCACAAAGATTTAAACTTATTGTAAACAAACTGACTTGGTCACACAAATGTGAGGCTGACTGTACTGCATACTCTCTCTGCACGGTCTACATCGGGGGGGGGGGGGGCAATTCTACCCGCAAAGTCCAGTGTGTACGCAGCTCTTTGGGGTAACCTTTAGGTCAGCTGTTCAACCCCAGGTGTGAGACCCTTCAGCCAATCAGTCCTCTAATTAGTAATCCAGCAAAAGCAGCCCTTTCTGGGTAAGACTGGCCAGCCCTGGTCTATATTAACATGAACAGACTAGAAAATGTATTAACCTGGTGATGGATCTCTGTCATTTTCATTCTGCAAAAATTCTCCAGTTGATCTTTCATCTCAGAAACCGCCTTCCTCAAATTCCCAAAATCAGATCTGGGACTGACAGAGATTCTGGGTCCAAATCCAGCCTCAGGAGTGACAGGAAGAGCCTGGTGCCTCTACAGACACACAGTCTGATTAAACAGCTTCATCAATACAAATGTGTATTGCAATCTAATTAACAGAACCATTAACATCTGACCAATGACAGACTAGTTGAAATACAAATGACAATATGCATTCATTTGAATACTCTGGTTTTCTTATTGCCAAAGTAGCTGTTCTGTTACCTGGAGGAAATGGATGTGATCCTCTGTGTGTGAAAGCTGCTCCAGCTCAGAGTGTCTCCTCTTCAGTTCATCAATCTCCTGCTTCAGTCTCTCCATGTCTCCTTCAGCCTGACTCACTGCAGCCTTCTCCTGATCTCTGATCAGCTTTGTCACCTCAGAGCGTCTTCTCTCAATGGAGCGGATCATCTCAGTGAAGATCCTCTTGCTGTCCTCCACTGCTGACTGTGCTGAGCTCTGTTGGTGACACAGGGAGCAGAGGACAGTAAATTACAATTGGCCCCTTTTGAGACTCCAGAGAGCCTCATTGTACAATAGAGATGTGAGCTGACAGGAGGTATAAAAACAGCACAGGGCTGAGGTTTGGAGCGACACCATGCTGGACGCCTCTGGTACTGAAACCCAGCCAGCACTGATTGGAAATGATCCCTCATTAAGCTCATACACTGTCAGCTGCAGGGATTTGGCAGAGACTGGTGGCTGTATGGGGCAGGTTGGTTGTCATCATTAGGTCTCAGTTTAATAGGTGACTTTTTTAGTGTTTATTTGCATTACACTGGGTTGTGAAAAGTTGCATTTTTCTCAAATGGGCATTTATGGTATTTTTTTAAATAAATAAGCTACTACTGCTGCAACACTTGGTTAAGCTCTGTAATCCAGCAACTTTATCCCACTGACCCAGAATAACCCAGAGCAGCATTAATTTGATAAATCCGCACAAGTCTGTAAATCTGCAATCTGTTGAATCTGAAAGAAGATTCAATATGATCACAAGCCAGCTGTTATCTTCTCCTCAGGTTCATACTCACAGTGAATGAGGCCACAGCCTCTCTCAGCTCCTGCAGCTCCTTCTCTCTCATCTGAATTCTCTGCTGAAATTCCCTCTGTGTTTCACCCATTTATTTCTATAGATAGGAAAAAAGATGACAAAACAAGTTTTTTTCATTAGCTGAGATCACATTCATTTATCATCCTGTCCAGGGTGGACCCCAGCCTTGGGCCCTATGCTGCCTGGGAAAGGCTCCAGGCACTCCCCCTGACCCTGACCTGGATTACCGGCTAGGAGATGGATGGATGGATGGATGGATGGATGGATGGATATTCATTAATGCTTTATTGACTGTAGGTAGGATTCAATGGACATAGACCCTTTGGTCCTGTTTCCACCTGGTATGCGTCCTGGGTGATCCAATCACAAATGGACAGCGCTAATTACCCAGGACGCATTGAAGATGCATTGAGATCCGATCACTCAACCCACATTAGGAGGTGGTCTGGGCTGCATATGGCCACATTCTTATAGCAATGTGAAGGCGAATGTGTCCTGGGCTGCACTGCAGGACCAGCTACTCAACTGGCGTCCTATTAGATTGATGTCAGATCGCATGTCAGTTGATAATGGGCCACTGTGTATAAACTGCACTGTGAACAACAATAATGCATCTTTTCTCCTGCAACCCTAAAAACTCTGAATCCGCTGGGAAGTTGGTTTAATATTGGACTGTTTGACCCATTCATATGGAAACTGTGTCAAAGTCTGCATCACTGATGTTCCACGCAAATTCAGAAAGGAAAATGTGTAAAATGGGATTCATTAAAGATTCTTCAGAATTTGAACATATCATATATTTAATGTGCATGTTGGGGTGCAGCCTGGTGCAGGCAGGGAAACAAGGTGAGGATCCACTTAAAAGCTCCAAGACAAAGGGAATTAAGGAGACTGAACCAAACTGGAAAGACACACAATAAAGGAACAATAAGGGGTCAAAACTCACCAGGGAAAAAGTAGGTAAGAAAATGACACGTAGACTAACAGAGGGAATGGGGCAGCTAGTGATGTTAAGCTTGACAATAAAAAAGTGATTCACTACATTCTGAAGCACAGCTTCAGTTTCCTTCGTTCCACCCTGAACACGTGACCATGGTCATCTGAAGCTTCATTCTACACTCAACCATGTGACTGCTTTGGAAACTGAAAATGTGGCACAATCCTCATTACCGGTTTCAAACCTGTTGTACAGCACATATTTCGGCGTACACACACACTGCAGCGTAAGTTTTAATCATCATAATAATTTAATAATAATTCATTTTCAATATAAATTTAATAATAATAATAATTATTATTATTAGTCATTATTGTGTCCAAGGTTCAGTTTAATTGTATGAATACATAATATCAGATTTGGGTGAGGGTATTACCCAATAATCTGTATAATTTTCCCAGTATAGAGACCAAGAAACAAATGAATGATGAGGCTTTGGTCAATATGCACAACCCTTCACCATAGTGGATAACGCAGGATTTAGGGAGGTTGTGGGGATCCTGGATCCAACCTACATTCTCCCATCCAGGCAAACATGAAAGGGTTTGGTGACAGAAACATTTAAGATAGAAAAAGAGAAACAAAGGAAGAGGTGAGAAAGGCCAAAGCAGTAAGACTAACATCTGACATGTGGACATTCATACATATGGAAGCTTATTTAGCAGTCAAATGCCATTTTATAAATGATAAGACTGAGCTGTCGACCATATTATTGGGAGCAGGAAAATTCCCAGAGTCTCATTCTGCAGAAAACATGGCTGCAGGCGAGGCAGCCTGATGGAGGAGTGGGGAATACAGAATAAAGTCCGATGGCTCACACTGACGCTGCACAAAATGTGATTGTCTGTGTCAGACACACAACCTGCATTGCAGGTTTCTGTAGCCAATCTAATGCTCAGGCTGCTGTAGCGAAATAACATAGACAGATGTGAGACAATTAACCAATAACAACAGTGCAGGGAAAACAGGCAACAAGTGCAGTAACTTATATTAATGAACACAAGACTAGGGAAACTCCCACAAACACTGAAAGCAAGAAACACACACAAGGAATTCAATACTTAGAAAGTACAGAAACATGTGGAACATAATAAAACAAGGCACAAGCTTCACAAGCAGAACAGAGAACTAACAAACACTGGGAAGAATTGAAAACCAATAATTAAATGAAAGAGGTGAGGTTGGTTACTGACCTGCCTCAAACCCATAACCAGCTGGTCCCAGCCTCTGTGTCACACACTCATCCCATTGTGTCAAATGCAGCCATGTGGGGAAAAGGAAGAACACACTAGGACCAAAGACGATGAGAGGACAAAGGGGATGGACAGCGATGGCTGCTGGCCACACGGGGAAGAGACAGAAGGACAGGCACTGAGACGAAGCTTCATTATTTATGTCAAAGCTGCTCCACGCGTTATTAATATTAGTGAAATGTGCCGGTAAAAATGACATGAAGGTAAAATTAAAGCATGTAGGTAAGAATGTGTGTTCAGTAGCCAAGCAAATGGATGTGTGAATAGAAACATATAATAACAGTGTAATTGTTTATGTAGTTTTATATTGGGCTGTCCGGGGGCTTGAATTCCTGGTTAGATATTCAGTCCCACTCCAGCCCTGACTACTTTTACTTCATTTGTTCCAAGTCAGACATAATTCAGCATATCAAACAAAACAATGAACCTCTTTGTTAATATTTTCATAAATTTTGAGCTTCACTGGTTATCATTGAAAGCCAAAATATTATCCTATGGCAACCAACACAATGCATTAAAGGCTGAGCCCTTTAACCTTGAATAGAAAAGTATTAATCTACGTACATCTTAGTACCGAAAGACCTTTTATAACATGTACATTTGTACTGTGTTGATGTAGGTAAGGTAAGGTAAGGTAAGGTAAGGTAAGGTAAGGTAAGGTAAGGTACGGAGGTAAGGTAAGGTAAGGTAAGGTAAGGTAAGGTACGGAGGTAAGGAGCACACACTGAGTACAGTGCCTTACCGCACCCACCACACGACGAACCACCTCAGGGATGAGAACCTGAGTGCAGCCGTGCAGTGGGTGACACCTCAGCACCACACCAGTCCCAGTGGAACAGTGTGAGTTTTATCCGGTGGCTGCAGTGCCAATCCTGCAAAACACCTCCTGATGCAGTATAAATATGCATGTGGATAATGTGAAAAGTTAAACTTTATTGTGAAAATAATATTTTATAATAATGATTGTCTAATGAAAATCGCAACATTATTACGAAACAATAAATTGTAAAATTTAAAAATTATACATAGAAGACAAGTGTTATTATGAAATATAATTTAATGAAATTTATGAAATTTTATGAAATTATTTAAAAATAAAAGGATACATTATTGAAATATTTATCATTTTATTTATATTTTTTGATATACTTATTATTTTATTTTGAGTGTCATGGCGTCCCGTACAAACATCTTCGGCGGGCACGGCCTTACTGTACTGTGGCTCTAGTGAGTTCTTCTGTACTATGAAGGGTTACTGGCTTCTCGGGGTAACTTGTCGGATGTAAGGTACCACAGTTTAAATGGACTTCATATTCGTTTACTTACGTTTTGTCCAGTCTACCTTAAATCCGACAAGCTAGTAACCCCGCTAGTAAGACCGGACAAGTAGGTCATGACAACTTTACCGAACCAGACTTGATCTGAGTGTTTCGTAGCAATTACACTAACAAGTGTTAAGACAAAATCCATTTATTTAAAATTAACTTTTAGATAATAACAATAATTGATACTTTCACTGATCCCTTTGGGGAAATTCTTTTAGATAGAAAGGGGAAATTCTTTTAAATTAGCCTGACCTGTATCTCCGCCCTTCCTGTAGCAGCTGAGACTGTATCATGGCCTCTGTGTTCATCCATCGTAGAGAGATAACAGATACACTGCTGGTCGGTACGGCAGTAGACCTCCAGGGGTTTGTCATGGTGGGAACAGACCTTGTCCTTCAGATGGCCGATGGCATCAATGAGCTTGTGCTGTTTTGCATGGTGGAGTTTATTGTGAAGCTGCAGGTCAGTTTCACAGTAGGAGGCCAGACACACCAGGCAGGACTTGACAGCTTTGTGTTTTCTCCCAGTGCAGACGTCACACGCCACATCTCCAGGTCCAGCATACTGGTCAGCAGGAGCAGCTGCTTGTAGTCCAGTCTTCTTCAGTTTCTCCACCACTTCAGCCAGCATGGTGTTTCTGCCCAGAACAGGTCTGGGTATGAAGGTCTGTCTGCACTGGGGGCAGCTGTAAACTCCAACATGATCTTCCTGATCCCAGCAGCTCTTTGTGCAGCTCATACAGTAACTGTGTCCACAGGGAATAGTTACTGGATCCTTTAGTAGATCTAGACAGATTGCACAACTTAACTCATTTACATCCACTGCAACTCTGGCTTCTGCCATTTTACCACGCACACTGATAGGATTCAGTCTCGTTTTCTCTCACAGTCGTCTGTGTGTGACAGTGGGAGGAACTTCCTGCTTCTCAGACTGCAGCAGGTGTGGTTTTGGACTGAGACCAGACTGAGAAGAGCAGACTGGGCAAACAGTGGAGCTGCAGTTTATGAACAAAATAGTACATTATACAAACTGTACCCAAAGCGAACATTTATTTATCTTTTATGAGAATAACAGTTACTGACATTGTTTTTCTGTAAACAAACTATAATCCTACTCTTTGATTTTGTGCAGTAGATAGAAATTAGGTATGAAGATATAAGAGAGCAGATCTACTGAGAATGAATTTCTGTGTCGGTTTAGAATCACGTTTGGGATCATGTGGTTTCAGGTGAAACATGCAGGGATGTGCAGTTATAGACAGACTGTGTCAGGATTAGACAGAACAAGCTTTGACAAGTGCTGTCAATGCACAGATTTGTTTTTTTACATTATTCTATATACAATATTCATGAAAATATATGTCATCTCTTCCTTTTCTTTCTGTGTGTTTGTGCAGGGAGTGTATTTATGTTAGGAAGGACAGTCAAGTTCAGAGTGATCATTTTAATCATCCAAAATAATTCCATACTCTAATAATGAAAATTGAACACTACTCTTATATTTAAGCCAAAAGTTAATGGACCAGCTTCAGCCATCCCCAGGAACAGAAAGATCATATATCAAAAAAGTATCCAACAAATTCCAATAACTGCAGTACAGGGTTATGGGACACACACATCACAGGAAGCACAGGGCACAAGGCAGAGACACCCTGGATGGGATGCCAGTCCATCACAGGGCAAACACTCACTCACATGCTGAGGACAATCAAGAGACACTAATTCACCAAACTGCATGATCTTGGACAGCATGAGGAAACCTGAGGAAACCCACAGGAACACGGGGAGAACATGCAAGCTGTATATGCAGAACCAGGAGTGGGAACCACACCCACAAGCCTGGAGGTGTGAAGTGAGAGCAGCTGGTCTGAAGTCCTGAAGGGAGCTGGAGCGCCATTTAACAATGCAAAACAACGCAATATAACAATGCAAACATGCCGCTGTCAAGGTGCTGCCTGGGCACTAGTGCAGCTAGGCTGGTATTTCTGGGCTCCACAGACATCACTGGTGGTTGGTGTCGTGGTCACCGGGGTGAAAGACTCGTGCAGCAGGTGTTTCTCAGACAACAAACAGGGACTTACTGGCATCAGGATGGGAGGCTATGGAACCGGCAACACGTAAGGCACAACATCAGTGATCGAACTGGGGAACACAGGACCAGGAAGCACTTAAATGGAGGACTAATGATGGAAGAGACTGGAGACAGCTGGGAGTGTTTAACACGAGGGCTGGAACGAGACGTGAGACCAACAAGCAGCAAACATGGCCTGTTAGAGCCACGTCAGGGAGGAGGCGGGACATTTAATTACATTTTTATATAGTGCCTCACAGAGTCGTCCCAAGGCACTTTACATAGATGTGTAGTCATACATTACAACATCATCCATCCATCCATCCATTTTCCAAACCGCTTATCCTATTGGGTCGCGGGGGGTCCGGAGCCTATCCCGGAATCAATGGGCACGAGGCAGGGAACAACCCAGGATGGGGGGCCAGCCCATCGCAGGGCACACTCACACACCATTCACTCACACATGCACACCTATGGGCAATTCAGCAACTCCAATTAGCCTCAGCATGTTTTTGGACTGTGGGGGGAAACCGGAGTACCCGGAGGAAACCCCACGACGACACGGGGAGAACATGCAAACTCCGCACACATGTGACCCAGGCGGAGACTCGAACCCGGGTCCCAGAGGTGTGAGGCGACAGTGCTAACCACTGCAGCACCACGCCGCCCTTACAACATCATTAAAGACAGTAATATACAACGGGAAAAAGGAAAGAAAGATATTAAATAAAGAAAGCCAGATGACAACGGAGGAGAGGAACCAAAAAACCCCTAGTAAGGAGAAAAAAAGACCTCTGGGAGCACATGGACAACTGGCTGCCCAACCCCCCCGGCAGACTAATATTACTGAGAACAGAAAAGAGTGGAGCTGCTTGCTAAAGGCCAGGTGTGAGGTGTGATTAAAGTCTGTCAATAAGCCTGTTCTCCACACTGGCCTGTGTAGGGTGACACTCAAGGCTGCACCCAGGATGACACAGTTAGCAGGTCCAATTCGCAGTGTCACCCCTCCATGGGACAGAACCAGGACTCCAGCTGAGATGGTGCCCCCCCCGGGCAGCACCTGGAAATGTGGGGAGGCAGAGAGCATGGATGGTCAGAACATGCGTTGACACATAAATGGACAAGCATATTGGATAAGAATGGCATTGCTTAATGTGACAGTACCCCCCCCCCCCCCCCAACCCACCAAAAGCATGCGCTCCGGCCATGAAGTCCAAGGGGGTTAGACAACAGGGATGGAACCAGACTAGACTCTGGACTAGACAGGGGATGACAGAACAGATGGTAGACAGGACAAGACCAGACAAGACTAGACAGATCACTAGACAGACAGCAACACCAGACATAAGAGCAGTTGCAGGACATCAAGAACAGGGGCACAGGATGCAGAAGACAAGGAGAGATACAGGTGGGACAGAGCAACAAGACAAACACTGAGGCACAAAAAGGAATAACATGGGGCATCCAGGGAAGCCAGGTGAAGATTCGGGGCTGGGGACCCTCCTAGGGTCCTTTCCAGGTGAGGCTGAACTCCGCCAAAACACAGGACCAGAGGGTCTGGGAGGGCCAGCAGGGCCGGAGGACATGAGGGGTTGGCAGGCGATGAGAGAACCGCAGAACAGTAGAGCAGCAAGGAGACAACAGGACAGGAACAGGAAGATGACAAGGGACATACAGGGCAAGAACAGAGACTGGCAAACCCTCTCTGGGAGATAGACATTCTGCCTGCCGCTTTCTTGGGCTCCTGTTGATACTGGTGACCAGAAACTGGGACCAGAGTAACCGGAGTCTGGGATGAAGGAGGGACCACGTATCAGGACCCAGGGCACTCTAGCAGGACATCCTCTGGATCCATTTTCTCTGGGCTGGTGGCAGCCTGCAGGCATGTGCCGGTGGGACGTCAGGATAGAAAGTGGGCACCAGCTGGACGTCAGGAGATGAGGTGGGCACCGGCTGGACGTCTGGGGACATTGAGGTGGGTGCTGGCCAGGCATCAGGGGACAGAGAGGTGGACGCTGGCCGGACATTATGGAGCATTGTGGCAGGTGTCGGCTGGTTACCAGGGAACCGTGTCAGATTCTATGAGAAGCCTAGAGGCAACCAAGGCCTCACCTGTGTTGGACACTGTGGGTGCGGCCTGAGCCTCCCTCTCTGGGCCGGGAGCCTTAAGTGCGGATGTAACGACTGCAACGGCTGGCTCTCCTGGGCCAGATACTGTAGATGCAGTGTCTTTCAATCACGAGTGCGCTTCCCTAACCATTACGTCACCACTGCTCACTACTATGTGTACTATTAAAAGAGGCAGTAGTGTCTTGTCCAGCCAGCTGACAAAACGTTTCCACATTTAATTGGAATGAAGGACAGTAGGAAACATCTGTATTGTGTGCAGACTTCCAATAAAACCATGTTGAAGCAAAGTCCGACCTCTACTGTGGTCCAGCACTCTGACAACCTAGAACTAGGAGTGAAGCCTGTTCTTCTGTGCTGGAGAGCTTTGGGGAGCCAGCATTCACATCCGCAACGAGCAGGAGGACCACAGTAAATCCCGGAGAAGCATCATGTTGTCAGACTTCAAGTGACAATGAGGACGCAGGTCGCCCTACGGCAAACGACATGGAGACGGCGGGCTCCTTTTCTCCAGAGCACCCCACCTCTGCGGGGTTCAGCACACTCACTCCATTCCAGAGGGCCCTGAGGATCTCCACTATAGCTGTCACACCCTCCACTTGGGAGTCCGGGGAGAGGGCGGCTATGCCCTCCGTCAGAGATGGGCCATTCTCTCTGGGGAAAGATGTACTGCGGCCTGAACCAGCGACATTAGGTATGCTTGACACAAGCAGCAGTGATCGGCTGTAGGGACCTGGGGAATCTACTGGGGCTTGTCGAGTTCCGTCATTCTGTTGGGTGCCAGGATGAACGACTCTGGGAGCAGGTGTTGTCAGACAATAAACTGGGATTTATGGGATCAAGATGGGAGGCTAGGGAACAAGCAACATGGAGGGCACCACATCAATGGCGAACACAGGGCCAGGAAGCACTTATACAGGAATAACAAGGGAACAGACTGGAAGTAGCTGGGAGTGTTTAACATGAGGGATGGAACGAGACGCGAGACCAACGAGCAGCAGGCATGGCTTATTAGAGCCACGTCAGGGAGGTGGCAGGACATGACGTTTGGGGCTATGGTTAGGGTTAGGATTAGGGTTAGGTTCAGAGTAAAGTGTTTGTGGCAGAGAGCGGTCAGTAGTACAAGGACACGACTATGCCACCTGGGGAATTTCACCACAGGAAAAATTACTCTAAATTAAGAGCACACAAGTTCATTTACCGAATGGAGCTGGAGACGTGTTTGTACTATTAACAGGTTGTTCAAAATATAAAACAAAGAAACAAGACAAGCGCTTTAGCATCAACGACCTTAAAAAATTAACCAGCAATCAGCCTTTGGCCACTGGCTAACAAAACCCAAGCAAGAAACAGGTGTCCGGTGAAGTTGATCAAAAAGGGGAATGGAGTCCCCTAAACACACACACACACACACACACACACACACACACCTGTGCCCCACCACACTGATCCCCACACAAATATACTGCACACGGTGAAAGTGTGAACACCACCACCCCAGACCAATCAAATCTTAGTCAGCCAGATCAATAGAGGCAGCCACTGGTATACAAATAAACGGAAAACAAAAAGAAAATACCCCAATCTAACCAAGAATCTGAGTGTTGAAATCTATGAAGAGTGCAAACAATGAGTAGCAGAATACAGGCTGTCCCTCTGTATCAGTCCCATACAGAAAGAAAGGGCGGCCCAAAGTCTGTTAAGTCGCAGAACTAGGGAATGAAACAGCTCCAAATGCAGGAAAAGGTGCGGCGATCCTTGTCCAAGGTTGCAGTGTTGATGTGCTGCCACCTTCTGGGAAAACGATGAACTGATTTTGAGATTAAGAACATGTATGGTTTTCTGGTGGGTGGCATGCTGGTGCAGTGGTCAGCACTGTTGCCTCACACCTCTGGGACCCAGGTTCGAGTCTCCGCCTGGGTCACATGTGTGCGGAGTTTGCATGTTCTCCCCATGTCGTCGTGGGGATTCTTCCGGGTACTCCGGTTTCCCCCCACAGTCCAAAAACATGCTGAGGCTAATTGGAGTTGCTAAATTGCCCGTAGGAGTGCATGTGTGAGTGAATGGTGTGTGAGTGTGCCCTGCGATGGGCTGGCCCCCCATCCTGGGTTGTTCCCTGCTTCGTGCCCATTGCTTCCGGGATAGGCTCCAGACCCCCGTGACCCAGTAGGATAAGCGGTTTGGAAAATGGATAGTTGGATGGAAGAAGGTAAGTGATCTACTAGAGGTTGTAAAGCTCTTTAGAGAAAGTGTTGTGAAAAATTCTGGTGAGGAGCTTCACTTCAAAATGGACCTCAGTGAGGCCAGGGCAGAGACAGGTTTGTCCATAACACTTTACAATACTGGTCAACAAATAAGCATATATTAATAAATGAATGCCAAAGTAACCATGAGTTAATGCATTTATTAACAATGTACACATCAGTAAATCCTGAAGCATGCCCCTTAACACCCAATGAAGTCATACAAGATTAAGCATTACTTAATGTCTTTCTTACCTACTAACACATTTCTGACAAAAAAAATTAATTAAGTAGTAATTAATACAATATTGTCTATTGCTCTGTTGTTTTACCTAAAGATGGTGGTGGTGGCCTAGTGGTAGGATACTCGCCGCTGGGCTAACAGGTGATGGTGGGTTTGAAACCTATGTCCAGCACTACCACCATTGGGTCCCTGAACAAGACCCTTAACCCCAAGTGGCTCCAGCCAGACTGTCCCCTGTAGTTAGGAAATAGGAATCATTTGGGATAAAAGCATCTGTTAAATGCTGCATATGTAACCGAATGAATGTAAACCTAAAGACGGTGCCCTAAGCTGGTGATTTCCAGGGAGATTTTCTGCAGACATGTTCTCCCCGTGTCGTCATGGGGTGTCCTCCGGGTACTCCAGTTTCCCCCCACAGTCCAAAGACATGCTGAGGCTAACTGGAGTTACTAAATTGCCCGTAGGAGTGCAAGTGTGAGTGAATGGTGTGTGAGTGTGCCCTGCGATGGGCTGGCCCCCTGTCCTGGGTTGTTCCCTGCCTCGTGCCCATTGCTTCCGGGATAGGCTCCAGACCCCCGTGACCCAGAAGGATAAGCAGTTTGGAAAATGGATGGATTTTCTGCAGATATCATACCTTAAGCCTTTGTGAGGGTGCAGAGCAGCTTTGATGTGTTAGTACAGGAAGATACTTGGTACTCAGCCCTTAACGGTTCCACATCAGCTACATGGAAAGGCACAAAAACAAAGGTCTTGGAGCAGTTCTGTACAGAAACGTCTGCTTTAAGTCAAACTATAGTCAACTGCCACCAACACAAAAAACAGGCAGTTTTGGCTTCTCATTCACATACCCATGATCTAGATTGCTACATTCTCTGTTACACATATTTTACTTTTAATTACATACTTACTTCATCAATTAGTTAATAATGATGTGCCCCATCAAGTAAAGTCATGAAATTATCATTAATTAACAAACTATCAATTATTGTTGGTATGGGTCATTAAGTAACTGGAAATAGGCAAACTTTTATTAAGCATACTTAGTTCACTCAAGGATAAATTCATAATAAAATGTCTTACCAAAAAATGAAATGACGCAAACATATATGCATGTCATTAACCAACATGTAGAGATCACATTCCCTTACCACTGTACATCGTACATTTTACACGTCAATAAAAACTTTCACAAAGATTTTTTTCTTTATTGGAGGGTAGAAATTACATTAATGTTTTGCTGAAAACAAACAACAAGCAAAAGGAATGAAATTGTCCATATTACACTCTAGAAATTACCTTAAGTTTTCTGCTGCAAAGAACCAGCAAAAAAAAGACAGGGATCAAACAAAGAACATCAAGTGTCTTGAAAAAGCAATTTTTTTTTCTTAAAATAGACTCAAAATGAGAAGAGACACTTTTTCGTTAAAGTCAGGGCGGCCCGTGGCATAGGCAATATAGGCAAATGCTAAGGGCGACATCCATCCAGGGGGCGCCACAAACGGAAGAAAAAAAGTGTAACATTCCACTATTCTTAAAGCTAGTTGGTATTAATGTCTTAATATGAAAAGAACAAGTCCACATGAATTTACCTGCTTAGCAAAGCCTATTACATAGTAATAATAATAATAATAATAATAATAATAATAATAATAATAATAATAATAATAATAATAATAATAATTATAATAATAGGGCGGCATGGTGGTGCAGTGGTTAGCACTGTCGCCTCACACCTCTGGGACCCGGGTTCGAGTCTCCGCCTAGGTCACATGTGTGCAGAGTTTGCATGTTCTCCCCATGTCATCGTGGGGTTTCCTCCGGGTACTCCGGTTTCCCCCCACAGTCCAAAAACATGCTGAGGCTCATTGGAGTTGCTGAATTGCCCATAGGTGTGCATGTGTGAGTGAATGGTGTGTGAGTGTGCCCTGCGATGGGCTGGCCCCCCATCCTGGGTTGTTCCCTGCCTCGTGCCCATTGATTCCGGGATAGGCTCCGGACCCCCCGCGACCCAATAGGATAGAGCGGTTTGGAAAATGGATGGATGGATGGATGGATAATAATAATAATAATAATAATAATAATAATAATAATAATAATAATAATAATAATAATAATAATAATAATAATAATAATGATGATGATGGGGCGGCATGGTGGTGCAGTGGTTAGCACTGTTGCCTCACACTTCTGGGACCCGGGTTCGAGTCTCCGCCTGGGTCACATGTGTGTGGAGTTTGCATGTTCTCCCCATGTCATCGTGGGGTTTCCCCCCACAGTCCAAAAACATGCTGAGGCTAATTGGACTTGCTAAATTGCCCGGAGGAATGCATGTGTGTGTGAATGGTGTGTGAGTGTGCCCTGCGATGGGCTGGCCCCCCATGCTGGGTTGTTCCCTGCCTCGTGCCCATTGCTTCCAGGATAGGCTCCAGACCCCCGTGACCCAGTAGGATAAGCGGTTTGGAAAATGGATGGATGGATGGATGATGATGATGACGATGATGATGATGATACGTAACTTTCCTATGAGGCCACCGCGGCGCCCCCTCCACTTGTAACTCCCCTCAATAACGAACACAAGTTGATCTCTGATCACGGGCATTTATTCACATATCTATCTGGTCAGGCATGCCGTGAGAACTAGATAAAAAAGCACATAAATCATAAAATTAATCAGCAAAAACACAGGCATTCTCCTAAAAATAACCAAAGACAAACAAGAATACAGCTCGCTCACGCCATTAACTTGCAAATTGGACATAAAATCTCATACCTCATTGGCCGTGATAATTCAAGAGGAGTTAAAGAAATAAAACTTATGACTGCAGCTTATACAATAACTCCAATCCCCATGAATATTGACACTTATAAATTAAAACACTTTCTCAGCCTCATAACAAGTCCCGCGCTTACCTGATCGGAACGAAAATGTCACCAGCAAAACTGACCAGACCGCAACTCAAACGCCAGATTAGTTCCTCTATAGAAATACTAGAAAGCTCCTTACAAACGTATGCCTTTAATTATAATTATGTTAATTACTAAATTCTTAATTTAAATCAAATAATGCTGCGGATTCAGTTATGTTTAAATCATTCTTATATTTAAATTAATTAAATAAATGTAAAGCAGCATAACTGATCCTAACAGCAGTTACACTCCTCCATCTGTTAGTTTTTAATTTAGGGCACTGTCTTATTATTTAATTTAGGTTTACATTCATTCGGTTTACATGTGCAGCATTTAACAGACGCTTTTATCCAAAATGACTTCAATTTCTTAACTACTATATAACATGTGGTAACATCATCAAAATCACACTTTAGATAGTTGATTTTTTAAAGACTGAACTGCACTTTAAAGTGTGACAAAGTGCTGCTCTGTACTTCTGTACTACTGGTAGAATCTGGAGGCCATTAGCTGGGAAAGATGAAAAGAATTGAGGTATGAACATTATGTAGTGAAGGCTTTGCAAATAAATCTGCCGATCAGCTGGCTGTCATGACTTTCACAGTCACAAATAATCCATGTTGTTGCACATTTAAAAACGATGTCTATGAATAGATATGAAGGTGATCAAAAGGCTACAAAAAACACTGACAAATCCTGACAATCCCCAGTCATAACAACCACTTTTGAAAGACCAATACATCAAAATGTATTAGAAAAAATATTGTAGGTCAGTGAAAGGTGCCCCACCCCAGTGGTTAAATGACACAGAATTTGATGCGCTCCCCAAAGGTGTGGCCCCAAGTAAAAATACCAAGTTTGGCCTCAAACGACCAAAGAATTGCTGAGATATGTTAATACACAGTGATTGGCGGCATCACCATCAAAATCATTTGAATGCGATGGACAAATCGCTTTGCAAGTCAAAAGTTCCTCAGGTTTCACTTATGAGGCTGGGTACTAAGACTATCTATCCATTCATTTTCTTAACCGCTTGTCCCACTTGGTTGCGGGGGGTCCACGGCCTATCCTGGAAGCAATGGGCACAAGGCAGGGAACAACCCAGGATGGGGGCCCAGCCCATAGCAGGGCACACTCACACACCATGCATTCACACATGCACACCTACAGGCAATTTAGCAAGTCCAATTAGGCTCAGCATGTATTTGGACTGTGGGAGGAAACCGGAGTACCTGGAGGAAACCCCACGACGACATGGGGAGAACATGCAAACTCCACACACATGTGACCCAGGCGGAGACTTGAACCCGGGTCCCAGAGGTGTGAGGCAACAGTGCTGACCACTGCACCACCATGCCGCCCCCCTAGGTCAATCCATTCAACAGTTATTAGCCACAAGGCATGTTTACTTATTGCAACACCACCTAGTGGTGGAATGACACTATTTTTGTTCTTATTCCTCAGAATTGGGCCCCAAGTCCAGTCACCAAATCAATTTTATCCAATCAAAGTTTTGTTGAGATATGGCCACACATCCTGTTCAGTGGCTTTGTCATCAAATTCATTGGATGATAGTCGCCATAGCATCTGACTTTTAGTAATTTTTGGTCACAATCCCTTCTAGATGATGCACCCCAAATTTAATGATGATTTGATCAACAGCCTAGGTTTCCAAAAAACTTTTTTTTCAGAAAAATTCAAAATGACAATATGACAGACTTAATTAATGAGTGCAATCGAAGTTAGACAAGTCATGGCTTTAAACACACCAAAGATCATAATCCCAGGCTTAAGAATTCAGAATTTACATGCAGAAACGTATCTTGAAATTTGACCTGATGGTGTTGCTACAGGAATGAATGGATTAAACCCAAATTTGGTGAGCCAGTATTTTGGATGGGCCTCTGTCAGGGTGCCAAACTACAAAGTAGAAGATTGGACAAAATTTTTGTCCTGTGCAAAATAAGTAGGTTTTCTGAAAAATTCAGAATGACAGAAAATCCAATAAGGAAATTAACGGCAATGGATGAATTTGAATCGGGATGACCAAAGGATTCAGAGGAATGAAAGATCACAAATCTAGGCCAAGGGGTGTTAACATACTTCATATATCAAGTATAATACCCGTAAGAAATGAGTTTATTATAAGAATGTCCGCTAAAGTCAGTTAAAACTGCTTAATTTCATTCTTTTTAGCTTTGCTCTGACTTTAGCTGAGTATTTTGTTCACCCTGGTGCTTGTTGGTAATACCCCAGTGAGTACAGAGCACGCCCCCTCCCCCAAACAGATTCTTCCCAAAAAAATGCGCCAACTTCCTTCACGAGGGAAAGATTTGGGATCCATTTAGCCTTTATTTATTTGTAATAGAGTATAAACGACTCACATATTTTAATTAATTACTTACATTCAGTGCTGTGTGTGGTTGTGCATTGACTTTAATAGGAAGGAGTGTCTGCAGGTTTCCTGCCACACACAGGTACCAGCCCGTGTCCTTCCTCTCCAGTCGCCTCATTGTGACGCTGAGCACTTTATTAACTCTTTCATCACTGAGCTCCACAGGCATCCCATCCAAACTCCCAGAATTCTCTACACAGGAGCCCCTGCCCATCCTACACCACATCATGTCAATGTAAATGTCAGTATAGTGACACTGAATACTGACAGTGTCTCCTTTCATAGGCGTCACCTCCTGTTTGTCCACAAGCTGCCCAGGAGATCCTGAAGACACAAATCAGAAACAAAGGAAGCACTAACGTTTGCATAACAATAAGATATTCTCACTATGATTATGAACCAGTAACAAGATGTTTATATCATCTTTCCGTACATTTTATGCATATCTATCGCTAAGCTATGACATTTGTCATATTACTTATCATACTTAACACGGGAGCAGCATGGTGGCGCAGTGGTTTGCCCTGCTGCCTTACAGCAAGAAGGTCCTGTGTTCAATCCCAAGTCCTTTCTGCGTGGAGTTTGCACGCTCTCCCTCTGTTTGTCTGAGTTTTCACCAGGCGCTGTAGTTTCCTCCCACGGTCCAAAAGCATTCAAGAGGGGTTGAATGGTGAGTCTAAATTGGTCCTGTAGTTGTGTGTGCACCCTGTGGTGTGTTGGTGATTCCCCAGGGTTGGTTCCCACTTGTGCCCAGTGTTCTTGGGATAGGTTCCAGTCCCCAGGCAACCCCAGTTGGAATTAAGTGGCTTCAGAAAATGGAAGGATACTTAACCCCCTGTAGAAGCCCATGTAAACTGATATGGTTACTTTTTCCACGCTACATTTATCATATTGGGAAAAATTTAAATGCATTGCAGCGGCCCTTCTACCTCCGACGAGCTAAAAGGTGTGGCACAAGTCCCCTTATCCTCAGGACACTTTATAACTGTGTCATCAAGAGCATCCTAACTGGATGCGTCGCCGGCTGGTATGATAGCCACACCACCTACCCCAGCAAAGCTCTGCAAGAAGTAGCACGGTGTGGGGAATATCATTATGAGATGAGCTTTCTGTCAGGGTCAGCTCCTGTTGTCCCAGTCTTGCATCCATAGCTTCTGGCTTTGACCTTGAATAGGATAAGTGCTACAGCCAATGGATGGATATTCCATACTTACATGCACTTCACACATTAATGTCAAATGAGAGTATAATTTTCTTTACATGAACTATTAAGTATTAACATGGTCTATATGAGTAATTATGTAACTAATATTAAATAAATTTAAAGAATATATACCATGCAGTGTTGGCCTCCCATCTGCAGGGTAGGCCACATGAATCCCAGCCATAGTCTGTGCCTATGTGTATAGACTTTGCATATCCTGAATATGTCACATTAGACATGGATTGATATCAAGCTTGGTACTTCATGATTAAAGCTAAATCAATAACGTAAAACATTCCCATTTAAATATTCAATTGCTTGGAAAAATTTACCAAAAAATTTTTATTTACCAATTAAACCAGTAGCAATAGCACATAAATCCATTAAATACACAGATTAAGTTTAATTTGGTCTCAGATATTACAAAACCTCATGAATAATACACTGACATTAGGTCTATATATTTGTGTGTTTTTTTTCCCATTAGCCTAGCCTACTTTTTGTCTCTGGGGAAAAGGATACGAATGAACTCGCATGTACGCTAAACATGACTTTATACACAAACACGGAATGTAGTGTCCAGTGTTCAAACTCATTGATTTCAGGTCATTTTCACCTGTTGAAATGATTGAAGACAACAAAAAGATCATTTAAAGCATAAATGCATTTATTTTCTAATTAGATGTCAGCAAAACATTAAACATTTGTATGTAGTAATTGCAAGAAAACAAAACGAAAACAAAATGTACCATTTTAAGTTTCTGGTACTGTGACATAACACTGATATCAGCGCATTTAACAACGTTACACATGACAGGCTAAACTATTCCTTCTAAGCTAGGTATCCTAAACTCAGTACGTCCAAACAAAAGCAAAAACAGAAATACTGTCACAGGTCCAGGGCGGATTGAGAGCGACAGCGTGGCATGGAGCAAGCAGAAACAGAGAGTGGACGACTCACTCAGGGATTCAAAGGAGGAAAGGGGAAAAACACCTGAGACACTAATAAAAACAAAAGCAGACCACGAGGGGTCAAAAACAAGACAAGGAACAACAGTAATCAAATAAGAAATCGGTCGGTGGGTCACAAGCTTTTTTTTTTTTTTTTTTTTCCCTCCACCACCCCCCCTCTGCGGAGGACCACTTTATTGTGCCCGAGATGTTATTTCAGGTGGAGTCTAGGACCCAACCTGACACGTGTGTATAGACAAACAGGCACACACATATACAAGCATACGTTCCCACCCTCATGCAGACATAAACAAATATTTACACATTCACCCAACATTTAGACACACAGAAATGAACGCTGTACACATACTCTCACTCCCCATATATACTCTATGTGGACCCCTATTTTTCCTCTGGCAAGGAGACCAGAAGATCACCCCGGACCCCGCAGTAGCCGAGAAGCCCACCAGCCCAGACCCCGACCAGACGGCCAGCTCTTCCTCTCAGCCCCCAGCCCCAAATGGCGAACAGGAAACGGGGGTGTGAAAAGACCCCAAGCCCCCCTTCGCCCGCTCAGATGTGGTGTTGGTGTGTGTTGTTCTAAAGTGCTTTTAAAACAGGTGAAGGGCATGGCACTAACCACCCCCTGCCGACCAACAGCTGGTGTTAGCTCGGCCTCTCCCCAGAGCCCTCAATGTCTATGTGTGATTAAAATTGAGATGTGGGCCCTGGCACCAGAGGTAAGGCTGAATGAACAGACCGCCCTCTGGATGTCATTCTGTGTGTCCATCCCCAATGCCCTAAATGTATGTGTCATGAGAGAGTAAGTAATGAGAGTGTCTACGTTGTAGTGTATGAATGAGGTACAGGTGGTCGCGAGGGGACAGAGGAGGAATACCTACCCTGCATCCCAGCAACGCACCTACACCTCAAAGCCCTACATGTGTGGTGGTGTGATGGAGCGGGAGGAGGGAAGCATTTAGGGATGGGGAGGAAAGGAATGGGGGGGGGGCAAAATACCTCCCCCCCCGGAGCCAGCTCCCCCGCTGACCCCCATAGGCACTCCCCGTTCCCCGAAATCCATCCAGGGAGGGGGGCCCAGGCCCATCCAGACCGGGGCCCAAGGCAGCAGCACCACCGGGCCCCACAGAGCCCAAGGCGCCCCACCGGACCCCACTACAAAGGAAAAGCTACCCCCGCCCCAGCATTCAGTCAACTCCCAGACTGCATAAGACAAAAGACATCCAAAGACATTGTACCTCTCTGAAAGGTAGAAACGTTTCACCGCTCGTCCAAGCAGCTTTGCATGTGCAAATGCACAACCCCTCACTCAACAGAGGTAGAGGCATTAGGCACAACCTGTCTCCAATTTAACCTGCGGCCCTCTCATCATTTGCCAAAACAAAAATAATTCCCAGGAAAAAAACAGACCCAATTCACACCTCCACCAGGTGGACCACCCTTAACGACCCACTCTATTGGAGTAGGAGGGACTGGTTACATCTACCCGCAACTCCCCCCCCCCACTTTGTTTCACTCAACGAGCCCCCTTAGACTACTTACCCAGGAGGATAAATATGTGGACACTTACTACCTCCCTCAGTCTGAAGAAGCTGCTTGGATGAGCAGCGAAACGTTTCTAACTTTCAGAGACAAGTCCAGTTGCCACGAGTCAACCACCAGAGAGTATGGTCTAAGGTTGCCTGGTCCTTCTGTTCCTCTGTGGTGAAGGGTACCTTAAGGGTACCTTCACCACATTGCCATTTGACACTGACACCTTCACATTGCCTGCTTCTAAATCGCCAATGATCAGTTCTTCCAATAATAATTTGTCCACCTTAGTCTCAACAATATCCAAATTTATTGCATTCAGTTGGAATTCACTGTTTACAACTTCTACTGCCACATCCACAATTTCCAATTCAAATGCTTTTTCAAAAGCCTTTTCTCTAGTCTCCTCTACTTCAACTTCTCCAATTTGTACTTGCACAATTTCAAAATTAAATTTACTTTGATCTAAATATTCGAGATCAAACTGGCAGAGGTCTACCAGCACAGCTCCTATCTTCAGACTATCTTGATGGTTGTCTACAGGCTTTATGGAGATTGTCCTGTTATTTACCACAAAAGCCTCCAACCCATGTACATCTATCCCCTTATCCCTCCCAAGCTGGCTAGTGGGTGGAGTTACTTGGGAGCACTCCTCTTCATCACCCCAGCAGATGATCTCTTCCCACTTGTCCCAGGCTGCCCAATAAGCATCATCCGTCCAGCTAACTGCCTTGGCAATTCGCCTTCGGGAATGTGACTCAGTGGAACTGTCAGCCTGGTCAGAAGGTGATTCTGCTGGGGAGCACAGCTCTTTCTCATCTCCCCAGTCAATCACCTCTCCCCACTTGTCCCAAGTTGCCCAGTATCTGTCGTCGCTCCAGCAAACAGCTTTCTCCATTCGTCTGATTCTGAATGAGGAAAAACAACATACAGGCAATGCATTGGAGCTGTCAGTCACTCCTGACATGTGGACTACACTTCTGCACTGACCCACACCTTCCCAATCAACAACCGCATTACTGCACAGGCAGAGCTGCTATCTTTGGTCAGCTGGCTGGCGTGAGATTCTCAATTCCAGACAAGTCTGCACATTCATCTCCATATGTGTAACAGTCTTACTGCCTTGTAAATAGTCTGGAGGGTTTGCAGACTACCCCAACACTTTTGATGGAGCTAATTTTAGGTTTATAATGGAACAAAACAGACTGACTACAAGACATCTTGAGTGAGGGTTGGCAACCCTGCATATGACACTAACTAACCTGCACATAAAATTTAAATATAATCCAAACAATATACTGAATTTTACACAAACATATTTCAATATACAGTCATACCTCGGCTCACGAACTTAGTTCCTCACCTGAAAAGTGCGTGACCTCAATCAATTTCTCCCATTTCAAATAATGTAAATATGTATTATGTTCAATATGTTTAAACCTCAGAAACGCTGCATTTTCTTCAATTTTTTATATTTTTCTGTGACCAAGAATCCATCCATCCATCCATTTTCCAAACCGCTTATCCTACTGGGTTGCCTATCCCGGAAGCAATGGGCACGAGGCAGGGAAAAATCGAGGATGGGGGGGCCAGCCCATTGCAGGGCACACTCACACACCATTCACTCACACATGCACTCCTACGGGCAATTTAGCAAGTACCCGGAGGAAAGCCCACGACGACATGGGGAGAACGCGACCAAGAATATAGACTTAAATTAAAATAACTTTACTTGTAACAAATAATGCTGTTGGCACGTCAAACTGTCGGTGCAGCGGTAAGAAAATCGGGAGAAGACTAACAATAATAGAGGATTTATAAATGGAAAAATAAGTTCACACAACACGTTATTCACCATGAACTATGACATATCGCCGTCTTTCTCTTTAGGTCACTCTATACATACATATATACACTTCGAGCACGCGCAGTACAACTCAACGCCCCCTACCGTACAATCAAATTATGACAGACTGTGCACATATAACTGAGAGCATACATTTACATTTACATGCTAACAAATGCTAAATTAAATAAAACATTAAAACTGAGCATACGCTGGTCGCTCGAAAGACGCCAAAACACGGAAAAGAACCACAAAACATCCCCCCAAAACACTAAACAATCAACATTACAAAACTGAATAACAGTCAAATGCAGTAATTTCGAAAATATGATTTTTTTTATTATTATTATACTGGACATTTCTTCGCGTTTCGGGTTTTTTTTTTGGGAAGCTTTCATTGGACCCTTTTCGGGACGTTTGTGGGTTCGCGGCCCGAAACACGGTTCGACAACCAGTACAAAACATTTTGGAACATCTGGTTCGTAACCCGATTTATTCGTGATCAGGACTGTTCGTGGGTCGAGGTACCACTGTACATACAAAGACAGATACTAAATAATAAGGTAAGTTATACGATAAAATGGGAGCAGAAATGCAACGTACCTTGCCATCTTGGTGCAGAAAAGCAAGTGAAGCCGCGTCTTTCAAACCGGTAGCTTCCCACGTGCGGAGGCATCAAATGTAACCAAGCAACAACATAACTAAATAATAACATCATAATACGTATAGTTCTTATATAATAATGACAGTTTTATAAGTTTTTATTTACTTTTAGAAGTAAATAAGAAAAAAAATTGTGTAAGAACTGCAAAGCAAGAATATAGTAGTAAGCATGAATCACACATTCAGCTCTGGATAATATCAGACAATGACTTAAAGACACGTGAAATGAACTGCACTCTTGGAGTCTGTCTCTCCCCAAAGCACTATGCACGGTAACTTATTTAATATGGGAATTATAAAATGACACTTTGGTAACATTGCAAACTGTTGTATCGCGATACATAGCGATCAGTATGTCGAACTGTCACGCCCAGCTCGTACGATCCTCAAGTGTGCCATGCCCCCCCGATTATCCACGTGTGCTTCACCATTATACCCAGCTGTGTCCGATTATTTTCGCCCAGTCCTGTCTATTTCAGTCCATGTCTTGCTTTCGTTCCTGGTCCGTCATTGATGTTAGTTAGTCGATGTTCGTGCTTCGTCCCGTTTTAGTGCTAATAAATCCCAGTTTCTCCGTGTTCTGCCTGCCTGTTTCCTGCCGGTGCGATCGCGCTCGCAACCAGTCCAAAACCTGACATGAACAAGGTTATACGTCACACAAGCTTCCCACAAGAACCTGTAATTAGACTAAGCGCGTACCACACTGGGCCCGGCTGCCTTATACGGCAACCGAGCACGATCGTACCGCCCCCCTCCCCAGTTCTGCCCCCCTGTTGCACTTATTCGTCCGGACGCGAGCACGTTTTGTCATCAACCTGCAACTTTTTGTGTGAAAGAAACGTAAGAAGCAAAGCTGTGTACCACAGTAGGGTAGAATTCATGGTTAATTTCGTGGCTTATTTGGGGCGGTTTTGAGTATGATGACACACACAGATTTGTCAAGTATACAAAGCAGAGGTTTTTATTTATTCGTGCTGCACGTATAGGAAGATCCACACTTTATCAAATATCTCAGGCAGACTGATGCTGCGCGGGATACCGGTGCCAAAAAGGTATTGCGGTACCACATTTTTGAAAGCTGTTCGGTATTACATTACATTTCTTTAGTACTTGTACTAATTACACTATTTTCCCTTCCGCTAACTATGGGATCATGACGATGGACTCTATATAGCAAAACCACTGCCGAAACTAAGTTATACACTAAGTTAGACCTGCACCCATCATGCTATATAAAATACTAAAACGTCAGCTAGTTAAGTATGATGTCCATAGCTTCACGTCAGTGATTTATGTCAGGGATATACATTGACGTCATCAAAGTTTGATGTTTGAATAATAAATAGATAATAAAGCATAATGTGCTGCGTGGGACGTGTTTTATATGTGATCAGGTCATCAGAGCTGTATTATGGAATGTCACCAAGACAGGTAATGCTAATACTTAAAAGTAAATAGCATAATCATACAATGATAAGAAAGAGAATAAGGCAAAAACATTTCTTGAAATTTGGCCTGAGGGTGGCGCTAGAGTGATGGATGGCTTGAACCCAAATTTGGTATGAATAGTTGGAACTGACCTCTATCGATGTGCCAAATTTCCAAAAAGTTGCCAATCAGCTCTATGGGCTGCCATAGACTCCCATGGCAAAAAGCATAATAATAGTGAAAACTACTAAAAACTATAGGTATCCTAATAATAATAGACTGTCATCTCTAAATTGCCCACAGTGTGTGAGTGAGTGCATTCCCTGCAATGGACTGGCATCCCATCCAAAAGTATACCATTGTGTCCTATGCTACCTGGGATAAGCTCCAGGCCCTCGTCTCCAGGATATGCGGTATGAGGATGGATGAATAATAATCATGTTTATTTCAATTTCAATTATTGGCAAATATAAACATGTACCAAGGATAATAGCAATAAATACAGTATGCCAAAATAAATGCTAGAGGAGAATCCTGCAATTCCTGCCCCAGTCCTGGGTCTGAGGAGTTTATTCTCACTGAGATTGCATAGGATTCCTCTGGCTGCTGTTTTTCTCCCGTACACGTGAAGTGCTACTTCTTCATTGCCCACATGTGAGCCAGTATGTGAGCCCTGATCCGGGCTACCATCCCGCCCAAGGCATTTCCTCTGTATGCTGCTTCCTGCAGCCCTGCAGTGGATAAAAGGAAAGGACAATGGTTTGTTGATTTATAGCACATGTATTGTTATATTTTATATTATTCAAATATACATTACTCAGTAATAACTCAGTAACTACTCAAGTACAAATGATGAACAAATACAGTAACTGTTATGATTAAGAATGAACGAACATGGGATCAGTATATAACTAATACTTTCTGGTTAATTAATAAATTAAGTAAGAGTGTAGTACTTCAGGGGAGGCATGGTGGTGCTCTCATGCCCGGCTCGTACGATCCTCGTGTGTGCCACGCCCCCTGATTACCCACGTGTGCTTCCCTGATCTTGCCCAGCTGTGTCCACTTATTTTCGCCCAGTCTCGTCTATTTCAGTCCATGACTTGCCTTAGTTTCTGGTCCGTCATTGATGTTAGTTAGTCTTAGTGCTGTCTGCTCCGTCCCGATCCCGAATAAATCCCCGTTTTCCCCGTACTCCGCCTGCTTGCCTGCTTCCTGCCCGCTTGTCAGCCTGTGCGCACTACCCGCTTTAACCAGCGAACTCTGACAGGTTCACTGGTTAGCACTGTTGCCTCACACCTCTGGGACCCGGGTTCGAGTCTCCGCCTGGGTCACATGTGTGTGGAGTTTGCATGTTCTCCCCATGTCGTCGTGGGGTTTCCCCCCACAGTCCAAAAAACATACTGAGGCTAACTGGAGTTGCTAAATTGCCCGTAGGTGTGTGTGTGAGAGTGAATGGTGTGTGTGTGCCCTGCGACAGGCTGGCCCCTCATCCTGGGTTGTTCCCTGCCTTGTGCACATTGCTTCCGGGATAGGCTCCGGACCCCCCGCGACCCAGTAGGATAAGCGGTTTGGAAAATAGATGGATGGATGTACTACTACATTATTTGTGCCCCCTCAAGTAAAGTGTTGCTCCTAACTCATCTGATCTTTTTATATGTTGTTAAAACAAACTGAGTTAATCGCTGCAAGAAATTCTTTGAGGGGGTTAGAGAGAAAATGCAGGAGACTGAATCCAGGACCTCAGCTATATCTTTTTTAAGTGTTTACGTGTAAACAGTCAAGACTTAACTATATGGGCTCATACTAAAATTAAAAATTCATGGCAAAGTGTTACTCCATTTTGAACAATATGAGCAGAGTATGCACAACCTTTTTATGTGAGACACAGCTATATGCACTATATATTTGTGCTTCCCCTAGACTTCCTGAGACCTTAAATAGTGTGACATTTGCAATAGCGAAAGCCTTCGTTTTAAAGATGACTTTTCATGTTTTCACTTGAAATCATGTGGAAAGATCACATCTCCACCCACAAAGCTCTTTCATATTTCCTGAGAGCCATATTTCATATTTGCTGGCGAGCTGTCTCAAAATTTTATCAGTTCCATTCCAGCCCCCTATAATGCCTCTGCAAAGACTGAAAAAGAGCCATCAAACGGTTATTGAATTATGGTCTTAGCAGGGTCAAGCATCAAAACTGCTGCTTTTTTCATTATCACTATGTGGCGCTGCTTGCATTTTGGGACTGTTTCAAAATTAAATCAGTTCTAGTTCCTCACCAATACCTGTACAAAGTTTGAAAAGGATTCGTCGAACGGTTTTTGAGTTATTGGCTTGCATGCCAAAGTATCTGCAGCGACAGGGGAACAGTGCTGAAACCAAAAGTATTCCCTGAAGGCCAGGGAATACCATCCATCCATCCATTTTCTAAACCGCTTATCCTACTGGGTCGCGGGGGGTCCGGAGCCTATCCCAGAAGCAATGGGCACGAGGCTGGGAACAACCCAGGATGGGGGGCCAGCCCATCACAGGGCACACTCACACTCCA
The DNA here is from genome assembly GCF_023856365.1 of Brienomyrus brachyistius. Lineage (NCBI taxonomy): Eukaryota > Metazoa > Chordata > Actinopteri > Osteoglossiformes > Mormyridae > Brienomyrus > Brienomyrus brachyistius. Next base: position 1,463,302 of record NW_026042317.1, read on the forward strand.
TTCATGCACACATGCACTCCTACGGGCAATTTAGCAACTCCAATTAGCCTGAAGGCCAGGGAATACAACAAAGGTAATTTATGCTTACAGATCTGAAATCAGCAGATCACATTTATGTACCATCATGTATGTTAAGTTCTTGTTGCTGTAAAGCGGAGAACTACTACACGGGAGAGAAGTATCCAGGCTGAAAAATATCTTCTGGAATTTTACTGAGGTCAGCATGTCATTGGCCCCAAAGTGGCATTCCCATATCAGTTGAAATATGCAATTGTCTGCATGCATAAACTTGCCTCTTACGCCATACTCCATCCATTTTCCAAACCGCTTATCCTACTGGGTTGCGGGGGGTCCGGAGCCTATCCCGGAAGCAATGGGCACGAGGCAGGGAACAACCCAGGATGGGGGGCCAGCCCATCGCAGGGCACACTCACACACCAGTCACTCTCACACGCACACCTACGGGCAATTTAGCAAGTCCAATTAGGCTCAGCATGTATTTGGACTGTGGGAGGAAACCGGAGTACCTGGAGGAAACCCCACGACGACATGGGGAGAACATGCAAACTCCACACACACGTAACTCGAACTCGGGTCCCAGAGGTGTGAGGCAACAGTGCTGACCACTGCACCACCATGCCGCCCCCCTAGGTCAATCCATTCAACAGTTATTAGCCACAAGGCATGTTTACTTATTGCAACACCACCTAGTGGTGGTGTTGGAGAAAGCGTCAGGCTTTCCACTCCAACTCTGTACACACCATTAATTACGAGACAACACACTTAAAGTTTTACTTGCACAAGGGTAACCACACTCTCTGCATGCTAGGCTACAAAGGAATGTGTTACAAAGGGTGGTTCCCCTTGGCACCTTTATTTATAGTCAATGGGGGGCAGGGGTCTTGGAGTGAGAACAAAGAAAGGACTGTGAGAGTAAGAAGAAGTTCTGGTTTTACTCAGGTGGACAACTATTTAAACACGTGCTCAGGATACGTGTAAACTAATATAATCTAAAGTATGAAGGTAAAAGAAAACAAAATAATGTATATACATATTTACACTCATTGCTGATTATACAGAAATGATAACAAATGATTAATAACAGTTTCTTCAACCTAACAGGTGGAATGACACTATTTTTGTTCTTATTCCACAGAATTGGGCCCCAAGTCCAGTCACCAAATCGATTTTATCCAATCAAAGTTCGCGGATGCCATCGAACCTTAGCAGTAGCTAGATCGCGCACAGGGTATAACGTAGGATCTCTACTCCTAGTTATAATGGGGGAAGAAGGAGGAGCGAAGAGATATGGACACACATCCTGTTCAGTGGCTTTGTCATCAAATTCATTGGATGATAGTGGCCATAGTATCTGACTTTTAGTAATTTTTGGTCACAATCCCTTCTAGATGATGCACCCCAAATGTGATGATGATTGGATCAACAGCCTAGGTTTCCAAAAAACTTTTTTTTCAGAAAAATTCAAAATGACAATATGACAGACTTAATTAATGAGTGCAATCGAAGTTAGACAAGCCATGGCTTTAAACACACCAAAGATCATAATCCCAGGTTTAAGAATTCAGAATTTACATGCAGAAACATATCTTGAAATTTGACCTGATGGTGTTGCTACAGGAATGAATGGATTAAACCAAAATTTGGTGAGCCAGTATTTTGGATGGGCCAAATTACAAATTAGAAGATTGGACAAAATTTTTGGCCTTTGCAAAATAAGTAGGTTTTCTGAAAAATTCAGAATGACAGAAAATCCAATAAGGAAATTAACGGCAATGGATGAATTTGAATGGGGATGAGCAAAGGATTCAGAGGAATGAAAGATCACAAATCTAGGCCAAGGGGTGTTAACATACTTCATATATCAAGTATAATACCCGTAAGAAATGAGTTTATTATAAGAATGTATGCTAAAGTCAGCTAAAACTGCCTAATTTCATTCTTTTTAGCTTTGCTCTGACTTTAGCTGAGTATTTTGTTCACCCTGGTGCTTGTTGGTAATACCCCAGTGAGTACAGTGCACACCCCCTCCCCCAAACAGATTCTTCCCAAAAAAATGCGCCAACTTCCTTCACGAGGGAAAGATTTGGGATCCATTTAGCCTTTATTTATTTGTAATAGAGTATAAACGACTCACATATTTTAATTAATTACTTACATTCAGTGCTGTGTGTGGTTGTGCATTGACTTTAATAGGAAGGAGTGTCTGCAGGTTTTCTGCCACACACAGGTACCAGCCCGTGTCCTTCCTCTCCAGTCGCCTCATTGTGACGCTGAGCACTTTATAAACTCTTTCATCACTGAGCTCCACAGGCCTCCCATCCAAACTCCCAGAATTCTCTACACAGGAGCCCTTGCCCATCCTACACCACATCATGTCAATGTAAATGTCAGTATAGTGACACTGAATACTGACAGTGTCTCCTTCCATAGGCGTCACCTCCTGTTTGTCCACAAGCTGCCCTGGAGATCCTGAAGACACAAATCAGAAACAAAGGAAGCACTAACGTTTGCATAACAATAAGATATTCTCACTATGATTATGAACCAGTAACAAGATGTTTATATCGTCTTTCCGTACATTTTATGCATATCTATAGCTAAGCTATGACATTTGTCATATTACTTATCATACTTAACACGGGGGCAGCATGGTGGCGCAGTGGTTTGCCCTGCTGCCTTACAGCAAGAAGGTCCTGTGTTCAATCCCAAGTCCTTTCTGCGTGGAGTTTGCACGCTCTCCCTCTGTTTGTCTGAGTTTTCACCAGGCACTGTAGTTTCCTCCCACGGTCCAAAAGCATTCAAGAGGGGTTGAATGGTGAGTCTAAATTGGTCCTGTAGTTGTGTGTGCACCCTGTGGTGTGTTGGTGATTCCCCAGGGTTGGTTCCCACTTGTGCCCAGTGTTCTTGGGATAGGTTCCAGTCCCCAGGCAACCCCAGTTGGAATTAAGTGGCTTCAGAAAATGGATGGATGGATACTTAACCCCCTGTAGATGCCCATGTAAACTGATATGGTTACTTTTTCCACGCTACATTTATCATATTGGGAAAAATTTTAATGCATAGCAACGGCCCTTCTACCTCCGACGAGCTAAAAGGTGTGGCACAAGTCCTCTTATCCTCAGGACACTTTATAACTGTGTTATCAAGAGCATCCTAACTGGATGCGTCGCCGGCTGGTATGATAGCCACACCACCTACCCCAGCAAAGCTCTGCAAGAAGTAGCACGGTGTGGGGAATATCATTATGAGATGAGCTTCCTGTCAGGGTCAGCTCCTGTTGTCCCAGTCTTGCATCCATAGCTTCTGGCTTTGACCTTGAATAGGATAAGTGCTACAGCCAATGGATGGATATTCCATACTTACATGCACTCCACACATTAATGTCAAATGAGAGTATAATTTTCTTTACATGCACTATTAAGTATTAACATGGTCTATATGAGTAATTATGTAACTAATATTGAATAAATTTAAAGAATATATACCATGCAGTGTTGGCCTCCCATCTGCAGGGTAGGCCACACGAATCCCAGCCATAGTCTGTGCCTATGTGTATAGACTTTGCATGTCCTGAATATGTCACATTAGACATGGATTGATATCAAGCTTGGTACTTCATGATTAAAGCTAAATCAATAATGTAAAACATTCCCATTTAAATATTCAATTGCTTGGAAAAAGGCCTATTTACCAATTAAACCAGTAGCAATAGCACATAAATCCATTAAATACACAGATTAAGTTTAATTTGGTCTCAGATATTACAAAACATCATGAATAATACACTGACATTAGGTCTATATATTTTTTTTTTCCCACTAGCCTAGCCTACTTTTTGTCTCTGGGGAAAAGGATACGAATGAACTCGCATGTACGCTAAACATGACTTTATACACAAACACGGAATGTAGTGTCCAGTGTTCAAACTCATTGATTTCAGGTCATTTTCAGCTGTTGAAATGATTGAAGACAACAAAAAGATCATTTAAAGCATAAATGCATTTATTTTCTAATTAGATGTCAGCAAAACATTAAACATTTGTATGTAGTAATTGCAAGAAAACAAAAAGAAAACAAAATGTACCATTTTAAGTTTCTGGTACTGTGACATAACACTGATATCAGCGCATTTAACAACGTTACACATGACAGGTTAAACTATTCCTTCTAAGCTAGGAATCCTAAACTCAGTACGTCCAAACAAAAGCAAAAACAGAAATACTGTCACAGGTCCAGGGCGGATTGAGAGCGACAGCGTGTCATGGAGCAAGCAGAAACAGAGAGTGGACGACTCACTCAGGGATTCAAAGGAGGAAAGGGGATAAACACTAGAGACACTAATAAAAACAAAAGCAGACCACGAGGGGTCAAAAACAAGACAAGGAACAACAGTAATCAAATAAGAAATCGGTCGGTGGGTCACAAGCTTTTTTTTTTTTTTTTCCCTCCACCACCCCCCCTCTGCGGAGGACCACTTTATTGTGCCCGAGATGTTATTTCAGGTGGAGTCTAGGACCCAACCTGACACGTGTGTATAGACAAACAGGCACACACATATACAAGCATACGTTCCCACCCTCATGCAGACATAAACAAATATTTACACATTCACCCAACATTTAGACACACAGAAATGAACGCTGTACACATACTCTCACTCCCCATGTATACTCTATGTGGACCCCTATTTTTCCTCTGGCGAGGAGACCAGAAGATCACCCCGGACCCCGCAGTAGCCGAGAAGCCCACCAGCCCAGACCCCGACCAGCTGTTCCTCTCAGCCCCAAATGGCGAACAGGGAACAGGGGTGTGAAAAGACCCCATGCCCCCCTTCGCCCGCTCAGATGTGGTGTTGGTGTGTGTTGTTCTAAAGTGCTTTTAAAACAGGTGAAGGGCATGGCACTAACCACCCCCTGCCGACCAACAGCTGGTGTTAGATCGGCCTCTCCCCAGAGCCCTCAATGTCTATGTGTGATTAAAATTGAGATGTGGGCCCTGGCACCAGAGGTAAGGCTGAATGAACAGACCGCCCTCTGGATGCCATTCTGTGTGCCCATCCCCAACGCCCTAAATGTATGTGTCGTGAGAGAGTAAGTAATGAGAGTGTCTACGTTGTAGTGTATGAATGAGGTACAGGTGGTCGCGAGGGGACAGAGGAGGAATACCTACCCTGCATCCCAGCAACGCACCTACACCTCAAAGCCCTACATGTGTGGTGGTGTGATGGAGCGGGAGGAGGGAAGCATTTAGGGATGGGGAGGAAAGGAATGGGGGGGGGGGGCAAAATACCTCCCCCCCCCGGAGCCAGCTCCCCCGCTGACCCCCATAGGCACTCCCCGTTCCCCGAAATCCATCCAGGGAGGGGGTCCCAGGCCCATCCAGACCGGGGCCCAAGGCAGCAGCACCACCGGGCCCCATAGAGCCCAAGGCGCCCCACCGGACCCCACTACAAAGGAAAAGCTACCCCCGCCCCAGCATTCAGTCAACTCCCAGACTGCACAAGACAAAAGACATCCAAAGACATTGTACCTCTCTGAAAGGTAGAAACGTTTCACCGCTCGTCCAAGCAGCTTTGCATGTGCAAATGCACAACCCCTCACTCAACAGAGGTAGAGGCATTAGGCACAACCTGTCTCCAATTTAACCTGCGGCCCTCTCATCATTTGCCAAAACAAAAATAATTCCCAGGAAAAAAACAGACCCAATTCACACCTCCACCAGGTGGACCACCCTTAACGACCCACTCTATTGGAGTAGGAGGGACTGGTTACATCTACCCGCAACTCTCCCCCCCCCCCCCACTTTGTTTCACTCAACGAGCCCCCTTAGATTACTTACCCAGGAGGATAACTCCTGGACACTTACTACCTCCCTCAGTCTGAAGAAGCTGCTTGGATGAGCAGCGAAACGTTTCTAACTTTCAGAGACAAGTCCAGTTGCCACGAGTCAACCACCAGAGAGTATGGTCTAAGGTTGCCTGGTCCTTCTGTTCCTCTGTGGTGAAGGGTACCTTAAGGGTACCTTCACCACATTGCCATTTGATACTGACACCTTCACATTGCCTGCTTCTAAATCGCCAACGATCAGTTCTTCCAATAATAATTTGTCCACCTTAGTTTCAACAATATCCAAATTTATAGCATTCAGCTGGAATTCACTGTTTACAACTTCTACTGCCACATCCACAATTTCCAGTTCAAATGCTTTTTCAAAAGACTTTTCTCTAGTCTCCTCCACTTCAACTTCTCCAATTTGTACTTGTACAATTTCGAAATTAAATTTACTTTGATCTAAATATTCGAGATCAAACTGGCAGAGGTCTACCAGCACAGCTCCTATCTTCAGACTGTCTTGATGGTTGTCTACAGGCTTTATGGAGATTGTCCTGTTATTTATCACAAAAGCCTCCAACCCATGTACATCTATCCCCTTATCCCTCCCAAGCTGGCTAGTGGGTGGAGTTACTTGGGAGCACTCCTCTTCATCACCCCAGCAGATGATCTCTTCCCACTTGTCCCAGGCTGCCCAATAAGCATCATCCGTCCAGCTAACTGCCTTGGCAATTCGCCTTCGGGAATGTGACTCAGTGGAACTGTCAGCCTGGTCAGAAGGTGATTCTGCTGGGGAGCACAGCTCTTTCTCATCTCCCCAGTCAATCACCTCTCCCCACTTGTCCCAAGTTGCCCAGTATCTGTCGTCGCTCCAGCAAACAGCTTTCTCCATTCGTCTGATTCTGAATGAGGAAAAACAACATACAGGCAATGCATTGGAGCTGTCAGTCACTCCTGACATGTGGACTACACTTCTGCACTGACCCACACCTTCCCAATCAACAACCGCATTACTGCACAGGCAGAGCTGCTATCTTTGGTCAGCTGGCTGGCGTGAGATTCTCAATTCCAGACAAGTCTGCACATTCATCTCCATATGTGTAACAGTCTTACTGCCTTGTAAATAGTCTGGAGGGTTTGCAGACTACCCCAACACTTTTGATGGAGCTAATTTTAGGTTTATAATGGAACAAAACAGACTGACTACAAGACATCTTGAGTGAGGGTTGGCAACCCTGCATATGACACTAACTAACCTGCACATAAAATTTAAATATAATCCAAACAATATACTGAATTTTACACAAACATATTTCAATATACAGTCATACCTCGGCTCACGAACTTAGTTCCTCACCTGAAAAGTGCGTGACCTCAATCAATTTCTCCCATTTCAAATAATGTAAATATGTATTATGTTCAATATGTTTAAACCTCAGAAACGCTGCATTTTCTTCAATTTTTTATATTTTTCTGTGACCAAGAATCCATCCATCCATTCATTTTCCAAACCGCATATCCTACTGGGTTGCCTATCCCGGAAGCAATGGGCACGAGGCAGGGAAAAATCGAGGATGGGGGGGGGCAGCCCATTGCAGGGCACACTCACACACCATTCACTCACACATGCACTCCTACGGGCAATTTAGCAAGTATCCGGAGGAAAGCCCACGACGACATGGGGAGAACGCGACCAAGAATATAGACTTAAATTAAAATAACCTTACTTGTAACAAATAATGCTGTTGGCACGTCAAACTGTCGGTGCAGCGGTAAGAAAATCGGGAGAAGACTAACAATAATAGAGGATTTATAAATGGAAAAATAAGTTCACACAACACGTTATTCACCATGAACTATGACATATCGCCGTCTTTCTCTTTAGGTCACTCTATACATACATATATACACTTCGAGCACGCGCAGTACAACTCAACGCCCCCTACCGTACAATCAAATTATGACAGACTGTGCACATATAACTGAGAGCATACATTTACATTTACATGCTAACAAATGCTAAATTAAATAAAACATTAAAACTGAGCATACGCTGGTCGCTCGAAAGACGCCAAAACACGGAAAAGAACCACAAAACATCCCCCCAAAACACTAAACAATCAACATTACAAAACTGAATAACAGTCAAATGCAGTAATTTCGAAAATATGATTTTTTTATTATTATTATTATACTGGACATTTCTTCGCGTTTCGGGTTTTTTTTGGGAAGCTTTCATTGGACCCTTTTCGGGACGTTTGTGGGTTCGCGGCCCGAAACACGGTTCGACAACCAGTACAAAACATTTTGGAACATCTGGTTCGTAACCCGATTTATTCGTGATCAGGACTGTTCGTGGGTCGAGGTACCACTGTACATACAAAGACAGATACTAAATAATAAGGTAAGTTATACGATAAAATGGGAGCAGAAATGCAACGTACCTTGCCATCTTGGTGCAGAAAAGCAAGTGAAGCCGCGTCTTTCAAACCGGTAGCTTCCCACGTGCGGAGGCATCAAATGTAACCAAGCAACAACATAACTAAATAATAACATCATAATACGTATAGTTCTTATATAATAATGACAGTTTTATAAGTTTTTTATTTACTTGTAGAAGTAAATAAGAAAAAAAAATGTGTAAGAACTGCAAAGCAAGAATATAGTAGTAAGCATGAATCACACATTCAGCTCTGGATAATATCAGACAATGACTTAGAGACACGTGAAATGAACTGCACTCTTGGAGTCTGTCTCTCCCCAAAGCACTATGCAAGGTAACTTGTTTAATATGGGAATTATAAAATGACACTTTGGTAACATTTCAAACTGTTGTATCGCGATACATAGCGATCAGTATGTCGAACTGTCATGCCCAGCTCGTACGATCCTCATGTGTGCCACGCCCCCCTGATTATCCACGTGTGCTTCCCCATTATACCCAGCTGTGTCCGATTATTTTCGATTATTATAGTCCATGTCTTGCTTTCGTTCCTGGTCGGTCATTGATGTTAGTTAGTCGATGTTCGTGCTTCGTTCCGTTTTAGTGCTAATAAATCCCAGTTTCCCCGTGTTCTGCCTGCCTGTTTCCTGCCCGTGCGACCGCGCTCGCAACCAGCCCAAAACCTGACATGAACAAGGTTATACATCACACAAGCTTCCCACAAGAACCTGTAATTAGACTAAGCGCGTACCACACTGGGCCCGGCTGCCTTATACGGCAACCGAGCACGATCGTACCGCCCCCCTCCCCAGTTCTGCCCCCCTGTTGCACTTATTCGTCCGGACGCGAGCACGTTTTGTCATCAACCTGCAACTTTTTGTGTGAAAGAAACGTAAGAAGCAAAGCTGTGTACCACAGTAGGGTAGAATTCATGGTTAATTTCGTGGCTTATTTGGGGCGGTTTTGAGTATGATGACGCACACAGATTTGTCAAGTACACAAAGCAGAGATTTTTTATTTATTCGTGCTGCACGTATAGGAAGATCCACACTTTATGAAATTTCTCAGGCAGACTGATGCTGCGCCCCAGATAGCATGCGTAGTCGGGCCGATTCTGGCTGAGTGTCGGCACTGTCGGCTTACTGTCGATGCGGTAGAAAATGACGGTAGAGACACAGTGCCGAGCCCGGCAGCCGATTCGGGCTAACACACGGCTTTGTTCATGTGGTCCAGCGGTGGCTGAGCACAGTTCCGCCGATACTTTTTTATTTCATGGCAGTATGATATGATGCCGGAACAGTGCCGAGCCCGGCAGCCGATTCGGGCTAACACACGGCTTTGTTCATGTGGTCCAGCGGTGGTTGAGCAGAGTTCCGCCGATACTTTTTTTATTTCATGGCAGTATGATATGATGCCGGAACAGTGCCGAGCCCGGCAGCCGATTCGGGCTAACACACGGCTTTGTTCATGTGGTCCAGCGGTGGTTGAGCAGAGTTCCGCCGATACTTTTTTATCTCATGGCAGTATGATATGATGCCGGGACAGTACCGAGCCCGGCAGCCGATTAGGGCTAACACACGGCTTTGTTCATGTGGTCCAGCGGTAGCTGAGCACAGTTCCGCCGATAGTTTTTTTTTTTATTTCATGGCAGTATGATATGACGCCGGGACAGTGCCGAGCCCGACTTCATGTGGGCCGGCGTCGGTTTGAGGCGCTCAACGAATCTAATTTTCCTACATTTACTCTTTTCTCAGCGGTTGGCAATCAGTTTTATACATGCCCCGGCATCTGCCTAGGTGAAATATGTATCAGACTTCCCATTCTTTATAGGTTCCTTTAAATCCAGCCTATTTGTGTTTCCTGTTAATACCATTGCTATTTTTTTCTTGACCTAACTCCCCTGAATATTTTTTACAAGGGGGGAAAACAATGCCAGTTCTTGACTCACAGGTGGACGGTTTTCTATAATTTAATTGTACTGTTTAGCGCTGTAAAAATATTGCAATAACTATTTTCTCTGCATGATTTTTTTTACACATTGTTAATTTGTCTTCATATATGCTTAATTTTCCATTCTTTCAGGAACATATAAACGAAATATTCATATATTTAAATATATATTCAAACTGCAATGTAAAAAAACTGGGGCAAGTTAAACGATAGGTAAACGATAAATGGGCAGAAACACATTTGAAAATTATGAAATATCTCTGTTGCCGGTTTGCTGTTTTAGCGCCGTTTTCCCGGTGCGCTTAAGTACCCTTGAATGAAACGGAGCTCAGACCATTGGTCATAAGCTTAATTTTCCAGTATCCTGATTGGCTGTAAAGTCCGCCAAGACGTCCTGAAACTACAGTTTGCGCTCATTCTATCTTAGTCGCATGACTGGACCGGTAAGTATTTTATTTCAACACGTTAATATGAATTTATCATACGATATAACTGAAATAATTGCCGTGGCCCACGTACCTGAGGCGAGTATAATCACAACCACCGGCGAGTACAAAAATATGTACGTCCAATTACAACTAAGTGTGATTTATCGGGGCTAGTACATTGCTTAAGCGCCACCCTGTATATATGTAGGGTTCCAACATTATGAAAAAATCACGTCATGATAACCGTATATCCAAATATCACAGTTTTCGATGTATCACGGATTTGTCACCTTAATAGAATGAGAAACGTAATATGTAATATTAAGGACTAGGCTGGGAACCCTGGCCTGGTGTCGAGGCAAAAGTATTCTATCGGCCGCGAAACGTTAGAAAATCTACAACTAAACCAATAACCAACAATACCGTTATCTTGGGATATATGGATTAAGATTAATATATACAATAAAAAATTATTAAGGCTGAAGTGTAGCTCTTAGAACAGGTATTCGCGTTAACAACCGTAGCCAAAAATTGCAATAAAAATTTATATCTGCGTTTTAACTGCCGCTGTTTTAAAACGCGCGGGCAGGCGTTAGGTGACCAATACAGACACTGCACTCTATAGCACTGTAATGAACTCTAGTTAACCATATTTTACTTAATTATTAATTGTTGCGAATTTTTATGTGAATTACTTATGTATACATTATTGTATTTTCTAAATGATTATGGTAATATTCGATCAACGTCCAAATCGTCTAACGTCCTGTTTTACAGAACGTAATGCTAACATTAAACGGGGGGTACCTGTAGTTGCAGTTGTCAGTGGGAAGGTAGAATGGTTTTTGCAAACATGGAATTTATATCACTTCCCAGTATGGCATTGCAGGATCACTTAGCCAGCCACACTGAATCTTGACACAAAACTGTCCTCGAATGCAGTATGGTAGTAGTGTAGGACTGATTGGATTCATTTGTGTAGAGATAAGCGATCCACATATTTTTGTATCTGAATCCAATCAGGTAAATATAATATTAAAATATCTAAAGGCAAATGTGTTTTATTCATTTTTCCTTTTCTTCCCAGAGTACACAGAAGTAACCCACACACCATATAAGGTACTTTAAATATGGATAGACGTAAGGTTAGGAAAAAAGCTGTGAAAAAAGTGAACATGTTTCTGGCATCGCTTATGAGTGAGGATACAGAGGGCACTGAGACTGTGATGGAAGGTTATCATACAATCGGTGATACCAGTGTAGATCAAACCTATCCTTTCTATCCCAGTCAATCAGAGAGTGAGGGGGAAACCTCAGGGGAATTTGAGAGTGATTATGCAGGGGGTGATATGAGCAGTTTGTCATTGGTGGGTGCACTGAGTGACTGGGCTGTCCAGTTTGGTGTATCTTTAGTTGCTTTGTCTGCCCTTCTGGGAATTCTCAGAATACACCACCCATATCTACCCAAGGATGCCAGGACCCTACTCAAAACAAAAACCCTGTATTGTGTGCAGAATGTGGCTGGTGGTCATTACTATTATTTTGGCATTTTAAAAACCTTTGGCAAAACAATGGAGAGGATGTGGTCTGAAGTTACTGAGAGACATGTTTTTTTATTACAGCTCAACGTTGATGGTCTGCCACTCTTTAAAAGTTCTTGTGTTCAGTTCTGGCCAATCCTAGGGATGCTTCGGGGTTGCATGAAGAAACCAGTTATTATTGCACTTTTCTGTGGAACTTCAAAACCGAATTCCCTATGTGACTATTTGAGTGACCTTGTTCATGAACTTCAGGAGCTAAGCAAGGGGTTCCTGATCAGTGGAAAACATTTATTTCTAACTGTCTCATCTGTTGTTTGTGATGCTCCAGCTAGGGCATATATCAAAGGAATTAAGTCTCATACTGGTTACTCTGGTTGTGACAAATGCATCCAAGAAGGTGTTTATGTAAACCACAGGATGACATTTCCTGAGGTAAATAGTCCACGTAGAACTGATTCCTCATTTATCAGCTTATCTGATGAGGGTCACCATGTCCAAAGCTCGCCTTTAAAGGAGGCATCTATTGGAATGGTGTCATGTTTTCCACACGATTATATGCACCTGGTCTGCCTTGGAGTAATGCGAAAATTGTTAGAATTGTGGCTGACTGTAGGACCTCTCTGTTGTCGAGTTACTTCTCATCAGAGCGAACTAATCTCAAGTTCACTCATTAGTATGAAAGATTACATTCCTGTAGACTTTGCTCGGAAACCTAGGAGATTGTCAGAGAGGCTAAGATGGAAGGCAACAGAATTAAGACAATTCTTGTTGTATACTGGTCCTGTGGTACTTTCTGGTGTGCTCTCCTTGCCAGTGTACAAAAACTTTATGTTGTTATCAGTTGCCATTTTTATACTTTCAAGTCCTGTGTTATGTCAGACTCTGAATGATTTTGCCCACCATCTTCTGGTGTCGTTTGTGGAGCACTTCAGTCAGTTGTATGGTCCTGAACATGTAGTTTATAATGTACATGGCCTCACTCATCTAAGTGAAGATGTGAAATTGCATGGAAATCTGGATTTAATATCTGGATTTCCTTACGAGAACTACTTAGGGCAGATTAAGAAAATGATTAGAACCCCACATCATCCATTGTCACAGGTCATACGCAGAATTTCAGAAATAAACAGTTGCCCAACAGATGATGAATTAGCACATGGAAAACAGATGTTGAGAAAAGAACACAAAGACGGTCCCATTCCGTCTTCTTTTCAGTTTCACCAAGTTCGTCAGTTTAAAGAAGTAGTCCTAGATAGTACAACATTAAATGTGTTTAAACATGGAGATAACTGTGTTAAAATTGATGATTGCATTGCGTTGGTTGTGAACATTCTGCAGTCACAAGGCAAAGTTTATGTTGTCTTTAAGGAATATCAGGAGAAGAAATCATTTTATGAGTATCCTATAAATTCGTCTGTACTTGGGATCTATGTGGTAGACAATTTATCTTTGACTCTCAAAACAGCTGAACTTAATGTAGATAAATATGTCAGATTGCCATACAAAGGCAAATTTGTTGCAGTGCCCCTCCTGCATTTGAACAGGTGGAATTCTGGCAACAACTAAAGTTCCATCTACAGGAATTCTGTATGAATGTGTGTAGTTAATGATAAACTAAAATTTGGGGTTTGTAGTTTGAAGACACTCCAAATTATGTAGTGTTGATGCTGGTTTGTTAAGATTTGTAGTTCATTGAGATTTGCTGTTAGGCTACGAGGGAAGCTTTTGTGTTTTATTTATTGTGCACTCACTGAAGAAAAAGTTAAGTACATATAAGTAATTGTCAGATTTGGATGTGATTTGGTACATGTGCAGACCAGCCATGGGACCAGCAGTGTGCCTATTCTGCCAACTCTGTTGTCTGTGTGATCTGATATTATAATCATTGCAATACAGTCACATGACCTTTCACCATGTCCAGATTCATTTCCACCACTCCATCCAGGTAATTAACTTTTTTTGTCACTGAGTATATTTTGTTTATTATCATCAACAGCTATGTTCAAAATTGTGGAGTTTAAGGAGACAAATGAGGTAGAATTGGTCCCTGGTGTGTGGGTGAAAGATGGTGTCTGCCACTGGCCCCCCTATAAAGGAAAGCAGCTGGATTCAGCAATTAAGCATCAGGTCACTCCAGACCACAGCTGGATACAATGGGAAGTCAGAGTGATGTTTATAACAGAGAGTTATGAGGAAGGGAGACGGAAATTACGGGAAGCTGAACAGCGTTCTGACCTCCAGTCAGAAGCTGAAGAGTCTGGGAAAAAGAAAAGGCGAAAAATGTATGTATGCGTCTTTCAGTATTTGTTTCTTAATTTTTTAATTGCTTCAAGAAAAAGTGGTTTATTTATTTCATATGTTTTATAATGTTGATCTTCAAAATGTTTTTTTTTTTCTTAAGGCCAAGTAGCAGACTTCTAGATGCCACTAATGGTGCTTCAAGTGAGAGTGAAGAAGAAGCAGGACTGCAGCAGAGTGACAGACGTCTACCTGAGGCCCCACCAATCAGCCAAGTTAAAATTTTAACACCATTGCAGACTGCTAATACTGGAAGTCGCAGTACTATTCCCTGGCTGAAGAATCCACCCCTCCCTCTGGAAATGATGTGGCAACCTACTGATGCCCTACGTGGAGAGCATGACCTAAACAAAAGTCAGTAACAGGAGTTTAGTGACCAGTACAAGATTCTGTATGGCTCGGCACTTGCCATATGCAGATGCATTTCCCCCTGCTTTTCTGTTTATTTTCTTAAGCAAATTTTTTTGATTATCCAGAAGTATACGTTGAAGAATTGCCACCAGTTCATTATGTTATTTAAGTTATGGAATTGTCATCCCCCCTTGTGCTTTGTTCTTAAGACCGTGCAGACTTGTTTTCCTCACCACCACCTCATCCAGAGCCTTCAAAAGTTCAGAAGTCCTGGATACCATCTGAAGGTAATATTCATATATTTCGTTATTTATGAATGTTACTTCTCAAAAGGATTATTGTTATCTGCAAACTAAAATTTGGTGTTTAAAATAGCATAATTAGCCAGTGTTATATTAGAAGGAGCATTTATTGTCCTGTGACGTTACCTTTTCATTTGCCATCGCTGACGCTGTGTAACAGGGCCATGGTTTTTGCCTTTAGTTAATCAGTTTCACCAAGACCATGCAAAGACTTGGACACCCCCATCACAGCTACAAAGGACTCCTGCTGAAGGCAAGTAACACCTGAGCAATTTCCTATTAGAAATGAAAGTTTTTTAAGGGTGGGTACTGTCAGTAAAAATATATTAATATTTCTACATTGGTTGCCATTTCTACACTGCATTGGTACTCATTCCTGAACCTTGTTCTAAGTATAAATATAACACTAGTGGGTATTCTCTGCAGTACACACTTTTCTAATTGCTGGTTTTAATTCTGAAAGTATAGAAATCACTAAGTTTGCATTGTGGAAGTAGTAAACGTGTTTGAGAGTTGCTGTGGTACCTGAAATAATATTTACATCATGGTTGTCATTGATGACAAGTTGTATATTGGGTTTCTGAGGTTGACGTACATTGATTGGATTGCAACCATTGTAATACAAGCTAATCAATCGGTCTTCTACAATAATTGAATATAGCAGCTTTCTAATAATTAAACATTAGCCATGCAGTTGACTGATGTGGATCAATCAAAAATAAAATACATTAAAAATATCTTCTGGTCTTTTTCCTCTTCTCTCTAGTACCCCAATTTCCTCAAGGTTGGGCTAATTCATTTACCCAGCAACAATCATTACAACAGCCACCAAGAGTTTGGAGCAATCAAACTTCATCTGAAGGTAAGTTCCATAAATGTGTAATTTAATAATTTATATAGATTTTTTTTTTTCAATGGAAATGTGTCGGTAAAAATTTCATTTGTTATCACCCTGTTGACTCTTACCGGTTGCTGTCTGTATCTTTGCAAAGGATTCAGATACATGAGAATACCTTCAAAACTTGGTCAGGACATTTAATGTTACTTTCTTTATAAAGTAAAGAGTAGGGTTTATGATTTGACTAAATATCACATCACAAGATGAACTCTAGCAGGCAGCTGACACTGGCAAATATCACCTGGTATGACTACTGGAAAAATAATTCTCATTGTCAATATCTGATAAAATCTTGCTATAAATCAAACTTACTATAACATTGCAAATGCCTCTTTATGTGTTTCAGCACTAATTCGGGAAGTCCTAACAAAGCAAGAAATGATCCTTGAGCAACAGACATTTATTTTGCGTCTTCTTCAAGCACGGCAAAACACCCAGGATTGTGAAATTGAAGAAGGGCTTCTGCCAGTGC
Organism: Brienomyrus brachyistius; assembly: GCF_023856365.1. Classification (NCBI taxonomy): domain Eukaryota; kingdom Metazoa; phylum Chordata; class Actinopteri; order Osteoglossiformes; family Mormyridae; genus Brienomyrus; species Brienomyrus brachyistius. The sequence goes on from NW_026042317.1 coordinate 1,479,837, forward strand.
ATGATATAGAAGCGCTACAAAACGTGGAAGTACAACTTAGTAATGGAGAATTCAAAGAGAGAATGGTAGGTTTTTATATATCTTAGGGGGGAATACCACTTTCTGTGGTCACTATTTTAAAGTTTAACAGCCATTTTTGGACTTTATGATTAACTTTTTTTTAAATGCAAAGTGATTGTGTCTTGTTCCATCAGTCATAAAGTTTTGGTGATTTGTGACTAAATGTTTTGGTGTGTCTCTTGTAGATGAATCACTTAAGTCTTATTGGAGGGTGTGACATAAAGGATGCAGTCTGGCGGCTAATGAGGAAAACAATTTCCAATAGCCTTGCTAGAAACATGAATTGGAAGGGGTTGAATGGGAAGACATCATTTGCAGCACTGCGATTGAAGGATGTGATGATTGGTAAATGTATATGCAAACATATCATATGGGTCATTAGCTGGACAAGGTGGTCGTTGAGAAGGATAAAATATATGGAACACCAGAACACTCAAATAAATAAATGTAACCCATCACCACGAAATGAGTCTTATGGGTGCAGTTCTATCAGTGCGACTTCAGACTCATTTTGTGGCGACGGGTCATATATTTGGAAATAAATAAATATTTCAATAATTAATTAAATGTGTCATTTTATTTAACAATAATTCAATAAATGGAATTACATTTCATAATATGCAAAAGTGATTGCTTACATAATTTAAATTCTATTTCACAATAAAGTTAGACTTCACAATGATGTATTTCTGAATAATGGTGCACTCTGTCAATCACTTTGAGGGGGGCGGGACTGAGCTTGTGATTTGCTAATCCCATGTGATTCATTATTCAGCCTAGCAGACATAGGAAATACTTTGAAAAGCTTTGGAGGATGTAATTATTTTATTTATTGAGATATTTATGTATGTATTTATATACACATATACATCTACTTATTTAATTTTGAGTATTATGGTGTTCCATAAAATATGACTTAACATTGCTAATAACTTAACATCTATACTCAGTGACAAAAACAAGTTAAGCACCCAGAAATAACGGCCTGATTTGAATGTATGATATAATCATTGTGATAGTCACATGACGTTTCACCATGTGCAAATTTATTTCCACCACTCCAACTGGGTGCTTAACTGTTTTGTCACCAAGTATAAAAATCTTTAAATAAATGAGAGTTTAATACTAGGTGAATTTTTGGATATGTTGAAAAACTAAATTTACATATTTTCCTAACTGGTGTTGCTGCATTGAAAACATACATCTTAAAACCAATGTCTATTCATGGATTATTTTAAAACTGGCATAAAAAATCTCAATATTGTATGTATTTTGAGACATATCTGTTACTTTCTGCCATTTTAGCTGCAGTTCGAAAAAATCCACTGATGTCCAAAGCAACAGATCATGATGTGGAATCTGTCATGAAAAGATGGCTGCAGCTTGCTTTAGATCGAGAGGGCGGCAGAAAACGGCGGCAAAAAACAGACTCATAAAATGTCTCTCTTGTTCAATCAACCACCCACCCACTTTCACCCACCAGTATGTGTGCCAGATGTGTATATGCTAATATTCACACACTAGTCATTCATTTTGTTTGTAATATTCTTTAAAATTTAGGATGAAAAAAAAAGCAAAATTTTCAATTTTGTGAAATATTTTTCTTACCAAGTGCTTTGCTGTTCTGAATTTTCTGAATTTGATTGATGTTTAAAAAATAAAACCAATTGAAAACGTATTGTTTTGCTTTTTCTTCACTGTAACGCTAAGTTTAGTTCTATGTAATTTGAAGTACTGCAATTTGTAGTTTGATCATTACTTCAGCCAGCTCTGTGCTTTACCGTTACATAATACGTGGGTCAGACCTGGGCCAAGCTACTTTACAATATGATATCTTACATAAAGCCCAGATCTGGGGGGGGGGGGGGTCAGATCTGTACTGTACCTTTAAGAAAACGTCATTTTGTAGTGTCTGGGCCACACCCCCATTCTGACTGGCGCGCAGTATGTGGGCCAGATCTGGGCCGTACCTTAAAGAATAAGTCATTCTGTAGTGCCTGTGCCACACTTGGGCCAGACTCTCATTATGATTGTTGTGCGGTATGTGAGCCAGATCTGGGCCAGCTTTTGAAAATAAGTCGGGATGCTGTACAAACGCCAATTCTGGGCCGAGGACCCAGGCGGGTTGTGGGCCAGAAGAAACTACAGTATGTGGCCCACATCAGAGCCAGCATAATTTTGCTATCTGGGGCGGGATACCGGTGCCAAAAAGGTATTGCGGTACCGCATTTTTGAAAGCTGTTCGGTATTACATTACATTACTTTTCGTTAGAACTTGTACTAATTACACTATTTTCGCTTCCGCTAACTATGGGATCATGACGATGGACTCTATATATCAAAACCATTGCCGAAACTAAGTTATACACTAAGTTAGACCTGCACCCATCATGCTATATAAAATACTAAAACGTCAGCTAGTTAAGTATGATGTCCATAGCTTCACGTCAGTGATTTATGTCAGGGATATACATTGACGTCATCAAAGTTTGATGTTTGAATAATAAATAGATAATAAAGCATAATGTGCTGCATGGGAAGTGTTTTATATATGCATACCTGTCAAGTTTTGGATTTGAAAATAAGGGAAATTTTCCGGCGCCCGCCGCGAGCAGTCCCACTACCCCAACCAAGCTCCAGTATCCCTTACATTTTAAGACAGGTGACAAGAAAGCTAATCACCACTTGTCAACCGCTTATAAACTACAATTGGCTTTATGCACAGTTGCACTACTTCCTGAACTTCAGGCAGCTCCTTTGTTTCCTGTCTGCCATTATTGGACAAACTAATTAATCCAGGTGATCAGTTTGTCCAATAATGGCAGACAGGAAACAAAGGAGCTGCCTGACGTTCAGGAAGTAGTGCAGCTGTGTATTAAGCCAATGATAGGCCTACCTTTGCTGACACTGACATGCTGTGAACATTCATAGCCTAAATGAAAACACAAAAGGGTATATATGAGGAGCATTTATTTAAAGGCTTATTTGCATATTTTCTGTTCATTTAACATTGCTTGTCTTTACATTTACATTTCATTTTCATTCCACATTCTTTTCACATTCACACACTCATTCATTTCATATTGCTTTTTTGTAGTTTTTCTTTTCATTTCACATAACTTTTCTTTACTCTTTTAGTGACTTATTGTACTCATTTGTTGCAGACTTTGCATTCTTTAAGACTGTTTTGGAAGGAGTGTATTTGTGGGCTGAGCCAGAGTGGTTAATTTTACATGAGAGTAGAGCGCAAACAGTTCTGTTGTCTAACGACATCCTATTCTCTGTAACAATTTTTCGTACCATGCTAAACACCCTTTCTGAACTTGCATTGCTATGGGGAATGCATAGTAAAGCCTTCATAAGTTTTGGCAGCTCACTGAACCTCATGTCCTTTCCTACCAGGCCCCAAAATTTGTCGATTCTGTCTTCTTGGGGGAGTTGCTTGCTATCTGTCACCTGATAGTCTGTGAATTCCTCCCTCATCTTATCCTCTTTCAGCCTCAACTGAGGGAACAGGGCCCCTAGCCTTTCCACTGTAAAGTAAAACAAGTGTTTGACTGAACATTGCAAATCTAAACAAGTATCAAGTATACTGTGCCAATTATTTCTTTGGTTATCAATGGGGAACTGTCCCCAGAGGATGTTATGATGCGATGTAAAGCCCTTGAGACAAATTGTTTGTAAAAATGGGCTGTACAAAGAAAATTGCCTTGCCTTGCTTAACATCAATAGGCTTTATGCCCAGCTCCACTACTTCCTGAACTTAAGCCAGATCCTTTATTTCCTGTCAATTTCTGCACTACAATGGTACTGTTACCACACTGCACATAGCTGTACATACTGTACATATCTGTTTATATGGTTCATACTAAATATCCATATTTTTTCAGTTTTTCTGTAATATATTCTGTTAATACACTGCATATATATATTGTTCTTACTACTACTATAATGATACTGCCACTACATTTCACATACATGTACCTATTGTTCATACATTGTTCATATTACATAGCCATATTTATTCTGCTCTTATAAGGTTACTGCTAATACACTACACATCCAGGTGTGTCTGACCATTGCTAGGGTGGTTGCTAGGGTAAGTAGTGGAGCTGGGCATAAAGCCTATTGGAAACTCTTTCTATTATCTACCTGTCCCTGGAGTTATGTTAAGGCAAGCTGCAGGGTCCAGCACTTTCAGGTCCCTCAGGAGTGGATGGTCGAGGGGAAAGGTGGAGAACATCTTCTTAAGCACTGCCTCATAGAAGCTTCTCACAGTTCTACAACAGCATAAGAGTGAAAAAAATGCATTAGTGGTAATATTTTTAGGCACACTACAGCCCATACTCTCATACTGTCAAAAGATGATATCATAATATAACTACTGGGTAATACACTCACTGAAAGATTTTCTTCTCGGCTGACACAGGGAGCTCAGCGCTCATCTTGATTGATATCTCAGACATGTTCGGCAGTTCGACACCTCATGTGTTACATCTTGATTGATCTGTGGCCAATATATCACCTCACATGCTCTTTTCCTACACTTTTCAATCCCGAGATGCCCTGCATGTATCTTCTTCAGCAGTTCTTTTCACATGCTTTTTGGGATGACTATCTTGCTACCTTTGTGGACAATGTCTCCCACCACTCACAGTTGTGCCCTGCAGTTCCAGTACTCTGTAATTTCAGGTGGACACTCCTGCTTAGTATTGGGCCATCCATCCACAGTAACTTTTTATTTATGAAGCATTTGGACATGAAAGAAAAGAAGGAAAATAAAAGGAACCGGTCTGAGGTCATGAGATACACAAGAAGACATTGTGACAAATTAACATACATTAATCGATCGTGTAATACCTCTCTGTTCAGTTATGTAAATGTCCACTTTCCCCACCTTGCCTCCTCTAGCTCTTTTTGGAGCCTTAAGGAATAAAGCATCTCCTCAAGGAGGTGAGGTTCTTTCACAATACCAATAAAGACCCCCAGAGTAGGGGTACCTTTTTGAAGCCAGTACTTTGTATCTGCCTTTATGCTCACTACCAGCAGGATCTTTAGGAGGTACTCCTCACCTTTACCTAGTACCTCGGGGAGGCTCCCCGGGTACAGAGATGTGAATGTGACGTCAACATTAAACCCCAATACCTTTGCAATAATCACTACAACCTCCTTCCACAAATTCTGAGTAAGAGGACGCAGCCAGAACACTTGGGCGTGATCAACTAAAGTTTCTCCACATCCCCTCCAGCACCATCATTGTGTATCAGTTTGTTTGCCTTTTTGTTTTGGGGTAATAAAAAACTTATGTTTTTCCAGGAGAACCAGGGAGCTGGTGGTGGATGGCTGTGTTATCCAAGCGTTCATCCATGTGTCCTCTGATATTTCAGCGTCCAGGTCTTTCCCCAATGTTTCTTCACATAGGCAATAGTGTGCTTGTTTAATGAAAATATACCCTTGTACAGCCTGCCTACAAGCCCTTTACTCCTGCTGGACTTGTATGCATCGAAAAACAGCTGGATAACAATTGACAGATCTTTGTGGTCAGAGTCTTTAACCTCTTTACTAACATAATCATGGAGCTGTAAATATCTGAATAAGTCCATAAGTCTGACACAGGTGATCAAAGCTGACCAGTCTCCAGTTTTTAACTATTTACATAAAGAAGTAACGTCAGCAAAAACCCACTGACTGTATCTAAAATCATACAGCGCCGGCTTGAAGTCAGGGTCACATGCCGGCCATTCGAACGATTTCATCTGTGTGTGAAGCTGAAAACGCTGAACAACCTCTAGCCACATTTTCAAAGATAAATTCACCCATTGACTGTCTGTCCATGGTTTTCCCTGTTTCCCACCAGTACGTCCTATGATTGACTGAATTGGTTTGTCTGTGAGAGAGGACTCTATTGTCTTCCATTTAGCTTCATAAGATAGATAGATAGATAGATAGATAGATAGATAGATAGATAGATAGATAGATAGATAGATAGATAGATAGATAGATAGATAGATAGATAGATAGATAGATAGATAGATAGATAGATAGATAGATAGATAGAAAGAAAGAAAGAAAGAACTTTATTAATCCCTCGGGAAGGTTCCTCTGGGAAATTCTAGTTTCCAGCAGCAGTACACCAGCATATTACAAGTTATAAAAATACAATAAAAAATACAATATAAGAGAATTTAAAATACACGTACTAAAGTAAGAGCCAACATACAGATAAGGATACGAGTAGGGAGGGGGGAAAGGGAAAAACTATTCACAATAAAAGGGAAATAGAGGGATTTAGCAGCAGTTATGTAGAGAATAGATATTGCGGTATTGCACATGAGATTGCACAGTTATGTGGTCCATTGCACAGTCCGAATGTTCGATTGTCTGGTGCAATTTATTGTTCCTTTTCTCCCCGTCCTACTCTGACCTCCTGTTTCCCCTCCTCCTCCTCCCCCTCAGTGAGGAGTTCAACAGTTTGATGGCGTGTGGGACAAAGGAGTTTTTAAGTTTGTTGGTTCTCGACTTGGGGAGAAGCATCCTGTCACTGAACAGGCTCCTCTGTTTGTTTATGACAGTGTGCAGAGGGTGCCTAACATTGTCCATAATGGACAGCAGTTTGTTGAGAGTTCTCTTCTCAGCCACTGTCAACAGAGAGTCCAGCTTCATGCCGACTACCGAGCCGGCCCTCCTGACTAGCTTTTCCAGCCTGGATAAGTCCCTCTTTGCTGTGCTGCTCCCCCAGCACACAACAGCGTAAAAGAGGACACTGGCAACCACAGACTGGTAGAACATCCACAGGAGCTTCCTGCAGATGTTGAAGGACCGCAGCCTCCTCAGGAAGTACAGTCTGCTTTGACCCTTTTTGTACAGGTGCTGTGTGTTGATTGTCCAGTCCAGTTTGTTATCCACCCACAGTCCTAGGTACTTGTATGAGTTGACCACCTCCACTTCCTCTTCCCTGATCAGAACTGGTCGTGGACTTGGTCTGGACCTCCCAAAGTCAATGACCAGCTCCTTAGTTTTTGAGGTGTTAAGCTGCAGGTGGTTTGTGTGGCACCAAGCTACAAAGTTCATCACCAGACCTCTGTACTCCTCTTCTTGGTCGTCCCTGATACACCCCATGATGGCTGTGTCATCTGCAAACTTCTGGATGTGACATAGTTCCGAGTTATAGCAGAAGTCTGAGGTGTACAGGGTGAAGAGCAGAGGGGATAGCACAGTTCCCTGTGGTGCTCCTGTGCTACTTACTACAGTGTCAGAGGTGACGTCCTTCAGCCTGACGTACTGATGTCTATCCGTGAGATAGTTGTGGATCCAGGCAGCTAGGCAGGGATCTACCTGCATTCTGGACATTTTTTCATGGAGCAGACAGGGCCGAATTGTATTAAAGGCACTAGAGAAATCCAGGAACAGGATTCTGACAGTGCCTTTTTCCTTGTCCAGGTGTGAATGGGCTCGGTGTAGGAGGTACAGTACGGCATCCTCCACACCGACATCTGTCTGGTAGGCAAACTGTAGGGGGTCCTGAGCATGTTGTACCTGGGGTCTAAGAAGGTTGAGAAAGAGCCGCTCCAGAGTCTTCATCAGATGTGACGTGAGTGCCACCGGTCGGTAGTCATTCAGCTCACTGGGCCTGTTCTTTTTTGGAACTGGGACAATACAGGATGTCTTCCAGAGCGCAGGCACTCTCCCCAGTCGTAGACTGAGGTTGAAGACACGTTGTAGCGGCTCCCCGAGTTCAGCAGCACAGGTTTTTAGTAGCCTGGGGCACACCTTATCTGGGCCTGCTGCCTTCCTGGGGCGAAGCTCCCTCAGTTGTCCCCTGACCTGGTCTGCTGTGACGCTGTGAAGTGGCTGGGAGGAGGAGGGGGTGGGGGTGGAGTCACCTTGGGGTTGGAAGAGGGGGTTTGAGGGAGGAAGAAGAGGGGGTGGGGTTGCTGTGGGCTGGTCAAACCTGTTGAAGAAGTTGTTGAGTTCGTTTGCCTTCTCCACAGTCCCCCCCGCTGTGCCGTTCTTGGTGTTGTAACCTGTGATGGTTTTCACACCCTTCCAGACGTCCCTCATATTGTTCTCCCCCAGCTTCTGCTCTACCTTCCTCCTGTATGTGTCCTTTGCCTCCCTTACACATTGTTTTACCTCCCTCTGTGCTGTTTTCATCTCCTCCTTGTCTCTGTTCCTGAAGGCTTTCTTCTTTTTGTTGAGGACAGCTTTGACTTCCTGTGTCACCCACGGTTTGTTATTAGGGTAACACCGTACCGTCTTAGCAGGGGCGACCACGTCTACACAGAAATTGAGGTAATCTGTTAGACAGTGTGTTACCCCCTCTATGTCCTCACCATGTGTGCTCGGTAACACATCCCAGTCCGTGGTGTCGTAGCAGTCTCTCAGGGCATCCTCCATTTCAGGGGTCCATCTCCTGATGGAGCGTGTGGTGACAGGCTGCCTTTGAACCAGGGGTGTATATTGGGGTTTTAGGTAGACCAGGTTGTGGTCTGACTTCCCTAGTGGGGGGAGGGGGGTGGCTCTGTATGCATCCCTCATATTAGCATACAGAAGGTCAATTGTCCTGTTGTTCCGTGTGGGGCAATCCACAAACTGGTAAAAAGACGCCAGTGTATAGTCCAAAGTGACGTGATTAAAATCTCCAGTTATTATAATGAAGGCCTCAGGGTGCTGTGTCTGCAGTCTTGCTGTAACTATGTGTATTTTCTCACAGGCAGTGGCCGCGTCTGCCCTCGGAGGAATGTAAACACACACACAGATCACGTGACTGAGCTCCCGAGGCAAATAATATGGCCGCATGCTAACGACTAGCAGCTCCAGGTCTGGGCAGCATGAAGACGCTTTAACGGAGACATGCCCTGGATTACACCATCTGTTGTTAATGTAGACAATCAGTCCCCCTCCTCTGCTTTTCCCGCAGGCTTCTGCGTCTCTGTCGGCTCTTACAGACGCAAAACCGCGCAGGTCCACGTTAGCCTCTGGCGTTAGCTCGGTTAGCCACGTCTCCGTGAAGATGAATAAGCTGGACTCCCGGTACAACCGCTGATTGTTCAGTGCATGCAGCTCATCCATCTTATTTTGCAGCGAGTTTACGTTGCCCGTAATCACTGAAGGGATAGATGGTTTAAAACGCCTCCGGTGCTCCGCTGTCCTCGCCTTAAGCTTCGCTCCGGCCCTGCAGCCTCGGTATCTCCTCTTCAGCTCCGGCGGAATGTGGTGTCGTATGTCGGTCCGTGCTGTTGTTGTTGTTGTTTTCAGCGCCAGCAGCTCTTCTCTCGAATAAACGAAGGAACTCGCTAATGTTGTGGTTCTAAAAAGTGCTGTATCCATGGGATACGTAAATACGCACCATGTCTCCGTGGAGAGATAGAAAGTAAAGTAAAGAAAAAGGGTTTAAAAATAAAATAAAAGCACGGTGATACAGAGCTACTGGAGAGGCTGCCGACTCCTTCGGCGCCAGGTGAATGAATGACATCATGGTATTAGATCAGTGGGTAATGCTTCTGGGAGGTTATCCATGACATCATGGTATTAGATCAGTGGGTAATGCTTCTGGGAGGTTATCCATGACAGTATGGTATTAGATCAGTGGGTAACGCTTGAGTGAGGTTATCCATGTCAGTTTGGTATTAGATCAGTGGTTAATGCTTGTGGGAGGTTATCCATGACAGTATGGTATTAGATCAGTGAGTAACGCTTGTGGGAGGGTATCCATGACAGTATGGTATTAGATCAGTGAGTAACGCTTGTGGGAGGATATCCATGACAGTATGGTATTAAATCAGTGGGTAATGCTTGTGGGAGATTATCCATGACAGTATGGTATTAGATCAATGGATAACGCCTGAGTGAGTTTATCCATGACAGTATGGTATTGGGTCAGTGGTTAACGCCTCAGTGAGGTTATCCATGTCAATATGGCATCAGATCAGTGGGTAATGCTTGTGTGAGGTTATCCAAGTCAGTATGGTATTGGATCAGTGGGTAACGCCTGAGTGAGGTTATCCATGACAGTATGTTATTGGATCAGTGGGTAATGCTTCTGGCAGGTTATCCATGACAGTATGGTATTTGATCAGTGGGTATTGCTTGTGTAAGGTTATCCATGACAGTATGGTATTAGATCAGTGGGTAATGCCTGAGTGAGGTTATCGATGTCAGTATGGTATTATATCACTGGGTAATGCTTCTGGGAGGTTATCCATGACAGTATGGTATTGGATCAGTGGGTAACAATTGATGGAGGTTATCCATGACACTATGGTATTTGATCAGTGGGTAACGCTTCTGGGAGGTTATGCATGACAGTATGGTATTAGATCAGTGGGTAATGCTTCTGGGAGGTTATCCGTGACAGTATGGTATTGGATCAGTGGGTAACGCTTGTGGGAGGTTATCCATGACAGTATGGTATTAGATCAGTGGGTAACGCCTGAGTGAGGTTGTCCATGTCAGTATTGTATTAGATCAGTGGGTAATACTTGTGGGAGGTTATCCATTACAGTATGGTATTAGAACAGTGGTTAATGCTTCTGGCAGGTTATCCATGACAGTATGGTATTTGATCAGTGGGTAACGCTTGAGGGAGGTCAGCCTGGACAGTTTAGTATTAGATCTGGGGTTAATGCCTGAGTGAGGTTATCCATTACAGCATGGTATTAGATCAGTGGGTAACGCCTGAGTGAGGTTGTCCATGTCAGTATGGTATTAGATCAGTGGGTAACAGTTGAGTGAGGTTACCCATGCCGGTATGGTATTAGATCAGTGGGTAACGCTTGAGGGAGGTTATCCATGACAGTATGGTATTAGATCAGTGGGTAACTCTTGATGGAGGTCAGCCAGGATAGTATGTTGGTAGTGTTGGGGTGATGTTTGGGCCCTTCCATGTATTGACACTATTATGCTGGAAGGGTTCGTGTCCCTCTGTGATGTTAGCAGCTATGTTGTCGGGGGAGCTGCCCCTGTTTGGGTCTCCCAAGGCAAATTGTTCCTGGGTGAGCAGCCAGACAAAGTGTGAGTCACTAACACTAAGGATCACGTGGCCCTGCCCACATTGGGGAGACCGGAACCCTTCCCTGGGGCTGGTGAGCGCCTAATTTACATGGGCCCCCCCTCCTGTGTATCCACCATCTGCAGGGCGAGCCATGGGGGTTGGGTGCAATGTGGATCAGGTGGCAGTGTATGCAGGGGCCTAGGCGGACCGATCATCGGCTACCAGTTCTGGTTCTAGGAACATGGAATGTAACCTCTCTGGTGGGAAAGGAACCTGAGCTGGTTGGGGAGGTAGAGAGATACCGACTAAATATATGCACAGGTTGGGCTTCAGAGGGACTGGACTCCCCTCTATTCCACTCTTGACTTGCCCTTGGTGAGAGATGCTGGGCAGGTGTGGGTCTACTTATGTGCTGATTTCACACGGCCGCCATTTTGAATGGAAAGCGAGGCAGAGGAGGGAGTCACCCCAAGTGGAAGCCTGGAAGTACAGTCACATAACAACGGCTTGGACCGTAAACTTTGGCTGGTGCCACATTTTACCATAAACGATGCTGAAAAATGGGCTGAGGAGGGATGTTGAATATCAAGAGCAGTTCTGTTAAAAGGATACAGTGACTGAATAGAGGGGAACATTACTGATATTAAAGGTAAGTTAAGGATTTTGACAGGCGTAGCCTAAGTGTCAATGTACTAGCTAATCAGCAAACATCAAAATATTCTTTGCAGCGTGAATAACTAACGTTAGTCATTAACAAGCTTGATTTATTTTCTGAGTTTACAATTTTCTGAGACAAGAAGCACAAGCACTGTTATCCTGAGAGGCTGAAAATGCTGGATACATATTACTAAACATATATGGTACATTACAGCGTTAATCAATGGGGTATGAATATATTTTAGGTCCAAGCAGCGACAGGTACTTCACCTCAAATGGATCATGGGTTTTCACATAGAAAATAAAAATCTTCAGCACCACTGTGAGGAATTATAGCAGGAGGCAGCTTGGTTATATGAAACATCCTCACTACTGTAAATCCATGATTCTGCAAAAGTGTGTTTTCTAAATTTGAACTTAGCTTCTAAGTGTCCCGGTTACAAGGAAATCAAGGGAAAGACAAACCTTGATCACATTCTCGTTTTTGATAAGATGTACATCCTGGTTCACAAGAATATGCCATACTAGCATCAACGAATTTTGTGGAATTCATCCCACCTCAGCCTCGTTTTCATTTTGAAAATGGTGACCTCTGCGAAATAAGCTAATAGCCCCCCAATTCAGTGCCAGAACGTTGGAGTTCACCCCAGTGAGCGAGAGGGTTACCTCCTTTCCCCTTCGAGTTGGCGGAGGGCGTCTGACTGTTTATGCGTATGCACCGAACACCAGCTCAGAGTACCTGGACTGCTTGGAGACCTGGGAGGGGGGGCTGGGAGGTGCCCCCCGTAGGGACTGCATTGTCCTGCTGGGCGACATTAACGCTGATGTGCGTAGCGACAGTGAAACCTGGAAGGGTGTGATTGGGAGGAACGGCCTGGCCGATCTGAATCCCTGTGCTGCCCACAGTGTGTCCATAATGAACAGCATGGTGGAACATAAGTGCTCCTGTGACCGGAGCACCCTGGGCCGCAGGTCGATGGCCGATGGCAGTCTGATGGGACTGGCAGTTTGTCACTTCTAATATCTGTCCTTAAACGTTTCATGTTCTTTTAATTTTTTATTGTCATATTTAGTCCTACGATTTTACTTTGTGCATTAAGCATTTTATTTCTTATCAACTTTTCTGGAAAGCACTTTGAATGACCTTCTTGTATGAAGATGTGCTATATAAATAAACTTGACTTAAACCGACATAAAATATTCATTCTCTACTCACTTCAGCTTCTCCAGTTTACAGCTGGGATCCTCCAGTACAGCAGAGAGCAGCTTCACTCCTGAGTCTCTCGGGTGATTGTAGCTCAGATGCAGCTCTCTGAGGTTTGACTTCAGAGCTGAAGTCAGGGAAGAACAGCCTCTCTGTGACTCTACAAGCCTGACAGCCTATTGAAAGGAAACCACTAAATTTCAGACAAAATACAGGCAGCAGCGACCTGTCAAATCACCAGTGCTGACGTTGCCAGTGACTGGCCTGGACCCACCAGAGCAAACAGCCCTTCAGCCTTGGCTGACGTCAAGATCAAATAGTGTGACGTCATAGAAACCGCAAGATGCCCATGGTCGAGCAGAGAACCACCCGTGAGGAAGTGAGGAATGCCAACAGGAGGCGGTTGGTATTAGATCAGTGGGTAATGCTGGTAGAGTAACCAGAGCTCCCCCCCCTCCTTATTTTCTACCTCCTCCTTTGAATTTTTGTCTGCTGTCGTGTCACAGAGACACAGAGTTTGGCCAAAACACACTAATGCCCTTTTTTGGGCAATGTAACAATGCTGCTGATATAAGACCCATGCAGAGTATCAGACATATGAGTGTCCCAGTTTACCTTTGTCCCACTTAACATTCACCCAGCCCAAAAGGTCTCACAGTACATTCCATACCTTTTGGCAGTATGAATACAATGAATGATTTCACTGATCAAATTCGCCTTGTACTGCAAAGGAAGAACTGCAATCAACTGCATTCCCTGGCACAACAACTGCCCTGTGTACCAATCAACGCGTCTGGAGGGCTAAGAGCTGCCAGCCATCGCTGTGACCGGGTCTCTCATCCTCCGACTGTATATGAAGCTGCTCAGTCCCCACAAGCCGTAGTGAGGAATTGTCTCTATGAAAAATGACCCTTTTCTTTCCCGAGTGCTTGCAGCTCCCTCTGTGTTGTCCTGTGTGTGTGACGCAGCTCCTGACCCCCTGCCCAGTCAGCATGATCCCCAATCCCCATTTATCCCCAGTTATCACTTTGCGAGGCTGGAGAAGTCCTGCCATTTCCTGCAGACTTCAATCCCAGATCACTGCTGGCCACAGTGGCCTTTCATCCTGGCAGTGATTTCCCCCCATTGATCCCCCACCTCCTCCATTAGTTGTATCGCCGCCTTGCAGAGCTGATGTTTCCTCTTTCTCTGGCTGCTGTCCATGGTTTCTTTGTACAAAAGAGCCCCATCATGTTTTCAGCCTATGGCTATATTTGCAACTGATAATTTAATTCGGTATTACGTCTGTGCGTTTTCAGACGTTTAGATTTGGATTATATGTTATATTGTTCATGTTTACATGCATCATGTAGCAATGATTTGACTCGCATTTTGCTATTTACATACTTGGAATCGATTTTCCTGTTATTGACAGTTTGTGCTTTTCTCACGTGGAGGCTGGGAAGAGCCAACAAAGTGCTACTTAAAGTTTGTCTGTTAATTCTGGAATAATGAAGGCTTTTGGGAAACGCACATAGACCACACTCATTCTTTACTTAAATTGTTTGTTATTTTGTTTATTATTCGCTAAGACTGATCGCCTTTGGGAAAGCCATCTGTCACGCCTCCCGGGTGTAGACCGACGGAGAGGTCCAATTAGAGTCCAAAACGGGAGACTACATAAGCGTGACACACGCAATTTGGGTTGTGACGTATTTGCCTATGTTCTATAGCAGTACCGAGCGATTTCTTGTCCGTTGTCTTTCCCTCGTTTCCTACCGCTTCCGTTTGCCCATTGTGTGTACCTTACCCTGTTTATGTTCCTTCCCCAATCCAGCCCTTCGGGAAAGCCCTCCCTGACTAGTAACTCTGAAAGGAGATGTGAACATCCCCAGCAACTACTGCTGGTCTGTCAGGCTTTAAATTATGCAAATTATAAAGATAAAGAAGTTAATTGCAAAAAACTTTATGGATGGAACAGTATTTTCAGAAATTTTGTTTGAGAGCCCTTAGCACATGAACATTTTAAAGCCTGTGGTCCACACAGATCTGTACAGTACAGTGAGAGCTGATTATAGGAGAGATTCATCTCTCATAGCTGACAGACGGCTGATGTGACACAGAATTGTGGCCATGCAGCAGATTTCTAAAATAACAGAGTATTTTATTTGATGTAATTCCACCTGAGGAAATGTGATTTAGTTTCTTCTATGGGACTGTGAATAGTCCAGCGCATGCGTTTACTCTAGTGTCCAGCAGAACAATATTACAGGTTTTCTCGGTCGCTTTCGTACATTTCTCAGATCAGAAATGAAATTCTCATAACTACTTGTACAACCTCCACATCGAGTCGCTTTTGCACATCATAAATGCAAAGTCTCATTCTTTTGGTCAAAGCAAATTGCAAATGCTTTGGCTCAGTCGTGTGAATAATTATGTACAATCATCTGCTGATTCCTACATTTTCAATTGTTCATGACATGTTGGTCAAAATATATTATACTGGTTCTCTATTGAAAAGTCTGACCCCCCAAAACATCTGGTGTTAGTTCATTGTATAAGTCATTACATGCAAAATGGTCATCATAATCACTCAAGCATGTTTTCTGTATAACTGTGTGTGTGTGTGTATATATGTGTGTGTGTATATATATATACTGACAGAAAAGCTTAGACATGCAGCCACACTTAGCAATTTCACGACAGATGCTTCTGTCCAGCTCAGTGGATGTCAGTCTGGCTCAGGGGTCGGCAACCGAATTAAGAGCCACTTTTCGGAAAAGAAGCCAGAGAATTTTACTGGAAACAAACATTTATTCTAAACAGATTAGCGACTTTTTATACATACCAACGACAGAGTAAAACAATTTTCATTGTTTCATGGACTTTTGAACATAATTTTATGAATCATATCGTTTTCTTTTCTTTATATTAACAGGTTAAGGTGTTTCGTTACTCTGATAAAACACTCAGCAAGGTGGGGGGCTTTCCATTTTTGTAATGAACCGTATGCCAAAACAAAATGTTCACGTAAGCGTGTCAATTTTCAGCTTATTACCACAAAACAAACAATACGTTTTGACCCTTTCGGCTCTCCGTACGGAATGGTGATTGGGGTAGAGCGGTCTGGATGCTGACAGAGGACACGCGCTTTCAGACCCCTCCTGCAGTCAGGTTGTCCTGGCATATCTGCAATCGAGAGACCGTACTCGGTCCGGGCGTCCAAGTAGAAACGTTATGCACTAGAGTAATCCTGGGTGCAATGAGGCATGTATTTTTAAAATTTTCCACTAAAATGCAGCCCTAACAATCCATAAACCATTGAGATTATTCACATTAGATGGAAAACAAAGCATATATATTCACTTACACAATGATCCACTCATTAGCATTCTAGGGGAAAATATATGTATTTATTATAAGCCTATAAATTAAGGAATAGAAATTCACTCACAAAATGCAATATGCTGTTTATTAATAAGACAATTGCTTGATATTTTTGCATTATGTATTCAAAAAAGGTGTTTAAAAGCAGTTGAAAACAGCTGAAATAGAACGAGCCCATTATGTAACTGGAACCCCTCCCACATGTAAACACAATGACGCGCTACAGTGTTGGTTTGTTGTCTGAGGCTATGATACTGACCACAAACACATTCTCAAATTTCACTGCACCAATCACAGCATATGCAGGCAGAAAAATGATAGCAAACAACATTCAGCATTAGACTCTAAAACCGTCTGTAATGTCTGTGTTTATCCAGTGGATCATAAACTAAAATAAGCTTTTTATTTCAGTTTCTTTCAGATGTTATAAAGTAATAAATAAAAAATCATAATAATTAAACCATGTATTACTGACTATCAGACAACTTCAACAAGTTACCAAAGGGATGCAATATCAAAGATATTCATTTGCGCCTGGCACTGACCATGTATTCCTTAACAGTACTAAGCCATAGAAAGGTCCCCAATGAAACCCCTGCATTCCTGCATCGCAGATACTCTAATCTCAGCATTTATAAGATCATATTTGTACTGCCTGCCAATTTTTATATTAGATGAGACTAAAAATTAGGAAATATCTATATGCACAAGTAGTATTTCCTGATAAGAAGGATGACATCAAGACTGTCAGCATTTACACATCAGATTATGACATATCTGAGTAGCCCAGACTGTCTGGAAAACAAAGCCGTACAACATATGTGGCTGACTAATGTACATACAGTATCCATCCATCCACATGCGGGTCATTGTTGCAGGGGAGCCTGGGCCCATCCCAGCCTGCACAGGGCAGGGGTTCACCCTGGGTGTGACGTACATCAGAAATACCAGTTTAAAGTGATCAATATATTAAACATCCATCCATTTTCCAAACCGCTTATCCTACTGGGTCGCGGGGGGTCCGGAGCCTATCCTGGAAGCAATGGGCACGAGGCTGGGAACAACCCAGGATGGGGGGCCAGCCCATCGCAGGACACACTCACACACCATTCACTCACACATGCACACCTATGGGCAATTTAGCAAGTCCAATTAGCCTCAGAATGTTTTTGGACTGTGGGGGGAACCCGGAGTACCCGGAGGAAACCCCACGACGACATGGGGAGAACATGCAAACTCCATATATTAAACAGTCTGGGACATTTAGAATATTATATTTCCAAAGTTTAATGATAAATTAAGCTTTCCTTTGCTTTGAGAAATTTAAACAGAAAGTTATAACTCTGTTCTGTTATGTTTCAGTGTGAGCCTCTTTTGTCTGTGAATATACTTTGACCCATCGACTGTATAAAACATGGACACTTGTCTGCACTGCCTTCTGTTCTTAGGAAGTGAAGCAAACCCTCAGCCATGTTGTCAAATTTGGAGCCTGGGTCCGTGCAGTAGACAATAGAGTCAAACTAACTGTTCGAATTAGAGACTGTAGAAGGAAACACCTGAAAGTGATGTGGAGAATCGCCTCTTTTACCACTGAAACACATGGGGATGGGTAGAGCTAATAATGGTCCTGCAGCCAGCCAGTAGGGGTGCTTGACATGTAATGTCAAGCACTTAGAATAACGTGACATCAGTTTTAGTCTGTGGAGGTCGAGAGACTGTGGGAGGTTGAGAGTTTTGGGATCGTGGTGTAATTTCGTATGAAGTTTATCCTACATGCTTTTTGTGTCTTCTGGCTTTCTAAGCATAAACATCACAGTTCCTGTTGTGAAGTGGGAAAGCAACACATGAAAATAATCAAGAACTACATAAGCAGGCGGGTAAGCAGAAGATACATGTAACAGAATCATACTAATCACAAGCAGGCGGGTAAGCAGAAGATACATGTAACAGAATGAGAACATTCACAGTCAACAGAATCATACTAATCACAAGCAGGCGGGTAAGCAGGAGATACATGTAACAGAATGAGAACATTCACAATCAACAGAATCATACTAATCACAAGCAGGCAGGTAAGCAGAAGATACATGTAACAGAATGAGAACATTCACAGTCAACAGAATCATACTAATCACAAGCAGGCAGGTAAGCAGAAGATACATGTAACAGAATGAGAACATTCACAGTCAACAGAATCATACTAATCACAAGCAGGCGGGTAAGCAGGAGATACATGTAACAGAATGAGAACATTCACAATCAACAGAATCATACTAATCACAAGCAGGCAGGTAAGCAGAAGATACATGTAACAGAATGAGAACATTCACAGTCAACAGAATCATACTAATCACAAGCAGGCAGGTAAGCAGAAGATACATGTAACAGAATGAGAACATTCACAGTCAACAGAATCATACTAATCACAAGCAGGCGGGTAAGCAGGAGATACATGTAACAGAATGAGAACATTCACAGTCAACAGAATCATACTAATCACAAGCAGGCGGGTAAGCAGGAGATACATGTAACAGAATCATACTAATCACAAGCAGGCGGGTAAGCAGAAGATACATGTAACAGAATGAGAACATTCACAGTCAACAGAATCATACTAATCACAAGCAGGCGGGTAAGCAGGAGATACATGTAACAGAATGAGAACATTCACAATCAACAGAATCATACTAATCACAAGCAGGCAGGTAAGCAGAAGATACATGTAACAGAATGAGAACATTCACAATCAACAGAACCATACTAATCACAAACAATGAAGCACTAGGAACTAAAACTCAGGCAGGAACTTAAATACAAAAACTGAACAGGGTGATGACAAGCAGGAGTGAAACGGACAATTAACCAATAGGGGAAGGTGCAGGACAACGAGCAATCAGGGAAACACACAAGGGCAGGTACAAGAACAGGCAACAGGTGGAACTAATTAACTCAGGGAACTGAAGAGGGAAACTGAGAACTAACCAAGGAAACAGGGAAACAGGAACTAAGACTGGGGAGTAACAGACAGGTAGGAACACAAGCACGGGCACAAAGAATTTAACCAGAACCAAATACAAAATCACCAGACACAGGAACTAAGACTAGGGAGTAACATACAGGTAGGAACACAAGCACGGGCACAAAGAATTTAACCAGAACCAAATACAAAATCACCAGACACAGGAACTAAGACTGGGGTGTAACAGACAGGTAGGAACACAAGCACAGGCACAAAGAATTTAACCAAAACCAAATACAAAATCACCAGACACAGGAACTAGAAAAACTCACATAAATGAAACACTAGGGAGTAAAATACAAAAACAGAGGAAGTGGGATTCAAACACGGGACAGAAAGGTTCATATACAACCGCATGCTCAACATGCTGAGCTATGTGGCCGAGAGGGACCGGGGCAAACACAGTCTGATAACACGAGGGACCTGTATTTATTAATAGCCCAGTTTGTCGCTGTGAGTCTGACACACAGATGCTGTTTGACAGGAGTCATTTAGCCGACATTTTTTGTGGGTATTTTCATTCAAATTTCTGTTCATCTCATGGACTGTTTAATAAAGCTGCCGGCTGAGGACCAGACAGGCATCTGCTCTTCTGGCTAGAGACTCTGATGCTGTAGCCTGGAGTCGTGCCAAAGTCAGGGACCCCTCCCACAACAGTCAAATGTATTAAATCAGCCACCCCCCTTGGCTAATTTTACCACCAACAACCCCCCACCCACCCATCTACACACACACACACACACACACTCACTGATTAGCTGATTATTGTTTAGAAATAGCTTCCCTTTTGACTAATTAACTCAAGTGACCAATCATGTCAGCATAGTGCCCCCAGTGGTGTGAATCAGCCATCGCACTTATCTAGCTTCTGCATTACACACAGTCACTTCCAGTTATAATAGTCATTTACATTAACAGCATCTAGACTGTTTCCAATTAATTTAATTCTGGGTGTGGAAAATGTAATATTTTAAAAACATAAACTTTTCTCATGGATTCCAAACTTTTGAGCAGTAGTGTTTGGGCATTTCTTCATTTTAACATTATATATTATATATTATTATGATTATAACATAACGTTATATGGGTATTTTTGGGTTTTTCATGTTGCATTTCTGTAAAGGTACCTGCCATACAGATTGGTGTTGACAGTGATACTTTTTAACTGGTTTCAAATAAATTTTGTCCTCATATTATGTGGGTGATTCTTTCAGCTCAATGAGACAGTAGAAAATAGACACTTGAGGTGCATCCTGTCATTCTGACACTATTCTTTGGTAAGTTTTATATTTACAAAAGACATAAAAATGACAGGGCTGAATTATTCTGTTGCCAGCCTGGGCGGGGATTATAACCACCACCAAGTGTTATAACAGAACCATGTCAGGACACTAGGGGGCACTAAAGCATTGAGTAAGGGGAGATACAGGAAAAGGAGAGGATACAGAAGTAAAAGGCTGAGTCTGAATGCATGTTATAACAGAAGCACGTCAGGACACTAGGGGGCACTAAAGCATTGGGTAAGGGGAGATACAGGAAAAGGAGAGGATACAGAAGTAAAAGACTGAGTCTGAATGCATCTGTGGTCGTGGTCTGTTGGAAATTCTAAGATTCACAGCAGAATATTATACATGGAGTCAGAAGCTTGGCAGCAGGAGCCCGTGAGTAGAAAACCAACATTAGTATGAAGGTCAGAGGAAATACAGAGGATCTGGCAATACTAGGGCCTGCTACAGTAAGTGAGGGAGCTGGCCAGCTTACATATGCGTTTCCAAGAGGGGAGGAAAGACAATAACATGAGAGGTGGAGCAGATATTTTCAGTAGAACCACCAGGAAGCTTCAATTTTGACAGGCCAAGCAGCTGGACTTAGTGCCTACGATGCTTTGAGTGATTTCGAGGAGCTTCAGGAATATCTGAAAAGACTGAGGAAGACCATTCAACTCGCTGATGTACATGACTGGGGAGAAAAGCAATGACACGCTGGTTTTGTCTGACGAACAGAAATAGTTTGCAGAGACAAAAGCCCTGGCTGAGTATTTTATTATTAAACACATTATAATATATGAGAGAGCAAATTTTAACAGCCAAAATCAACAGGCAGGTGAATCAGCAGTAAGTTGTATTATAATATAGCGTTAGCTGAGGTGGCAACACCATATGCACTGTCAGCCCCTGGACATGGAGCTCTGTACACATGGAGGTGAGAGTCAGCTTGGCAGCAAAGGGCAGCCACCTGCAGTGGCACCTATGGAGCTGGGAGTTAAGGGCTCTGCTCAAGGGCCCAGAGACATGTGGCTATTCCGCCAAAGCCAGGCTTGATCGAGCAACCTTCCGATCTTCCGAGGCTTAGCCCACTCTGCCACATATTAGGATCTGTGTGGACCTAACAAGACTCAATGGAAGTGTCTGCTGAAAGAGGCACATACTCCCAGCTGTGGATGACGCACTTGCCAAACTGGACGGGGCAGTAGCGATCTCCAAATGGGATGCCTGATCGGGATTCTGGCAGATACCCTCATATAAAGACTCCCAGCCCTTGATGACCTTCATTACTCTCCTTCAGCAGGTACCGTTTTAACAGACTGCCTTTTGGGATCTCCTCAGCACTCAAGCACTTCCAGCTGAGAATCTCTCAGATTGTTTCAGGCACACCTAGAACAATGTGCTATACCGATGACATTTTGGTAATTGGCAAAGACCAGAGGGAGCATGACGGTGGGCAAGATGGTGGTGCAGGAGGTAGCGCTTTCTTTCAGCAATTGGAGGGTTGCAGGTTCGAGTCCTGGCTCCTCCTGACCCCATCAAAGTGTCCTTGAGCAAGACGCTGAACCCCAAATTGTTCCCGGTGAGCAGGTTGGCACCTTGCATGGCAGCCTCCGCTACCGGTGTATGAATGTGTGTATGAATGGGTGAATGTGAGGCATAAAATGTAAATCGATTTGAGTATTCGTAGGAGTAGAAAAGTGCTATATAAATGCAGTCCATCTATGCAAAGTTCCCCAGAAGTTTGAGAATGCAGACCTCACTCTAAATAAACACTGTGAGTTTAGAGTGAATGAAGTGAAGTTCCTGGGACATAAAATAAGGAACTGAGGTGAATCCCGACAGCATTAAAGCCGTTATCAACATGCCCAAACCTCAGAGTACTGAAGGAGTGAGACCCATCGTGGGGATGGTGAATCCCCAATTGGCAGGTTTTCTCCCTGCCTGCCCCCTCTCACAAGCCTTGGTGACACCTATTGAAAACTGACAATATCTGGACATGGGACATTCAACAAAAGAGGAAGTGAAGAAAGAACTGAGCCTCCCAGCCATTTAGCACAGTACAGTGCAAAGAGAGAAACTCCCGTGTCAGCAGATGCATCGTCATACAGCCTTGGAGGAGGGCTAATGCAGAGGCAGCCAGATGGAGAATACAGACCAGTGATGTACATGTCTGTGTAGGAGTCTGACTCCCAGTGAAACCCGATACACACTGATCAAAAGAGAGAAACTCCTGTGTCAGCAGATGCATCGTCATACAGCCTTGGAGGAGGGCTAATGCAGAGGCAGCCAGATGGAGAATACAGACCAGTGATGTACATGTCTGTGTAGGAGTCTGACTCCCAGTGAAACCTGATACGCACTGATCAAAAGAGAGAAACTCCTGTGTCAGCAGATGCATCGTCATACAGCCTTGGAGGAGGGCTAATGCAGAGGCAGCCAGATGGAGAATACAGACCAGTGATGTACATGTCTGTGTAGGAGTCTGACTCCCAGTGAAACCCGATACACACTGATCAAAAGAGAGAAACTCCTGTGTCAGCAGATGCATCGTCATACAGCCTTGGAGGAGGGCTAATGCAGAGGCAGCCAGATGGAGAATACAGACCAGTGATGTACATGTCTGTGTAGGAGTCTGACTCCCAGTGAAACCTGATACGCACTGATCAAAAGAGAGAAACTCCTGTGTCAGCAGATGCATCGTCATACAGCCTTGGAGGAGGGCTAATGCAGAGGCAGCCAGATGGAGAATACAGACCAGTGATGTACATGTCTGTGTAGGAGTCTGACTCCCAGTGAAACCCGATACACACTGATCAAAAAAGAGAAACTCTTGTGTCAGCAGATGTTAAGGCGACGAATGTTGTGCTGAGCAACAGAACGTTTCACAAACACCTAAATTAAGTGCTTTTGCAGGCTGGTTCTCAGTGCTGAGATCAGCTAGATTCCACAGACGCTCATCTGCCAAGGCTGATCGCTGGTGATTTTTTACAAGTTTCACCGCTGAAAAGCTGCGCTTACAGCCTGCAGTCCTCACTGGCAAAACAACAGCAATCTGACACAGAGGATAAAGTCCAAAGAAGACGACCTTAAAGGAGCCAGGATCCTCACTGACTCTGTCAGACTGCATGGCTTCACTTTACTATCTGCTCTGTTTCTTTCCAGTCTTTATATCTGCTGTATCTCACTTTCCAAGCCTTGCAGATCAGAGCCACCTGCCTGAGCCACTAACAAAAGCAACTTTTCCTTTAAGAGTCGCTGTCTGATGGCTTAGTGCTTGTATGCCGCTCATTAGGTTACAGCTGGAGTTTGAGAAGCACCTGTCCATCTCCCTCATCATGGACTCCATGCTGGGAATAAATGCTCCTTTTCTGAAGGCGTCTTTGCTGTTAACATGTCTTTGCTGTCCAGGTGTAGATGTGACTGACTATCATGTGGTCTGCTTGAGGTGTGTTTGGTTCTTTTTGGTTTGACAGTGGCAGGAATGCGGCGATCACTGCATGTTTCAGTCACTGTACCCACAGCGCAGTAAAGCTGTCCTCTTTGCGATGTTCTCCAAAGGTCTGTCTGAGGGTGTCAGTGAGGTCGGCTGCTTTGCTAAGATCAGCCTTAGGTGACTGGAGCACGTCTGGCAGAAACTTTGCTTGATCGAGCACCTTTCTGAACACTACAAGGAGCCCTACAAAATTCAAGTCAATCTGAGTAAATGTTTATTCACGCGCATGCACACAAACACACACACACCCCGGAGGTCGGGGGGCTTTAGAGTTTAACTTTAGGTTGCTGATCGCAATGTGTGACCAAACCCCAAAGCACCCTAACTTAGTCGTTTACTAACTTATCGCGAAAAACAGACAGAAATAGACTTGTAAATTATAAAGAAAAGACATTAACTGTTTTTTGTTAATGTTTAAAGGTATACAAACTACAGAAGCTCTCTTTCTGCCGGCTATAGGCCGTGCTACGTCTGGGCTATTATGCTTAAATTCTTTAATTAATGTTGGCTATGTGCTTTATAACACGTTTTATACTTCTTTTACACACGTTTACTTATTGTATACACACTTTAAAGTTCCGAAAACGACTTGCCTCAGCTGTTTTCAATAAAAGACAGTGGTGTGTGGGTATCGTGGCTGCACGCACAAGCGCGACATGGAGAGTTATTTTAACAAGGATCGCCAGCGTTATTCCTTGATTCTTGTTGTCGAAATGCTTAAGATGTTTTATTTTAAATAACACATTAGCCGAAAAGAGTTTCATTGCTTAAAAACGATGAGGTTAAAGAGGCTTATTTGAAATAAAAGATCAGCATGTGTTGTCATACATCTTTTCAAGTTCTGGTTATACCTTTTGATTAACCATACGTAGATAAATTTAGCTAAATGTAGCTAAGCAATCCGGGGGGTGTTGTGTTAGAGATCGACTTTTATTTAAATTAGAAATAGATTATTTTACACTATTTACAAATAAGCATATAAAATATAGAATTGGTGTGCATTCTGCCAGAATGGCGGCATGCTTCTCACAATCCAGGCCAACGGTTCGCATCACGACAACAATTTCCGCTGGTAGCCATTTGACAGCTGCTTCACGCAACGAGCTGGCTCAATAAAGGAAACGCTGTGTGGATCTACGCGCGTGCGCCACACGAGAGTGAGAGCATGCCTTCGTTTAAACAAGAATTAACCGCGTTATTTCCTGATTATTGCTATCGCAAATGCTCAGAGCGCTTTACTTTATTATTCACATTGACAGAAAAGTGCTTCATTCCTTAAAAGCATTACGGTTATAGGGGTTTTATTTGCTAAAACAGGCGCTCCGCCGGCGTAGCCATTTTGAAAGGGGCGTCGGCGTGTGTGCGCATGCGCCAAACGCCGGACTAGCGATCGTTCATTCCGACCCGCGTTGTTCAAACAGAGTAGTCGCATGTGGCGGGTCTCCGAGATCGTTTCGTCCTGTTTCTTCTAAAAGTTTGCCGCTGACATGCTTTCTCAAACCTGGCAAATATAACTAAAGTCTTTCGTGTTGGTTAAATGTAATGAATGCTCGCTTCTTTTAAAACGACGGGGCTGTATGTTCATAGGTTTCGCTTGCACTTGTTTAAATGTGCTCTTCTGCTGCTTCTTTCGGGCATGTTTGTTTAAATTCACACTGCTTTTCTTTTAAAATAACACTAAGGATTTTCCTCTTTTGGTGCCTTCTTTTAAAATACGCCGCGGGGCTTACTAACAACACGCGGCTACGGGCCGGACGGACGCCCCCGCTGAACGTGTATGCGCTAGCTTGCCTTCATCCTGCTCTATGTTTTATTATTCCTTAAAAACGTAATTTAAATAAAGCACATTAATAAAATACATGTAATGTATTTTTATTCTATTAAAGTTTAATCTCCCAAACCACCCTATCGGCAACACGTGGCATAAGCATGTATTGATACCATATATGGACATAACGGCAATCTCCCAAAACCATATCGCCCCCTATCGGCAGCATGTGGCATAAGCATGTATTGATACCATATATGGGCATAAACCCTCGACCAATCAGAATCAAGGATAAGCCACTTCCTCTTATGACGTCAGAAGCGGAGAATTAAGCTCCGCCCAAGGTACCAGGTAATATCTTAGGATTATAAAGGTTAAAAAGCAGAGATTTGACCTTTTTGCCAGGAGAACCAGCAACACAGTGACACTGAGGAGTTAAAAACATAAACCCCTGGATAGAGGGACTCAGTGAATGAGGAGGTGAATCTGTGCAGGGGGGTCAGTCCATCAGAGGAGACTCTGTAGAAGGACAGAGCACCAGCCCCCCAGTCCAGATACACTCCTACTTTGCGGGAGCCTGAGGGTTGTATGGGTATGCGAGTCTGTTTATTATTGTGCCAGACTGAGTAACTGTCAGAATTACAGCACAGACACCATGACTTGTTATTGTATCCAAGCAGACAGTCCCTCCCTCCTTTCCTCTTGATTCCTTTATAAGTCACTCCTATCCAGGCTAAATCTCCATCCCACTCAGCCTCCCAGTAACAGCGGCCAGTCAGACACTCTCTGCACAGAACTTGGGGGCAGATGTCAAATCTTTCTGGATGATCAGGATATGGCTGCTCTGCCCCCCATGTCACCTTCCTGTTCCCCCCTGACAGAGACAGGTATCTGTTTGCTGTGTTGGGGTCCAGTGTCAGCTGGCAGGAATCTGTAGACAGGAGGAAGAATTATTATTCCCATCACGCAGCCTGTACTTTATGTTTCTGTACGATATAAAAGCAGCACAGCTTACCCTAACAAAGCAGGAACTGAAGTTTATGAAACAGCTCAGGAAATGTCGGAGGGAAGAGCCACCAAAATGCGGGGCGAGCTAAACTAACAGCTTAATTACAGGTAAATAAAATTACAAAGCAGCGACATTCATCATACATATTCATCACAAGCATATTTACCACAAAACGGCACCAGAGATCAATACTAAAGGCAGTGTATTTCCTTCTAACCGCTAAAGCCGACGCGTTTAAGTAATATTATTACATATTTAAAGTGATATTTAATAAAAGTTTGGACCTGGATTCTGATACAAATGATAATTCCGGCGCCGGAGTTACGCTCCATGAGGATCCAGTATTTGCAGCAATTGTCTGAAATGGTCTTTAGTCACAGCAAAGCCAGTCTGAATGCATTTCACATGCATAGGCTTATTTCCCTGAAGTATGTCATACTGTATCTAATGATCTGGGAGAAACACTGCAGTGTCAAGCAGGGCGGAATACACGACTAAGTGACAACCCCCTTCGAGGAGACTGGTTCCAGAGCCCAAGCCGTGTGTCGAGTTGAGCCCAGCTACATCTAGTCGGAACCTCACAGCCTCGCGCACCAGCTCAGGCTCCTTCCCCAACAGAGAGGTCACATTCCATGTCCCAGGCCTGGCTCCGGGAGGGGGCCCCGGTGACCCGCGTCCGGGCGGGGGAAAATGTGTGCCCATGTTTTTGTACATCATAAGGGGTCTTTTGAGCCGTACTTTGTCTGGGTCCTCACCCAGGACCTGTTTGCCTTGGGTGACCCTATTAGGGGCATAAAGCCCCAGGCAACGTAGCTCCTGGGATCATTGGAACACGCAAACCCCTCAGGTCTCAGCTCCGGGAGGGGATTAATTAACCAAATCAGAAAAATATTGTTCAGAAAAACGAGATTATTATCACATTAATTCGGAAAAAACAGGATGATTATTACGTTAATTTGGAAAAAAAGAATTGATTTTTTTTTCCCAGATGAATGCAATACGTTTCCATAGAGAACCGCTTACCGCGCGCGTGACTGTAGATGCTGCGCCGCTGCCGCGAGGCGTGAGCCCCGCATCTCGCGCACGCACGCGGCCGCTCTAATCTGTTAACATGGGCGCCGAAATGAAATTTGATATTTTCCGCCGCACATCCATTGCGTCCCGGGCGCTAATTTCTTTTAGCACCGTGGATATTTAACCATCCTACACTCCCACACAAACAGGAAGATAATACAAGCAGCTGTAAACCATTTGTAAAAAATATTTTTAAAAACGATTAAATGAATTGATAGTGTTTTTGGTGATGATTTTGATTTTTTGTTTCTTGTTTGGATGTTTGTCTAAAATGGCATGAAACTCACCTAAACACAAATATGGAAATCCATCTACACACAGTGCAAAAAGCCACACTCATCACAACAATTGTGTGAATACAACCATAACATAGTATTAATGGTATTATTAATAAAAACATGCAAAGACACTTACATTTCTGTAAGCCTGCTCTGGTCCTGCACTCTCCACCGTGATCCACACTATAGGAGAAGCAGAATGACATAGTACTGCTGTATCCATTTATTTATTGGTGCCTCTTCTTCACATACATGCATAAGTATCTGTAACGTGTCAGACACACACTCTGTACTCACTGCAGCTTCTCCAGTTTACAGCTGGGATCCTCCAGTACAGCAGAGAGCAGCTTCACTCCTGAGTCTCCTGGGTGATTGTAGCTCAGATCCAGCTCTCTCAGGTGTGAGGGGTTTGACCTCAGAGCTGAAGCCAGGGAAGAACAGCCTTCTTCTGTGACTCTACAGCCTGACAGCCTGCAGAGAGAGAGAAACAGAAACTCCCCAATAAATAATATCACCTCACCATTGCAATTATTTAATAAATACAGACCTCAGTATCTCATCCGTATAGTGTGGAATACCCAGTAATACTGACCTCAGTATCTCCAGCGTACAGTGTGGAATACCCAGTAATACTGGCCTCAGTATTCCCAGTTTAAAGTGTGGAATACCCAGTAATACTGACCTCAGTATTCCCAGTTTACTTTGTGGAATACCCAGTAATTCTGACCTCATTACCCCCAGTTTACAGTGTGGGATACCCAGTAATACTGACCTCAGTATCTTCAGTTTACAGTGTAAATCCCCCAGTGCAGCAGAGAGCAGCTTCACTCCTGAATCCTTCAGGTCATTGTCACTCAGGTCCAGCTCTCTCAGGGGGGAAGAGTTTGATCTTAGAGCTGAAGACAGCACTTCACAGTGTTTATCTATGAGATCACAGCTGTTCAGCCTGAAACAGAAAACACTTTAAGACACAGACATATACACATCCTACACATTAGTAAAATACAAAGCATTACAATAAGCATTTGTTTTCAGTATAATTAGCAGCACAGCTTACACTTCAAAATGAATTATAGTCTGCAGAGTTTTCAGTGTGTCCTGACAATCTGCTGCAGTCATATGATCACTATTTATGACTCAGTGTATCTTTGCTCAAAACTAGAGGTAAAAACATTAAGTAGAAGCTACAGTCAAAAATCACAGAATATATAGGAATATATCAACAGCAAGATGGACGTGAACCCTCCCATAACAGTCAGACCAGTGCTTCCAGTGCAGTCCTTAGCCATCTTTCTGCCAGGTGTCCCTACACTCGACACGTATCACTGAAAGGAGGAGATGTGAACATTCCCAGCAGCTAATGCAGCAGCAACTGGCACTTGGATTCCTGATCCCATGAGTAAAATCCTTTTTCTCCCTGTATTGTTATACCTGGGAACATGTCAAATCACCAATTACGTCTGGGTGATATGACGATATTATCGGTAATGAGCGTAATCAGACAAGTATCCCGGTATCAATATCTGACAGTGACTAACCGGCAATTATCGTCTTTGCTGAGGAAACGCGCTTAGGCTACATACAAAGCAAGATAACAGAAAGATTCATGATTTGCTTTCAGTTCAGCTTTCTAGCCTAAGATTCTGAAGCAGTTAAAAAGAAACATTGCGCAGAATTTCACAAGCATTGTCCCTTGCAGTAACCATGCGTTCGCCATTCTTGTAAGTTCAGTATTGTCACATCACTAACTTCTATCTCTGAGTCAGCAGCCAGAATGTCAGCCATTCAAGTGCAGCTTTCTGGTGGGAATTTTGAGCTTCCCAACTCAGTTTTTCGTGTCTGAGTCTCAGGCACGGCTTTAAGTGTGTCCCTGACCCCCCCCCCCCCCCCCCCCCCCCCCCCTCTCTCTCTCTCATCTATCTATCTGAATCAATCACTCAATCATTATTTATATAGCATGTTTTAACCACAGTGTTTATAAAGTGTTTTGTAAACATTTAAAAAGAAGAAAAACAAAGAAATTCAAATAAGCTCAGAATAAATAACAATAAGCGCAAAAGAAATAAAAATAGAGTAAAAATGTTTTTAAAAATTTAATAGAAAATAAAAAAATACCATCATAAAGAACTTTAACCACCCATGTTTTCTTTAGGGGCCCCTCCCTCATAGGGGCCTCTAGCCACTATGTTTTCTGGGGGGAGCGACCCAACCCCACACACACAATTACAGATAATAATCAATCCATCCATCCATCCATTTTCCAAACCGCTTATCCTACTGGGTCGCGGTGGGGTCCGGAGCCTATCCCGGAAGCAATGGGCACGAGGCAGGGAACAACCCAGGATGGGGGGCCAGCCCATCGCAGAGCACACTCACACACCATTTACTCACACATGCACACCTACGGGCAATTTAGCAACTCCAATTAGCCTCAGCATGTTTTTGGGCTGTGGGGGGAAACCGGAGTACCCAGAGGAAACCCCACGACGACATGGGGAGAACATGCAAACTCCACACACATGTGACCCAGGCGGAGACTCGAACCTGGGTCCCAGAGGTGTGAGGCAACAGTGCTAACCACTGCACCCACCATGCCACCCCACAGATAATAATAAAAGTGCAAAATAATAAAACTGATTATCATAGATTATTATATGCGGTGGTGAAAAGATGCATTTTCAGCCTAGTTTTGAAAGTACTGAGACATTCAGTAGCTCTCAGGTTTTCTGGGAGAGAGTTCCAGAGTTTGGGCCCATAGTGACTAAAGCTGCCCCTCCCTCCTCAGCCCGGGTTTTAGGAATAATCAGTAAATTACTGCCGGATGATCTGACTGATCTGCCTGGGACATACCTTAGAATCATGTTACTGAGGCAGGACAGAGCTAAACCACGAAAATATTTACAAATTAGCAAATGAACTTTAAAATCAATCCTAGAAGCCACAGGAAGCCAGTGCATGGATGTGAGATCAGGTGTGATGTGATCCCTGTGACTGGTGCGTGTTAACACTCCGCCAGCGGCATTCTGGGCCCGTTGTAGATGTGATCCCTGTGACTGGTGCGTGTTAACACTCCGCCAGCGGCATTCTGGGCCCGTTGTAGATGTGATCCCTGTGACCGGTGCGTGTTAACACTCCGCCAGCGGCATTCTGGGCCCGTTGTAGATGTGATCCCCGTGACCGGTGCGTGTTAACACTCCGCAGCGGCATTCTGGGCCCGTTGTAGATGTGATCCCTGTGACTGGTGCGTGTTAACACTCCGCCAGCGGCATTCTGGGGCCCGTTGTAGATGTGATCCCTGTGACTGGTGCGTGTTAACCCACTCCGCCAGCGGCATTCTGGGTTCGTTGTAGATGTGATTCCCTGTGACCGGTGCGTGTTAACACTCCGCCAGCGGCATTCTGGGCCGTTGTAGATGTGATCCCTGTGACCGGTGCGTGTTAACCACTCCCGCCAGCGGCATTCTGGGCCCGTTGTAGATGTGATCCCTGTGACTGGTGCGTGTTAACACTCCGCCGGCGGCATTCTGGGCCCGTTGTAGATGTGATCCCTGTGACTGGTGCGTGTTAACACTCCGCCAGCAGCATTCTAGGCCCGTTGTAGATGTGATCCCTGTGACCGGTGTGTGTTAACACTCCGCCAGCGGCATTCTGGACCCGTTGTAGATGTGATCCCTGTGACCGGTGTGTGTTAACACTCCGCCAGCGGCATTCTGGACCCGTTGTAGATGTGATCCCTGTGACTGGTGCCTGTTAACACTCCCGCCAGCGGCATTCTGGGCCCGTTGTAGATGTGATCCCTGTGACCGGTGCGTGTTAACACTCCGCCAACTTCCACAGTCCTTCAGCCTTACATCTGAAGCCCTGTGTGAAAATGAACTTGAACGGGTAACTGTGCACATGGAGAAATCGCTTCGCAGCACCTAGATCTTGTAGCTCCACTTAAGAAGATAAAGCATAGAGATAAGAAACCTGCCCCCTGGTGTTCTGATCATACGCGTAACTTAAACAGGCATCACGCAAGCTAGAGCGCAAATGGGGCTCAACTAAACTAGAAGTTTCAGATCTACCAGGAAGGAGCCTCTCTAAGTACAGACTGTGAGGTCTGTGTACCTCTCCAGACTCATGGAAGAGAACAAAAATAAATTCCTATTTGAATCTCTGTCTAGGTTAACACAGAATTCTTCAACATTAAACTCACAAGTCTCACAAGCTTTTATGAGTGAAGACTTTATTACATTTGTAATGGTAAAATAAAGATTAGACAGACCATCCAGTGCACGTCTGTAGTTACATACAGCTGCCAGCCTCCTGTTAGTCCTATTCGTACTGATAATGACACTTTTGAATTTTTCCTTCTTATAAAACAATCAGAACTTTTGCGCTTTAGTTTCCTCCTGCAAATCCTCTACTAGCCTCTTAGACCCAATTCCTACAAAATTCCTGAAGGAGATTCGACCACTGATTAGCACCACCCTGTTAAATGTGTTAGACTCGTCTCTTAAGCTTGGATATCGATCCAAAACCTCTTAAACTAGCTGTTATTAGACCTGTTCTAAAGAAACCTTGAAAATCTTGAACCTAGTGATTTAGGAAATTATAAATCAATCTCAAATCTTCCGTTCATTTCAAATATCCTGGAAAAGCTGTTGCTCGCCAGCTGTCTTCTTTCCTACAGAAAAATAATGCTAATGAATTATATCAGTCTGGCTTTAGACCAAACCACAGCACAGAAAACAGCTTCAGGCAAAGTAGTGAATGATTTGCTTATGGCTTCTGACAGTGGCTGTATGTCTGTGTTGGTATTACTAGACTTAACTGCAGCATTCGATACTGTGAACCATAATATCCTCTTGGAGCGGCTAGAATCTGTGGTTGGCATTAAGGAGACAGCCCTCTCTTGGTTTGACTCCTGTTTAACTGATCATTATCAGTTTGTCACGTGAACAATGAATCTTCCAAGATCACTAAAGTCAAATATGGTGTAGTATCACACACGCACATACGGCAGGGCTGAGATTCCAGGCTGCCTGAGACAAGGCCTAGTCTGGTATGAGAGGTACTCGCTGGCCTAGATACAAAAGGGGGGTATCTTAGTGTGGCTCCTAACTATCAGAGGTTCTTTCTTTCTTTGTTTAACAACCCCCCCTTTCCCACATTCCTCTGTGGCCCTTATCTGATCTTTGTGGTCCGTTTGCACTTCTTTGTCCTCTACTATTCTGCATTAAAAGACTGAGTTAATGTGTTTATTAACAATTCTGGAGAGCAGGTCATTGGGATAAGCCACACCAACCAAAATATGTTGTTCCCAGATGTGCAATTTAAATTGGTATTACCCACAAACTAACGGGCCACGTCTATCTAAGGGTAAGATGTGCTGTTTAAATGTGAATATGTAATGTAATGTCTGTACAAATGATCCAAAGTAGCAACCTCTGTTGATGTATACGGATGGGATTTATTAACATACATAATATCAGAAATGATTAATTAATTAATACAGATGGTATGAGGTGTGACCCGCCAGGCTGGTATGGCATGTTTGGTGTTAATCTGATGGAAAATCACTCCTGATTCCAAATCTGGTCAGTGGTTGCCATGAAACTGTATGTATCAAAGGTTACACCAGTTTAATGAAAATCATCGGTAAAGTGGTACCAGTCTAGTCATAAATACCAAAAGGACTGAAAGCCTGCCAACTAGATGGTCAGCCATTGCTTCAGGTGTCAAATTCCTGATCACCCCCTATTCATGAACTTTAGACCATAAAACATGGCACCTCAGCACAGAGCAGGGGAAGAAGAGAGAGGAGCAGAGGAGAACATCAGCCCGCAGAGGGAGGAGAAGAGAAGCCCCGGAGAAGAGCCAGCCCGTGAGAAGCCCTCCTGAAGCCTGCCGGTGAAGGCCTGCTACCCAACAGAGAACTGCAACCAAGACAGAGCCTTTCACCTTAAAGCTTCTCAAGGAGAGAGAATCCAAGGGGCTCCACTCCAACAACCGCTCCAGACGCCGCGCCTTCTTGGGTGCTACCATTCCCTCAGCTCATCACCTCTGCAACCTACTGCCAAGACTCCCTCCACTCTGCAAACAAGTAAACCAGCTTCCTTTCATTCTAACAACCTAAGCAGTTCTGTTAGCCTGCTTTATGACTTTAGGGTCGTATTTCCACAAACTGTGCTTGCTTTGCAGAACAGTATTTCCCTTTTAAGGTTACCCATTTTAAATCTGGTCACTGCATTTTCATGTTACATTCTGTCTGGTACTATTCCGTTATTTCGTGTTTATTGTTTGTGTTAAGTGTAATGTCTGTCTTATGTTAGTTTGTAGTGTTAGTTAGGAATAAATGCATGTCTTTTACACCATTTCAGCCTCCGTTCATTGAATGCTCACAATAGTCCCCTGCCTCTATGGGATCTGGCTGCTAAGCTCTGAAACCTCAAACTCGCCTGAAATATCACAAGACTCTCTCTCAACGGCCGTGAGGGGAGCTTCACAACCGATCGTTTACATTACCTGGTGATGCAGCTTGCTGGATGAGCCTTCTAACCCAGGTTACTAAGCGATACTGGTAACTAGTGAATCCCATGTAAGTCTCACATTAACCGACTCACGGGGATTCGCAATTGAGTTTGGAGGAACCAACCACTCGGCATAACAATTAGTTAATAAACATCATTAAATAATAATTAATTAAAATGTAATTAGTTTCAAAACATATTGGTGGAGATATAAAAATTTACCTGAGCTAAATATTCCTACAATGTGGTCCCACAGGGATCAGTGCTGGGCCGCTGCTGTACACTGTATATATTGGTCACATTATCAGAAATCATGGTGTTGGGTTTCATTGTTTTGCTGATGATACAGTTATATGTATCTGTTAAGTCGGATGATGCATCACAGCTCTCTGTTAGAAGACTGTCAACTAGATATCCGGTGCTGGATGGCAAATAATTTCTTTGTGTTAAACACAGAAAAACAGAAGTACTGTTAACTGGTCCGAAGGCGGCTCAAAATAAGTCTGACAACCTCAACCTTGGTGGCCTTCTTACCCAACCTAACACAGTGGTCAGAGATCTTGGTCTTCTGGTTGATTCAGATTTATGTTTCGATGCTCATATAAAAAGCATCACTAAAGCTGTGTTCTATCATGTACGGAACCTCGCCAAGCTTCGGAAGATGCTCTCCTTTCATGAAGCGTAAACACTAACACCTTTATAACTTCCAGGCTGGATACTGTAATGCCTTCCTTTCTGGGTGCCCATCTGGATCCTCACATAAACTTCAGCTGGTACAAAATGCAGCAGCCAGAGTTCTTACAAACACTAATAAATGTGATTATATTAGCCCTGTTCTATGCTCCCTTCGCTGGCTTCCAGTTAAGTCTCGGGTTAACTGCAAAATACTGCTATTGATCTATAAAACACTGAATGGCCTTGCACCAGAATACCTTAGTAACCTGCTGGCCTTATACAACCCTCCTCGCTTTCTTCCATCATAAAGAGCAGGATATCTGTTAGTACCCAGGGTAGAAAGAGCTACGGCAGGCTGCAGAGCTTTCTCTTATAGAGCTCTTCAGCTGGGGAATGGTTTTCCAGTGGATGAGCGGGATTCAGGCTGACTCTCAATATTCAAGTCTAGACTAAAATCACACCTGTTTAGTTTAGCTTGTAGGGACTCTAGTTCTAGCTCTAGCTAACTGCTCACTCCCAGTCAGACCTATAGTGTGAGGTGTAGAGCTGGGTGGGGATCGGTGCCATTGGCTTTGGATAAACTGAACTGTCAGTCTGTCACTTTAGCTTCACACCCCCTTGTGGAATTGGAGTGCTGACATTTCAGGGACTCCCCATGCCTGCGTTCCCACCTGCCTCTCCCTCCTACTTATGCTGCCATAGCCATATCTGCCAGAGCTTACATACTGCACTCACCTAACTGTTTGCACTGCCTCTAGTCTCCCCTACTTTGGCTAAATGCACATTTTATTTCCCCTACTCCCCCTGGGTGTGCTGCCTGGAGACCCCAAATTTTAAGAATATCCTGCCTACCCTGCTGTCTGCGACGTCTCCACTACCTGTGAGTCCTTCCGGCCTGCTCACCCTTCTGCCTGTGACATCTTCCCTGTTTACCCTGCTGCCGTACTACTGTTCGCCCCCCCATCTGAAGCAGCTCCAGCACTTGCTGTCATCACCTCCCTGCCTCCCGCTTTGTGACTGAAATGTTAAGATTGGGATAATGTGAATTAGGACTTTGCCATCTTGATCATTTGACTTCCTCTGCTGCCCCCTGGAGGATGGGCTCCCCCTTTCAGTCTGGTTAGGGTTAGGGCTTCCTCTGCTGCCCCCTGGAGGATGGGCTCCCCCTTTCAGTCTGGTTCCTCCCAAGGTTTCTTCTTTCTAGGGAGTTTTTCCTTGCCACTGTCCCCTCTGACTTGCTCACTGGGGGCTTTGGGCAGGGATGCTGTAAAGTGCTTTGAGATGATGTAATGTTGTGAAAACAAACTATATAAATAAAACTGAACTGAACTGAAATTGCATTCAGTGTTGGGGGGGGGGGGGCTCAAAATGATTATTGATTGCGATATTTTTAAGCTTAATGACACATACACATTTTTTTTTTTACTTATCGCCCAGCCCTAATTAACAATACACTAATCGGAGAGCTATCAGTCCTGTGAAATAGGCTTTTAGAAAAAAATGTTTGTTTGAATGATTTATGAATAATGATACTTCATTCACCCACATGGGGAAATTGTCTTTTCGCCCATCCCATCCTGCTCTCCAAGAGATACGCCGACACATATACAGGTGAGAGGAAGTTTGGGGGTCGCAGCGCAGGATTGGCCAGCATCCAGCACCCCTGCAGCTCAAGGGCTCAGTGATGACATCACTCTGCCGGCCAAGACATCTGAACCAGCGACCTTCCGCTCATGGACACAGAGGTCGAACCCAAAGAGTCACGCACCACACCCAGTATTTACAGAAATGCTTCCTACAGCATCCAGAACTGAAACGAATATGAGTGGTTTTCCCACTATTAATGAAAACTGGACCATTCTGTATGATGCTGTATCTTTGGTTATTTGTTACACAAAGGATGGTTGTGGAAATCTTGTCTTTTTTGTTTTTACTACACCACTACCGTCAGTTAATATAAACCAGATTAAAAAGGAACCTTGTTGATAAAAGAGGGGAAATAAATTACATATATACATATTCATTTTATATTTTAAACAATGTTTATCTATGTCTGCCGGACTAGATGTGTCGTCACATCCTCAGCCAGGTGCAGCTGAGGCCAGCAGAGGGCACCAGTGAGCAGCCAGAGACAGCAGTCATACGGAAGCTCCCAGCTCTGGGCTCCATCACATGAACACGCCTGCTGACAATAACACTCACATACCACTGATACACCCTGTGGATAAAGAGCCCTCACTGTTTCTATAGCAGGTTAGGATGCTGTGCCTGTGATCAGAAGGAAAACTGGATGGGAATGGAAGCGTAGTAACAAACAAAAAGTGACATCACTACCTTCAGTCATTATAAAGGCTGTGGTCAAGATTAGCTACTGCTATACAAACAGCTATAGCTGTGATTATCAAAATAAAACCCAGTTATTAATCCATGAGGAGAAATATAAAATATATATTACACATTTCAAACAATATTCATGTATTACTGCCAGACCAGACATGATTTCCCATCCCCACATCACTTACAGAGCCATCCTGGAGTTCTTGACCACAGGCAGCAGCCTGCAGTGCTCTTTATCTGATCTGATGTATTTCTTCAGATCAAACACATCCAGCTCCTCATCCGACATCAGCATCACAAAGGCCAGAGCTGAGTACTGTGCAGGTGAGAGGTCATCTGCTGAAATGTTTCCTGAATTCAGGTATCTTTGTACTTCCTCTACTAGAGAATTGTCACCCAGTTCAGTCAGACAGTGGAACAGGTTGATGGTCCTTTCTGGAGATAAATTCTCCTGTATTTTCTCCTTGATGTATTGGGCTGTTTCCTTAATGGTATCTGAGCTGATTTTTGTCGGCCCCAGTAGCCTTTGTAACAGAGTCTTACTGGAGTCTGTTGAGAGGCCCAGGAGGAAGCGGAGGTAGAGGTCCAAGTGTCCATTCTTGCTCTTCAATGCCTGATTCACTGCAGTCTTCAGCAGGTCAGCTGATGAGTTTGACAGAAACACATATAAAGCAGCGAGATACTCCTGGATGCTCAGATGCACAAAGCAGTACACCTTCTCCTGGTACAACCCATACTCCTCTTTAAAGACTTCTGTGCAAACTCCAGAGTAAACTGAAGTTTCAGCGACATTAATGCCATTCTCTGACAGATCTTGCTCATAAAATATGAGATTGCCTTTCTCAAGGTTGTCAAAAGCCAGTTTACCAAGTTTTAAAAGGAATTCCTTGCTGTATTCCTTAAGCTTAGTTTCATGGTTTTTCATATACTTGTCATTTTTTAAACTTGTCTGAAAGATCAGGAAGTGTGTGTACATTTCAGTCAGAGTCCTTGGAATTTCTCCCCTGTCAGTCTCACTAAAAAATCTCTGAAACACAGTGGCTGAAATCCAGCAGAACACAGGAATGTGGCACATGATGAAGAGGCTCCTTGATGATTTCACATGTGTGATAATTTTTCTGGCCAGGCTCTGATCATTAAATCTCTTGATGAAATACTCCACCTTCTGGGCATCACTGAACCCTCGTATCTCTGTCACCTGGTAGACACACTTAGCAGGTATCTGATTGGCTGCTGCTGGCCGGGAGGTTATCCAGAGGAGAGCGGATGGGAGCAGATTCCCCTTAATGAGGTTAGTCAACAGCACATCCAGTGATGTTTTCTTTGTTACATCAAACCAGCTCTCATTGTTCTGAAAATCCAGAGGAAGGCGACACTCGTCGAGACCATCAAAGATGAACAAGACTTTGTACCTAAACAGGTCAGTGGATTGAAATGATTTCAGTTCTGGGACAAAGTGGTGAAGCAGTTCAATCAGACTGTATTCACCCTTAATCAAATTCAGGTCCCGGAAAGGAAGAGCAAATATGAAGTGAACATCCTGGTTTGCTTTTCCTTCTGCCCAGTCGAGAATAAATTTCTGCACAGAGACTGTTTTCCCGATACCTGCCACCCCTTTAGTGAGTACAGTTCTGATAGGTGTCTCACGCCCACATAAGGGTTTAAATATATCATTGCACTTGACTGTAGTATCTTCTGTTCGCCTTTTCTTGGATGCTGTTTCAATCTGTCTCACTTCATGTTCATCATTCACTGCTCCAGTCCCACCTTCAGTTATGTAGAGTTCTGTGTAAATCTCACTGAGAAGTGTTGGCTGTCCTTCCTTAGCTTTCCCTTCAAATACACACTCAAATTGCTTCTTAAGTTTACATTTGAATTCTTGTAGCATGAGCTGTCCTGAAAAGAGAGGAAAATGCACAAATTCTCACCGTGATCCTGACCAGTATGAGAGGAAGAATATTTTCCAAAAACACACTTCTTCACACATACATATCCAGATATTTCCCTGTGACTGTGAATGTGAAACTGAAAGTTTTATCATGCGTATTTTACTGGAACACCACATACAGGACCGTGAATAAGTCTTAGGCAGCCAAAGGAAATGTTTAAAGCCATTTATCTGGGTAATAAGTGTATATCTGCTCAGAACCAAAAAAAACACCAAACCCCTTTTCATTTCCCAAACCTCTCCTCAGGGGCACCACAGCCAGTCCATGTATTTGTTAAATTTCACAACCAGCTCACTTCATGAATTAATTAAATTAGTTTAAAAACTCAATGAGATATTGATCAGCCACATGAGGTGTGTTAGTAGTGTAGGAATTATTAGCTCAGGTAAATTTTAATATCTCCACCAATATGTTTTGAAATTAATTAACTTTTAATTAATTATTATTTAATGCTGATTATTAACCAATTGTTATGCCGAATGGTCGGCTCCTCCAAATTCAATTGCGAATCCCCGATATCTGTTAATGTGAGACTTAAATGGGATTCACTAATAACCAGTATCGCTTAATAACCTGGGTTAGAAGGCTCGTCCAGCGAGCTGCGTCACCAGGTAATGTAAACGATCGGTAGCGAAGCTCCCCTCACGGCCGATGAGAGAGAGTCTCGCGATATTTCAGGCGAGTTTTCAGAGCTTAGTAGCCAGATCGCACAGAGGCAGGGACTATTGTGAGCACTCAATGAACGGAGGCTGAAGTTATGTAAAAGACATGCATTTATTCCTAACTAACACTACAACTAACATAAGACAGACATTACACCTAAGACAAACAATAGATACAAAATAGCAGAATAGACACAAACAATGTAATCATGAAAATGTAATGTCTAGATTTAAAATGAGTAACCTTAAAAGGGAAAAACTGTTTTGCAAAGCAAGCAGTTTGTGGAAACACGACCATAAAGTAATATAGCAGGTGAATAGGACAGTTTAGGTTGTTAGAAATGAAAGGAAGTTGGTTTACTTGGTTGCAGAGAAAGGGGGGGGTCTTGGCAGTTGGTTGCAGAGGCTGATGAGCTGACGGGTGATGGCACTCAGAGAGGCGCGGTGTTTGCAGCGGTTGTTGGAGTGGAGCCCCTCTGATTCTCTCTCCTGGTGAAGCTTTGTCTTGGTTGCAGTTCTCTGTCCAGCTGGGCCTTCGCTGGCAGGCTTCAGGAGGGCTTCTTGTGGGCTTCTTTTCTCCTGGGCTGATGTTCTCTGCCTCTCTTTGGGCTGATGTTTTTCTGTTACTCCCCTGGCTTTGTTCTGAGGTGCCAGGTTTTATAGTCTAAAGTTCATGAATAGGAGTGACCAGGAATTCGACTCCTGGACCAATGGCTGACCATCCATTTGGCGGGCTTTCGGAAGGAGGTCTGTATCAGTCCTTTTGAGATTTATGACCAGACTGATTTCCCTTGTACTGATGATTTTCGTTAGGCTGGTGTAACTTTTGATATATCCACTTTCATGGTAACCACTGACCAGATCTGGAAACTGGAGTGATTTTCCATCGGTTTGATACCAAACATGCCATACCAGCCTAGCGGTTCACACCAAATACCATCTGTAATGATTAATTAATGATTACTTATATTATGTCATTATGTTATGTTACATTACTCACACCAGTACCTGGTCTAGGTTGCACCTCAATCAGAGGTTACCCTATACAGACATTACATGACATATTGTCATTCCAACAGCACATCTTAGAACATAAGAACATAAGAACTATACAAATGAGAGGAGGCCATTCGGCCCATCAAGCTCGCTTGGGGAGAACTAAACTAATAGCTCAGAGTTGTTAAAATCTTATCTAGCTCTGATTTAAAGGAACCCAAGGATTCAGCTTGCACTACATTATCAGGAAGGCTATTCCATACTCTGACTACGCGCTGTGTAAAGAAGTGCTTCTTTAAATCCAGCTTGAAATGTTCTCCCGCTAATTTCCACCTATGGCCACGAGTTCGTTTATTTAAACTAATGCTGAAGTAACTATTTGGTTGAACAGCATCCAAACCTGTTAGAATCTTATATAACTGGATCATGTCCCCCCTCAGTCTCCTTTGCTTGAGACTGAACAGATTTAGCTCAAGTAACCGTTCGTCGTATGACATTCCTCTAAGACCAGGAATAATTTTTGTGGCCCTACGCTGCACCTTTTCTAAGGCCACAATGTCCTTTTTAAGATATGGTGACCAAACCTGCACACAATATTCTAGGTGAGATCTCACCAAGGAATTGTATAATCTTAGCATTACCTCCCTTGACTTAAACTCCACACACCTGGAGATATACCCCAACATCCTATTGGCCTTTTTTATTGCTTCCCCACACTGGCGAGAATGGGACATGGAAGCATCAACATACACACCAAGGTCTTTCTCATGATCAGCTACCTTTATTTCAGTGACACCCATGAAATACCTGTACTTTATATTTCTGCTCCCTAGATGGAGTACCTTACATTTATCGACGTTAAATTTCATCTGCCAGGTATCGGCCCAGTCACTAATTAAATCAAGATCCCGCTGTAGCTGCTGAGCCACTAATTCAGTATCTGCTACACCACCCACCTTGGTGTCATCTGCAAATTTCACCAGTTTACTGTATATATTGGTATCCATATCATTTATGTAAATTAGGAACAATAGTGGTCCTAAAATCGAGCCCTGCGGTACCCCACTATGAACGCAAGCCCACTGTGACATTGTGCCTCTTATAACTACTCGCTGTTTCCTATCTGTTAACCAGTTATCAATCCAGGTCGCTACGGTACCTAAAATACTTGTCGCTTTGAGTTTAAGTAGGAGCCTCTTGTGGGGGACAACATCAAAAACCTTTTGGAAATCTAAGTAGATGACATCATAGGCCTTCTTATCATCAACTTCCTGAGTAGCTTCCTCAAAAAACTCCAACAGATTTGTTAAACAGGATCTACCTCTCCTAAATCCATGCTGGCTATCCCGCAAAATGTTATTGGAGTCCAGGTAATCTACCATTTTCTCTTTGATTATAACCTCCATAACTTTACCAGTTTATACAAGTTAGACTGATTGGCCTATAGTTAGACAAATTACTTCTATCCCCTTTTTTGAAAATAGGCGTTATGAAGGCGTGCTTCCAATCAGAAGGTACCACACCTTCAGATAAGGATTTTTGAAACAGTAAAGTTAAGGGTCGGCAAATAATATCCCTCATCTCTTTTAACACTATAGGTAAGATGCCATCAGGGCCCTGTGATTTATTTATTTTCAGCTTAGCTAGGCTTTGCAAAACATCTGCTTCAGTTATATATATATTAGCTATAGACAATGCTGGATAGGTAATAACTGGTAAATTACTAAGGTCCTCAACAGTGAATACCCATGCAAAACTATCATTGAACTCATTTACTATATCAACGTCGTTTACTATTATAAGACCCTTACTATCCTGCAGATTAGTAATTTCAGGTTTTAGAGCTCTTTTAGAGTTAAAATACTGGAAGAAACTTTTAACGTCATCCTTAGCTTCCAATGCAACCATCCTTTCGACATTTCTTTTAGCTTGTCTAATATCATTTTTTAACTCAGCCTGTAGACTTAGATATTCCTGCTTAATTCTGTCATCATCAGTTATTTTCCATTGCTGGAACAAAGCCCTTTTCCTCCTTACTTTATGCTTTATTTCCCTAGTAAACCACCTAGGTTGCAATTTCCTAGATTTATTCTTGCTGGAATAAAGCTTAGGCAAGCTTGATTTATTTTCTGAGTTTACAATTTTCTGAGACAACAAGCACTATTATCCTGAGAGAGGCTGAAAATGCTGGATACATATTACTAAACATATATGGTACATTACAGAGTTAATCAATGGGGTATGAATATATTTTAGGTCCAAGCAGAGTCAGGTACTTCACCTCCAATGGATCATGGGTTTTCACATAGAAAATAAAAATCTTCAGCCCCACT
This sequence comes from Brienomyrus brachyistius, assembly GCF_023856365.1. Classification (NCBI taxonomy): domain Eukaryota; kingdom Metazoa; phylum Chordata; class Actinopteri; order Osteoglossiformes; family Mormyridae; genus Brienomyrus; species Brienomyrus brachyistius. Next base: position 1,523,492 of record NW_026042317.1, read on the forward strand.
GTGAGGAATTATAGCAGGAGGCAGCTTGGTTATATGATACATCCTCACTACTGTAAATCCATGATTCTGCAAAAGTGTGTTTTCTAACTTTGAACTGAGCTTCTAAGTGTCCCGGTTACAAGGAAATCAAGGGAAAGACAAACCTTGATCACATTCTCGTTTTTGATAAGATGTACATCCTGGTTCACAAGAATATGCCACATTAGCATCAACGAATTTTGTGGAATTCATCCCACCTCAGCCTCGTTTTCATTTTGAAAATGGTGACCTCTGCGAAATAAGCTAATAGCCCCCCCAATTCAGTGCCAGAACGTTGGAGTTCACCCCAGTGAGCGAGAGGGTTACCTCCTTTCCCCTTTGAGTTGGGGGAGGGGGTCTGACTGTTTATGCGTATGCACCGAACACCAGCTCAGAGTACCTGGCCTGCTTGGAGACCTGGGAGTGGGGACTGGGAGGTGCCCCCCATGGGGACTGCATTGTCCTGCTGGGAGACATTAACGCTGATGTGCGTAGCGACAGTGAAACCTGGAAGGGTGTGATTGGGAGGAACGGCCTGGCCGATCTGAATCCCTGTGCTGCCCACAGTGTGTCCATAACGAACAGCATGGTGGAACATAAGTGCTCCTGTCACCGGAGCATCCTGGGCCGCAGGTCGATGGCCGATGGTTGTCTGATGGGACTGGCAATTTGCCACTTTTAATATCTGTCCTTAAACGTTTCATGTTCTTTTAATTACATTTTTCATTGTCATATTTAGTCCTACGATTTTACTTTGTGCATTAAGCATTTTATTTCTTATCTTTTCTGGAAAGCACTTTGAATGACCTTCTTGTATGAAGATGTGCTATATAAATAAACTTGACTTAAACCAACATAAAATATTCATTCTCTACTCACTTCAGCTTCTCCAGTTTACAGCTGGGATCCTCCAGTACAGCAGAGAGCAGCTTCACTCCTGAGTCTCCTGGGTGATTTTAGCTCAGATTCAGCTTTCTAAGGTTTGACTTCAGAGCTGAAGTCAGAGAAGAACAGCCTCTCTGTGACTCTACAGCCTGACAGCCCATTGAAAGGAAACCACAAAATTTCAGACAAAATACAGGCAGCAGCGACCTGTAAACACCAGTGCTGACGTTGCCAGTGACGGACCTGGACCCACCAGAGCAAACAGCCCTTCAGCACCCCCCCCCCCCCCCCCACCCCCCCCTTCCCCCATCCCAGGTCTCCCTGTTGCTGATAAAAAGCTGCCATTCGGGGGTAATATTCTGCACTTGGGTTTGCCTGAGTGCCTCTGTTCCTGCAGCTGCCACACACTGTTCACTGAAGCTCACCTTTTAGCGTCACTGACTGTAATAACAGACATAAATGATCAGCTTCTAAATTAGACCATCCAGTGAGAGCGACCCACTGCATTAAACAACTGGACTCTCTCATCCCCAGTCCTGCCAGAAGAAGAGAGGATGAGACCCTGGACTGACGTCAAGATCAAATGGTGTGACGTCATAGAAACCGCAAGATGCCCACGGTCGAGCAGAGAACCACCCGTGAGGAAGTGAGGAATGCCAACAGGAGGCGGTTGGTATTAGATCAGTGGGTAATGCTGGTAGAGTAACCAGTTCTCCCCCCCCCTCCTTATTTTCTACATCCTTCTTCCTTTGAATTTTTGCTTGCTGTCATGTCACAGAGACACAGAGTTTGGCCAAAACACACTAATGCCCTTTTTTGGGCAATGTAACAATGCTGCTGATATAAGACCCATGCAGAGTATCAGACATATGAGTGTCCCAGTTTACCTTTGTCCCACTTAACATTCACCCAGCCCAAAAGGTCTCACAGTACATTCCATACCTGTTGGCAATATGAATACAATGAATGATTTCACTGATCAAATTCGCCTTGTACTGCAAAGGAAGAACTGCAATCAACTGCATTCCCTGGCACAACAACTGCCCTGTGTACCAATCAACGCGTCTGGAGGGCTAAGAGCTGCCAGCCATTGCTGTGACCGGGTCCCTCATCCTCTGACTGTATATGAAGACGCTCAGTCCCCACAAGCCGTAGTGAGGAATTGTGTCTATGAAAAATGACCCTTTTCTTTCCCGAGTGCTTGCAGCTCCCTCTGTGTTGTCCTGTGTGTGTGACGCAGTTCCTGACCCCCTGCCCAGTCAGCATGATCCCCAATCCCTATTTATCCCCAGTTATCACTTTGCGAGGCTGGAGAAGTCCTGCCATTTCCTGCAGACTTCAGTCCCAGATCACTGCTGGCCACAGTAGCCTTTCATCCCGGCAGTGATTCCCTCCATTGTTCCCCCACCTCCTCCATTAGTTGTATCGCTGCCTAGCAGAGCTGATGTTTCCTCTTTCTCTGGCTGCTGTCCATGGTTTCTTTGTACAAAGAGCCCCATCACGTTTTCAACCTATTGGTAACTGATAATTTAATTTGGTATTCAGTCTGTGCGTTTTCACAAGTTTAGATTTGGATTATATGTTATATTGTTCATGTTTACATGCATCATGTAGCAATGATTTGACTCGCATTTTGCTATTGACATACTTGGAATTGATTTTCCTCTTATTGACAGTTTGTGCTTTTCTCACGTGGAGGCTGGGAAGAGCCAACAAAGTGCTACTTAAAGTTTGTCTGTTAATTCTGGAATAATGAAGGTTTTTGGGAAACGCACATAGACCACACTCATTCTTTACTTAAATTGTTTATTTTGTTTATTATTCGCTAATTCGCCTTTGGGAAAGCCATCTGTCACGCCTCCCGGGTGTAGACCGATGGAGAGGTCCAATTAGAGTCCAAAACGGGAGACTACATAAGCGTGACACACGCAATTTGGGTTGCGAAGTATTTGCCTATGTCCTATAGCAGTACAGAGTGATTTCTTGTCCGTTGTCTTTCCCTAGTTTCCTACTGCTTCCGTCTGCCCATTGTGTGTACCTTACCCTGTTTACCTTCCTTCCCCAGACCAGCCCTCGACCCTGAACCTCCTGCCCTGCCTTCCCTACCAGTCCCAGGATCTCTCATCTCCCCTTCCCTGTGTCTTCGTGTCCCATGCCTGCCCGTAGGACTGACCACCCCGGCTGCTGACCTCCTTTTCCGACCACGACCATCCCAGCCATCTCGCCCCTTGAAAGTCCGTTGCCTGAGTGATCTAATAAAGATCAATTGGTTCTGCACCTCTGGGTCTGTGCTTCCCTGCGAGAGCTCGGTTGACACCATCCCTGACTATTAACTCTGAAAGAAGGAGATGTGAACATCCCCAGCAACTACTGCTGGCCTGTCAGGCTTTAAATTATGCAAATTATAAAGATAAAGAAGTTAATTGCAAAAAACTTTATGGATGGAACAGTATTTTCTGAAATTCTGTTTGAGAGCCCTTAGCACATGAACATTTTTAAGCCTGTGGTCCACACAGATCTGTACAGTACAGTGAGAGCTGATTATAGGAGAGATTCATCTCTCATAGCTGACAGACGGCTGATGTGACACAGACTTGTGGCCATGCAGCAGATTTCTAAAATAACAGAGTATTTTATTTGATGTAATTCCACTTGAGGAAATGTGATTTTGCTTCTTCTATGGGACTGTGAATAGTCCAGCCCATGCGTTTACTCTAGTGTACAGCAGAACAAGGTTTTCTCGGTCGCTTTGGTACATTTCTCAGATCAGAAATGAAATTCTCATAACTACTTGTACAACCTCCACATCATCGAGTCCCTTTTGCACATCATACATGCAAAGTCTCATTCTTTTGGTCAAATTGCAAATGCTTTGGCTCAGTAGTGCGAATAATTATGTAAAATCATCTGCTGATTCCTACATTTTCAATTGTTCATGACATGTTGGTCAAAATATATGTGACTCATCACCATGAAATGAGTCTTATGGGTGACTCTTATGGGTGGGGAATAAGACTCATTTCGTGGTGATGGGTCACATATTATACTGGTTCTCTGTTGAAAAGTCTGATCCCCCAAAACACCGGGTGTTAGTTCATTGTATAAGTCATTACATGCAAAATGGTCGTCATAATTGCTCAAGCATGTTCTCTATACATCTGTATAACTGCGTGTGTGTATATATACAGTACTGTGCAAAAGTCTTAGGCAGTCCAAAGAAATGTTTGAAGCTGTTTATCTGGGTAGCAAGTGTATTTTGGCTTAGAACAAAAAACACAATTTAACATTAGAACGTCTGCAAATTAAGAGTAACACAATAAAAAACTAGTAAGCCGTTCCATGATTTTGTTAAATTTCACCATTATCAATTAAATAATTAAATATATTGGTTTAAAAAGTCAGTGAGAGATTGACTAGCTGTATGAGGTGTGTTAGTGGTCAAGTCAAAAAATACATGGCTGCACTGGACGGTCGCTGCAAATACTAGGATGATTTTAGCAGAGGTTCTGAAATGGCGAAGCTGACACACTTTGACAGGCATCATATCATAGTTTTACACCAACAGGAGGATAACACTTCAATCTCCCAAATTCCTGTGAAAATGTTACTGTGACACATAGGCGATTAACTACACACTAATACAATCCAAATCCAAAACACACATGATAAATGTGCTTTTCTACTTTTATGAGAACTGAAAGCACTTTACAATTCATGCCTCACATTCACCCATCCACACACCGGGGGCGGAGGCTGCCATGCAAGGCGCCAACCTGCACGCCGGGAGCAATTTGGGGTTCAGCATCTTGCTGAAGGACACTTTGATGGGGTCAGTAGAAACCAGGGCTCGAACCTGCAACTCTCTGGTTGCTAAACGATAGCACTACCTCCTGCGCCACCATCTTCCCCAAATGAAAGGAGAAGGAGGTTCCTCGGAGCTCCGAGATGTGTTTGGCTGTAATAAATCTGTAATATAGCTATATGACATAGTTTTTGATAACACCAGCATTTATTTTTTAGGCAAAAATGGCAAGCAGATCAGAACTGGCCAGATTTGATGTTGCAGCTTTTAATGAAAGACAAAACAAAATTTAAAAGTGCTGAAGTTTGAATGATTGAGAGTTTATTTCAGTTGTTGATGTTGATAAGATTGGTTTCCTCATACAAATACAACACACATGATGTTTACTTGAAATGACTGAAAAGTGATACCAGGATCAGGGGGTCAATAAGCTTTTAAGTAATAATGTGGATTGTGCTTGGGATAGAAGCTGCATGTTGTGTTGAAGAAAAGTATAGATTTTCATTTTACAAAATATTCAAATTAATTGTAATAATAATATTAGTGACGTTAATTTTTAGATGACATTAATTACATAACTAATAATACATTGAGAAGAAATGTTTTGTTATTTTGTAGATAGAAAGACATGAAAGTAATGTGGAAAATCGCCTCTTACCACTGAAACACATTGGGGGTATTAGCACATAGGTGGTGCTAATAATAGTACTGCAGCCAGCCAGTAGGAGGCGCTTGACATGTTGCGTTTTCACCTTTTAGAGACGTTATGGTCTCCATGTTTTTTGCAGTCAGTGCTTTGATCACAGATTTGAAAGCAGTATGCATAATGCATCAGGACTCACACTGAAATTGCCTATATGTGGATATATTATGCAACATGGCTCTGTAGGAATGCTGGTACCTTGGAAACACACATAAACAAATATACCTTATATGTCAGTTTGGATATGGGTGTGGCTGCAACTGGAGAGGCTTGTAGTACGTATTCTGCAAAAATTTTCATAATGGTTGTTGCAAATATTATGTAGAAAATATGACAGAGACTTGAATGCAAACATGGGTTTTGTTGGGAAAATATCAGTTCATGAAATACATTAGTTGAGGAAACTGCGGTTATTTTAACTCTTATTTAATACTATTAAGCACAGACACGTCACAAGGAAAATAAACTATTATTTATAATAATTTATATAGCATGCAATGATTAAACATAAAAAACTATAGCATAGAAAAATTCAATGTTACTATCGGACAACATGGCTATGGAAATATAACAGAGAGCGGTGAGCTGGAGACCAGAGTCTTGACCCTGAGGAGTGAAATAAAATATTTAATTTCTCTGTTGCATCACAAACCTGACAGATACACTACTTGTCAAAAAGAAAAGAACTTACTTCCTCACGCATTTCTAAAAGGATGTTTTTGTCAAATCCCTGCAACTCACTGAAAAACAACAGATCAAATTCACATATTATGACATAAATAAAAATATAATATAGACATATAATATAGACAGTTCATGGTGCATTTTGTAATACTCAAGACACACCAAGGCCATGCAGAGTGCATACTGATAAAAGGGAGGGGAGGGGGGAATACTTCAATACATTCTCTGTATCTGAAGTCGAACAATTCAAGGTGGTCTGTCTTACAATTGTCATGCGCCGCTTGTCCGCTCCTCCCGTGTGCCACGCCCCCTCGTTAACCTCGTGTGGAACCCCGATGTCATTCGCTGTTTCCAGTTGTTTTCATTAGTCCTATGTATTTAACTCCGCTTCAAAATATGTTTTCCCAATCATGTCATTTAAGTCGCTACTTCTATTGTCCCGTGTTTCTAGCTGGTTTCCCCAATAAATCCTTTGTTTCCCCGATTCGTGACGTGACAACAATCAACATGAACACACCACAGTCCACAGAACCAATCTGATGAGGAACATCCTGCGAAATACAATATAGTACTAACGAAGACATTTGTTACAATTCTAATGCAAATGTAACGACAGAAAATGCTGAAATCCACTTTACCATGTTTTTCAAGTATTTTCCAGTGTCCTGGACTTATTCTGTTTGTCAGTTTGCTGCAAATAGAAATTTGGAATTGTCAGGGGCACAATAACTACAGCTTTCCATGTAAACGGGATTAAAGCTCTATGTAGGAATTAATTGACACACAGAAGACCTTTTGTCACATTTGTAAATCTTTCACTGTTGCGCCGCGTCTGGCTGTGAGTGTGACCTAGAGCGTATGACAGTCTCTGCCCCAACTGTCGGCAGGAATGAACTTAGAAATTTATGATTAAAAAAGACCTAACAATACGACTTAAATGTTATAGCATTTATTGTACAATATACTATACATATGATCAGGAGCGCACATAACTGCATGGTGCGCAAGTACGCATTCCCCGTACACGCGTGGCAATTCCTTGTTGTAGCAGCGCAAATGCGTATTTATTTTATGTGCATTCACGCTATGACAAGAAATTACCGTGCAGCTTAACATTTATGTGGCTAATTTGTACTACTTCTGCGACATGAAGGCTAAAATACACAATGATTTCTTGTCCTAACAGCGCGAATGCACATAAAATAAACACGTATTTGCGCTGCTACAAGACATTACCGCGCGTATCGGTTTAAACAGCGAATGAGTACTTTCATACCAGTTATGTGCCCCCGGCATATGATCATTTTTGCATATAAAATAAAGGGCAGACTTACGCAGGGTTGCCAACTTTGGTCAGCTGATTGGCGTGAGATTTTCAATTCGAGGCAAGTCTACACACGTATTCACATTTATATAACGGTTTTATTACCTTGTAAATAGTCTTCAGGATTTGCAAACTGCCCAAACACTTTTGATGTAGCCAGTTTTAGGTTTTAAATGGATTAATAGAGATTCTCCATAAGATTTATTGCTGTGTGCGTTTGAGTCTGAAAGCCCGAGTCTCGCGCCAGATGCGTCAGAGTTGGCAACCTGCTTACAGCCGAATCGGAACTACGACCGGTCAGTCGGAGCCGAACGCGGCCGAAAGTCACCGACGAGCTGCAGAGGATCGCATCGTCTGTTATGGTACGAATAGGCGTCCGTGACAACAGCTTGGTTACTTTTGAATCACATGTACTTATCTTCTCAAACTTTTTGAGCATCTGAACGACTGGTTGCATTTTGAAGGGACTTGACGTCTAAAAAATGGAGAACAAAGAAATCAACGTTGTTAAGATCAAAATTAAAATAACAGTCAAGGTTAAAATAACAATGAATGAAGGCGTGATTAAGAAGATGGATGACACGGACAAGCAGCCCCAATCGACACGGAGGGTGTCTGACATGCCGAAGGTAAAGCACTGGCTTAAGTGACTTTATTAGAGCACTTTAATTAGAGCATAAAATGTGTCATATCAATAACCTTTCCTTGTTTTAACAACTGGCTATCCCAGACTGGAAGAGAAGAAAACGACCGTGGCCAGAGGGTTCGTCCATGCAGCGGGAGGGACAGGCTACCCACGCTGGAGGAAGAAGGAGCTACGAGGAGGAGGCCACAGCTGAAATACCTTCATCGTACGGACAGCAACGGCTCCTGCGATCAACGACCAGAGAGAGACCAGGGGCAGCGTCAGCGATCCGCAGAGCAGCAACTCCTGCAACGAATGCACGGACTCATGGGTTATGGACGGAAACAGAGGACTGACAGAGACATTATTGGTGACGGACTTGTGGGTTATGGCCGGGGACGGAGGGATAATAGAGACATTGTTTAAGTATTATTATATATATAAGATAGGATAAGATAAGATAGGATAAGAGGCTTAGATGAAATATGTTAAGATAGGCTAAGTTAACATATGATAAGATAAGCTAAGTTAAAATATCATTAGATAGGCTAAGTTAAAATATGATAGGCTAAGTTAAGATAGGAGATTTACAATAAAACATATACTTATTTTTTAAACTGTGTCTTTGTAATCTCTTCAGTGTTGTGTCTGTCTTTGATAATTTTGGATCTTTAATTTATATTCGACACTCTCCTCAACGTCAATAAGCAGAGACGGAGGAAGGTACGGTTAAGTAAAGAAAAACAATAAATTATCAAAATTACAGTGTTATCTTATTTTGACGCAGAAAAAAAACATTTCAGTGTTACTATCACATATGAGTTAATGGCTGCAAATGTTGGTGTTAGAAGTGCCTGTAAATGACGCGGCGTAAGTTTAACTCTGGTGTGTTTCTGAAAAACGCGCCGCCCTCTGCCTCTCATTCAGCGAACGTATAGGAGGCTATTCTGGTAAGTAACAGGTAAAGTTGTCATTTAACGTAATGCTGACGTGCATTACCAGTTAATAAGTGTTTTACTATATCACGCACCTTACGTCATTTATAGTTTTAGTCCGGTGCACTCTGTATCCATGCTAACTAACTAGCTAATGTTAACGTGACGCAGTACAGTCTTGCAGCTTGGGGATTCCCACCCCGGTCCGAGGCCAGTATTCCGCTGGGGGGTGTACGTTGCAAATGCAAACGATCCCTTCATGTTCGTGCGTTGTGTTCGGATGTGAAAATAGAAGATGACTATCAAATTCAATGTTTATGTCATATTATACAAGATAAGACTGAAAATAGTTTGCCCTGCATAAGGATGCCATGCAGTCAGAGCATGATCAAGACAGGGTGTGAGTGTGGAAAAAAGACAAATGTAACAGTATTTGAGGGAAGAGTGAGAAGGAGGGAAATGTAAGGAGAAGGAGGTTCCTCGGAGCTCCGAGATGTGTTTGGCTGTAATAAATCTGGAATATAGCTATATGAGATAGTTTTTGATAACACCAGCATTTATTTTTAGGCAAAAATGGCAAGCAGATCAAAACTGGCCAGATTTGATGCTGCAGCTTTTATTGAAAGACAAAACAAAATTTAAAAGTGCTGGAGTTTGAATGACTGTGTGTTTATTTCAGTTATTTTATATTGGGCTCAAGGATTGGTTTCATCATACAAATACAGCACAGATAATGTTTACTTGAAATTACTGAAAAGTAAGTGATACCAGAATCAGGGTGTCAATAAGCTTTTAAGTAATAATGTGGATTGTGCTTGGGATAGAAGCTGCATGTTGTGTTGAAGAAAAGTATACATTTTTATTTGACAAAATATGCAAATTAAATGCAATAATAATATTAGTGACATTCATCTTTAAATGACATTAATTACATACCTAATAATACTTTGAGAAGAAATGTTTTGTCATTATTATTTTCTATTATCATTGCTTCTTACAGTAAATTATTCTTGATGCCCCCAGTCGGTGCCCATGTATGTAAAATATGTGGGTAGGATGCCGGTTAAACCCCCTGATTCACGTGCAGCATTTGATCACAGTTGACCCCATTCATGCTGGGCAGAGTCATCCCGTCTTAGCAGAGTCCTGCTGAAGCTGTCTGTGAGCTTATTCTCCAGGTCTCACTGGCTTTTGTGTGGCTCCCCACACTTCTGTCACAGTAGACAGTCCTGCCTGCCTGCAGCTTAACCAATGAAGCGGCTCTTTCCTTGCATATAATTAATGCAGCAGCTATTTACTTGCATCTATCACTCAGGCGGCTGCTTCCCTGCATGTGACCTACTACAGTGTTTTATAAGGTGTTTCCTTTGCTGTTCTCAGTCTCTGCCCCAATTCCCCAGTTTCTTTCGCAGTTTTTCCTGCCATCTCTGCCACAGCTTCAGCTGCATTGTCTGCAGTCTCTCCTGCACTGTCTGCTCTGGCTGCAGCTCTGCCTCTTTCAGCCCCCCCCCCCCCTCCTATGGCTCCTGCTGCAGCCAAACCCCCCGCAGTGACACCCACTATTCCTACTACTGCTCCTGCCTCTAATGCTCAACAGCCCCAGCTTCTGCAGCTCCTGCTGCCCCTAATGCCCCAGCTCACTCTCTGTCTTGCTCTTCTTCTGATCTCAAACTCCCCTGCTTCCTCTCCTCTCTCATCCATCTCTTCTTTTGTCGTTTTCACCTCCATTTCTGCTATGACCTGCAGTGATTTATTTCCGTAATAACTGCTGCCATTGTTTGTCACCATGTTCTCTATAGCTGTCAGCAGCTGTTTAATCTGAAAGCTGTTACTCCTGTACTCTGATGCATCCAGGTTTCCATCAGAGCTTGAAGGTCTTCCTGACCCTTGGCCTGGTTCCTGATCAGGTGTGATGATCTTTGTTCTAACAGCCAGTTCTTCATTTCCTCCAGTGTCTGAACAGCCTGTGATTCCCCAGCTTCTCTCCTCTCTATCATCACTTACTGTAGTTGTTCCATGAGATCTGCAGACTGAGCATTTTTATCTTTTCTGTTCCAGTGCTTAGAGTGAATGACATGGACTCGGCCTCCACACTTATCAACAAGTTCCTTCAGATCCTTGTTCTCCTTCACATATTCCTCAATGGTTTGGTTTTCTTTAAGCTCATCAGCATGTGTGAAGAGGACACCTGTGTGTTTCAGGGCACAATTCTTACTTCAGAAGGTGCTTTGGGAGAGAAACATGATATCAGTTACCATGAATGTTATACATTTGTGTCAGTTTGATTGAAGACTCATAGCAATGTGCTACAATCAAGCCTGTCAGCAGGAGGCACCGTGAATGTGGTTATAATTAACACGAACATGCCATATTACTGTGGAAATTCTCCAGCAGGTCTTTAGCATGTCTTGGGTGCAGCTACTTTATTCTGTCAGCAGATGGCAGTGCAGAGCCACACAAAGCATGAGCGCATGGGAAAGAGACTGACAGTCAGAGGTACTTATTCAACTCATTTTATTACTGAACACAGATATTTCATCTGTCTGCTTATCCAAAGGAAAACCTCATTTCTATACATAGTTTGTTTACCTGAACACTGACAGAAAAGCTTAGACATGCAGCCACTCTTAGCAATTTCACGACAGATGCTTCTGTCCAGCTCAGTGGATGTCAGTCTGGCTCAGGGGTCGGCAACCGAATTGAGAAGAGCCACTTTTCGGAAAAGAAGCCAGAGAATTTTACTGGAAACAAACATTTATTCTATACAGATTAGCGACTTTTTATACATACCAACGACAGAGTAAAACAATTTTCAATGTTTCATGGACTTTTGAACAAAAAGTCTGCCATAATTTTATGAATCATATCGTTTTCTTTTCTTTATATTAACAGGTTAAGGTGTTTCGTTACTCTGATAAAACACTCAGCCAGATGCTCTTTCCATTTTTGTAATGAACTGTATGCCAAAACAAAATGTTCACGTAAGCGTGTCAACTTTCAACTTATTGACGCAAAACAAACAATACGTTTTGACCCTTTCGGCTCTCCGTACGGAATGAGGTTTTGGGGTAGAGCGGTCTGGATGCTGACAGAGGACACGCGCTTTCAGACCCCTCCTGCAGTCAGGTTGTCCTGGCATATGTGCAATCGAGAGACCGTACTCGGTCCGGGCGTCCAATTTGCAAAGTTATGTGCTAGAGTAATCCTGTGCGTAATTAGGCATGTATTTTAAACATTTTCCACTAAAATGCATCCCTAACAATCGATAAACCATTGAGATTATTCACATTAGACAGAAAACAAAGCATATATATTCGCTTCCGCAATGATCCACTCACTAGCGTTATAGGGGAAAATATATGTATTTATTATAAGCCTATAAATTAAGGAATGGAAATTCACTTAAAAAATGCAATATGCTGTTTATTAAGAAGATAATTGCTTCATATTTTTGCATTTTGTATTCAAAAAAAGTTGTATAGGTATGTCGAGCTCCGTCAAAACAGTTGGATTAGAATGAGCCCATTATGTAACTGGAACCCCTCTCACATGTAAACACAGTGACGCGCTACAGCACTGGTTTGTCGTCTGAGGCTATGATACTGACCACAAACACATTCTCAAATTTCACTGCACCAATCACAGCATATGCAGGCAGAAAAATGACAGCAAACAACATTCAGCATTAGACTCTAAAACCGTCTGTAATGTCTGTGTTTATCCAGTGGACCATAAACTAAAATAGGCTTTTTATTGCCCAATTTTTATATTAGGTGAGACTAAAAATTTAGAAATATCTACATGCACAAGTAGTTTTTCCTGATAAGAAGGATGACATCAAGACTGTCAGCAGTTACACATCAGATTATGACACATCTGAGTAGCCCAGACTGTCTGGAAAACAAAGCCATACAGCATATGTGGCTGACTAATGTACATACAGTGTCCATCCATCCACATGCGGGTCATTGTTGCAGGGGAGCCTGGGCCCATCCCAGCCAGCACAGGGCAGGGGTTCACCCTGGGTGTGACGTGCATCAGAAATACCAGTTTAAAGTGATCAATATATTAAAGAGTCTGGGACATGTAGAATATTACTGTATATTTCCAAAATTTAATGATAAATTAAGATTTCCTTTGCTTTGAGAAATTTAAACAGAAAGTTATAACTCTGTTCTGTTATGTTTCAGTCTGAGCCTCTTTTTTCTGTGAATATACTTTGACCCATCGACTGTATAAAACATGGACACTTGTCTGCACTGCCTTCTGTTCTTAGGAAGTGAAGCAAACCCTCAGCATGTTGTCAATTTTGGTGCATGCAAGGTCACAGAGAAAACATTTTCAAGAACCAGAACCTTTTTTCAGGAACCTGGAACCTCTATCATATTCTCACCTCAGGAACTTGGCCCGATTGTAGGTCCTAGGAGGTTGTTCCTGAATTTTTTTTTAGTTCCTACTCCAGAAGATGTACTTTTCACTCAACCAAGAGCTACTGGGTGGGGCTTATAGTGATAAACTTTGCTAATTGGTTGACCACAAGCCCCAGCGCCAACTTGTGGGAAAAGAGAAGTGGAGCAAAAATTGAGCAGATGGATTTTTTTGTACATCAGTTACATTAAAGGCATTGTCACGGGACGCGGTCGGGCGAAGCGGCGATCGTGCATGCAAGCAGGCAGGAACGGGCAGACAAGCCGTAATCAGGGCAAATACGGGGTTTATTCTGGTTTCGGGGAACAGGGAACATCGGACACTGACTGACATCAATGACGGACAAAGGACTCGGGTAAGACACGTACTGAAATACACAGGACTGAGCAAATTAACTAGATACAGCTGGGTACAATCGGGAGAAAACACGTGGGTAATCAGGGGGCGTGGCACACAGGAGGAGCGGACGAGCCGGGCATGACAGAACCCCCCCCCAAAGGCGCGCTTCACCGGGCGCGCCAAGGAAGGGGGCGACGGACGGGACGAGGCAAAACAGGACCTGAAAAACAAAACAGAATCAATGACGCGGGACCGGGAACAAGACAGAGGCACAGAACACAGCCAGGGACAAGACAAAGGACAAAACCTGACAGAGGGTCGGGAAGGCAGACAGGCAAACCAGGAAGGGAGACACAGAAGGAACGGGCGGAACAAAGGGGCCAGGAGTGCAAGGCGGGTACACCGGGGCACAAGGAACAGAGACGGGCGGAACGAAAGGGCGAGCAGAAAACAGGGGCAGAGACAGGCGGGACAAAGGCAGGGGCGTAGGGAGACAAGGAGGGGGAACTAGGGGGAGCCCGAGGGAGACCCAGCGGGCGACGGGAGGTAGCCAGAGGGGCCGCGGGAGGCCGGAGCAGGAGGGGACCGTGGAGGGGCCGAGGAGACAGGGCGAGGGACCCGCGGAGGGGCCAGGGAGGGAGCAGGAGGGAGCACCGGGGAAGGGGACGAGGGAGCTGGAAGGGTCCAGGGCGAAAGTAAGGCGAGGGGGGGAGCCGCTGCAGGCGGCGACGTCCTCCGACGGGCCGAAGGTGGGGGCCCCGCAGGCGACCGAGGAGCCGCCGTTGGGGAGCCCGCAGGCGACCGACTAGGCCCTGGAGAGGGGAGCGAGGCGGGGCGACGAGGCCTCGGAGGGGGACCCGCAGGCGACGTCCGACCCGGAGGGCCAGGACCCGCAGGCGCCAACCGAGCCAGAGCGCAGGCGATGCAGGGGGCATGGCGGGCGGGACCCCAGCCCTGCGTCTGTGTCCCCTCCCCTTGCGGGACACAGACATATAGGCCTTAGTCCGGGGTCTCTCGTGCCGGGGCAAGGGCAAAGGTGTCACAAGTGTGATCCCCGAGGGGTCCCATTCCAGCTCCTCCACCTCCAAAGAGGGAGGAGCCACGATGGAGTCCTCCGGGACCACCTCGGGGACTAGGGCGACAGGAACTGGGGCACGGTCAGGGACCAGAACAGGGTCAGCCGGCTGTGGGGGTGCCGGCCCGGGAGCTGCTGGAGCGCGGTCAGGACTTGGAGCGCGGTCAGGACTTGGAGCGCGGTCAGGACTTGGAGCGCGGTCAGGACTTGGAGGTGGCTGCAGTGGGGGCGCCGGCCCGGGAGCTGCAGGAGGCGAAGGGGGCTGCGCCGGCAGCGGCGGCCGCACGGGAGCGGGGTCCGCCGGCAGTAACGGAGGGAGGTCCTCTGTACTGGCGATCGCCGGTCTCCTCCGTCTCCCTCGCTGGCGCCTGGCGGTGGCGGGAGGCGGCGCGATGTCCGTGAAAACGGACGGCGGAAGAAAGGCTTCCGGCTCCGGGTAGTGGAAGGGCTCCTCGTCCTCGTCCTCACTAGAGAGCCAGTACTTCCACACGGGATCGGGGTCGCGTGTGGTCGGCCCCCGGGCTGGAGGTAGGGCGGGTACTTCCCTCTCGTCCTCTGTCGGGAGCCAAAGCCTGGAGAGCGAGCAGGCGCCACGACGGATCGTCTCCTGCGGGACTCTCCTCCGTCTCCGCTTCTTCTTTTGTAGGTCCGTCATTCTGTCACGCTGCGTGATCACGGGCGAGGCAAACGGTCAGGAAGCAGGCAGACAGGCGCAATCAGGGCAAACAAGGGGTTTATTTTGGTTTCGGGGAACAGGGAACATTGGACACTGACTGACATCAATGACGGACAAAGGACTCGGGTAAGACACGGACTGAAATACACAGGACTGAGCAAATTAACTAGATACAGCTGGGTACAATCGGGAGAAAACACGTGGGTAAGCAGGGGGCGTGGCACACACGAGGAGCGGACGAGCCGGGCATGACAGGCATCAATGAGTAACTTTTTGCTTGTGTCCCCAAAGTTCTGCATCTGAAAATTCGATTGATAGCCAATATACTGTACGTCTGTCTAATATTAGTGGTTCCAGTCCTGAAACTTGCCAGCACTTATTAGTAGAATAACGTGACATCATTTTTAGTCTGTGGAGGTCAAGAGACTGTGGGAGGTTGAGAGTTTTGGGATCAGCAATATGTTATATGGGTATTTTTGGATTTTTCATGTTGCATTTCTGTAAAGGTACCTGCCATAGAGGTTGGTGTTGACAGTTTTCAGCTGGTTTCCAATAAATTATGTCCTCATATTATGTGGGTGATTCTTTCAGCTCAATGAGACAGTAGGAAATACACACAGGTGCATCCTGCCATTCTGATACTATTCTTTGGTAAGTTTTATATTTACAAAACACATAAAAATGACAGGGCTGAATTATTCTGTTGCCGGCCTGGGCGGGGATTATAACCACCACCAAGTGTTATAACAGAACCATGTCAGGACACTAGGGGGCACTAAAGCATTGGGTAAGGCGAGATATGGGAAAAGGAGAGAATACAGAAGTAAAAGGCTGAGTCTGAATGCATGTTATAACAGAAGCACGTCAGGACACTAGGGGGCACTAAAGCATTGGGTAAGGGGAGATACAGGAAAAGGAGAGGATACAGAAGTAAAAGACTGAGTCTGAATGCATCTGTGATCGTGGTCTGTTGGAAATTCTAAGATTCACAGCAGAATATTATACATGGAGTCAGAAGATTGGCAGCAGGAGCCTGTGAGTAGAAAACCAACATTAGTTTGAAAGTCAGAGGAAATACAGAGGATCTGGCAATACTAGGGCCTGCTACAGTAAGTGAGGGAGCTGGCCAGCTTACAGATGCGTTTCCAAGAGGGGAACAAAGAAAATAACATGAGAGGTGGAGCAGATATTTTCAGTAGAACCTCCAAGAAGCTTCAGTTTTGACAGGCCAAGCAGCTGGACTTAGTGTCTACGATGCTTTGAGTGATTTCGAGGAGCTTCAGGAATATCTGAAAAGACTGAGGAAGACCATTCAATTCGCTGATGTACATGACTGGGGAGAAAAGCAATGACATGCCGGTTTTGTCTGACGAACAGAAATAGTTTGCAGAGACATTTACATTTACAGTATTTGGCAGACGCCCTTAGCCAGAGCGACTTACATAAGTGCTTTAAGACGCTGTGATGAATTTTTCCGATACTAGCTAAATAAGGACCCAGGCTATGAATACCATCTATCTGAACACTGTTGAGAAAGTGCAACAATTATTTTTTTTTTTTGTACACACACACGGAAAAGAGCTGAGTAAGAATACAGAGTACTACTTCAGGTATTTCTGAAAAGATGTTTCAGAAGTTTTGAGTTGTCGCTTGAAGACAGCCAAGGTTTCTGCTGTTCGGACATTAAGGGGGAGTTCATTCCACCAACCGGGTGCCAGGACAGAGAAGAGCCGAGATGTGTGTCGTCCTTGTGCCTTGAGGGGTGGTGGGACCAGTCTAACAGTGCTGGAGGATCGGAGAGATCGGGGTGCAGTACGGGGTGTGATGAGGTCTTTTAGATAGGATGGTGCCAGACCATTTTTGGCTTTGTATGTGAGCATCAGTGTTTTGAATTTGATGCGGGCAGCTACAGGAAGCCAGTGGAGAGAGCGTAGCAAGGGAGTGGTGTGGGAGAACTTGGGAAGGTTGAAAACAAGTCGAGCAGCTGCATTCTGAAGCAGTTGGAGGGGACAGATGGCACGCAGTGGTAAACCCGCTAGAAGCGAGTTGCAGTGGTCCAGGCGTGAGATGACGAGGGACTGGACGAGTATCTGGGTAGCCTGAGTGGAAAGAAATGGACGTATCCAAAACCAAAAGCCCTGGCTGAGTATTTTATTATTAAACACATTATAATATATGAGAGAGCAAATTTTAACAGCCGAAATCAACAGGCAGGTGAATCAGCAGGAAGTTGTATTATAAGACAGAGTTAGCTGAGGTGGCATCACCATATGCACTGTCAGCCCCTGGACATGGAGCTCTGTACACATGGAGGTGAGAGTCAGCTTGGCAGCAAAGGGCAGCCACCTGCAGTGGCACCTATGGAGCTGGGAGTTAAGGGCTCTGCTCAAGGGCCCAGAGACATGTGGCTGTTCTGCCAAAGCCAGGCTTGATGGAGCAACCTTCCGACCTTCCGAGGCTTAGCCCACTCTGCCACATATTAGGATCTGTGTGGACCTCACAAGACTCAATGGAAGTGTCTGCTGAACGAGGCACATACTCCCAGCTGTGGATGACGCACTTGCCAAACTGGACGGGGCAGTAGCGATCTCCAAACGGGATGCCTGATCGGGATTCTGGCAGGTACCCTCATATAAAGACTCCCAGCCCTTGATGATCTTCATTACACTCCTTCAGCAGGTACTGTTTTAACAGACTGCCGTTTGGGATCTCCTCAGCACTCGAGCACTTCCAGCTGAGAATCTCTCAGATTGTTTCAGGCACACCTAGAACAATGTGCTATACTGATGACATTTTGGTAATTTGTCAAAGACCAGAGGGAGCATGACAATAGGCTATGCAAAGTTCCCCAAAAGTTTGAGAATGCAGACCTCACTCTAAATGAACACTGTGAGGTCAGAGTGAATGAAGCGAAGTTCCTGGGACATAAAATAAGCGTAACAGGGACTGAGGTGAATCCCGACAACATTAAAGCCATTATCAACATGCCCAAACCTCAGAGTACTGAAGGAGTGAGACGCATCGTGGGGATGGTGAACTACATTGGCAGGTTTTCTCCCTGGCTGCCCCCAGCCAGATGGAGAATATAGTCCAGTGATGTACATGTCTGTGTAGGAGTCTGACTCCCAGTGAAACCCGATACGCACTGATCAAAAGAGAGAAACTCCTGTGTCAGCAGATGCATCGTCATACAGCCTTGGAGGAGGGCTAATGCAGAGGCAGCCGGATGGAGAATACAGACCAGTGATGTACATGTCTATGTAGGAGTCTGACTCCCAGTGAAACCCGATACGCACTGATCAAAAAAGAGGCCCTTGGTGTGACACGGGCCTGTAAGTGAATGATCATATGTCTCTTGGGATTGGACGTCACGGTGCATACAGACCACAAGCTCCTGATCTCCTTGATAGGTTCTTGACCACTTGATTACTTTCCTCGAGGAACTCAGACTCAGACTGTGGACGAAGAGATTCAAATACAGAATCATTCATGTTGCGGGATAACAGCAGGTGGCAGCTGGTGTGTAATCACAAGCTCCACTCGGATCCGAAAACACAAGGGAGAGTGACACACTGGAAAGGGAGAGTGACACACTGGAAAGGGAGAGTGACACACTGGAAAGGGAGAGTGACACACTGGGAAGGGAGTGTGGAGTCTATATCGATTATGTCATGGAGCACGTTCCTGTGACACTTAACTAGGTCAGATTAGAGACATGCTGAATAAAGACAGAACCACGAGGCACTAAGACAGTTCGCAGATAGAATTTAGCCTGTACACAGGAAAGCCGTCCCAGGGAATCTCTTACCTTACTGGTCGTTCAGGATGGACACACATGTAGCAGAGGATGTCCTGCTAAAGGGAGAACAAATCCTTATTCTGACCAGAGACATCAGAGAAATGGTGGAACAGTGTGACATAATCTGCCAGCATTCTGGCCAAGTAACAGAACCTCTCCTCACAGCACCTTTGCCTGCAGGACCATGGTAGAGAGCGGCTGTAGATATTTTCCAGCGGGAAAAAGGTCACTACTTAGCTGCAGTGATCACTTCTCCAGATACATAGAAGTAGCCAATCTGCCGACTCTCACAACATGAACATGTCACTAGTAGCCCCTGAGTTTTCCCAATGCAGCAGAGAGTCAGAGAGCTGTTAGAGCAGCCAAACAGATACTGAATAAAGATTAGGATCAGAAAGCTCTCCTGGCTTACAGAACAGCTCCATTAGGACATGGAGTCTCACCAGCAGAACTGTGATGGGGAGAAGGTTAAGGTCTACAGTTCCAGTCCCTCCTCAAACACTCAGAGCGGAGTGACCAGACCTCTAGGTCATTAGAATGAAGGACATGAAGATAAAATGAATCAAAGAAAGCTTATGGAGAAAGAGGCAGAGCAGGAGAGCAAAAAAATTCAGGCAATTTACCCTTTCCCTCAGCTTATAAACCCTGATCATGGACTCCATGGTGGGAATAAATGCTCCTTTTCTGAAGGCGTCTTTGCTGTTAACATGTCTTTGCTGTTCAGGTGTAGATGTGACAAGACTATCATGTGGTCTGCTTGAGGTGTGTTTGGTTCTTTTTGGTTTGACAGTGGCAGGAATGTGGCGATCACTGCATGTGTCAGTCACTGTACCCCACAGCTCAGTAAAGCTGTCCTCTTTGCAATGTTCTCCAAAGGTCTGTCTGAGGGTGTCAGTGAGGTCGGCTGCTTTGCTAAGATCAGCCTTAGGTGAATGCAGCATGTCTGGCAGAAACTTTGCTTGACCGAGCACCTTTCTGAACACTACAAGGAGCCCTACAAAACTCAAGTCAATCTGAGACTGCAGTCCTCTTGCCTCTGCAGCTCTCTGGGGATCGGCATCATCTAAAATCTCACCTGGCAGCCTTAGTACAGCACTCAGCCTCTCCGTAATGTTTCTACACGCAGCACGGCAGCAGGTCCATCTAGTCTCACTGAGCCTTTGCAGTTCCCCTGGGCCCCACTGAACATTTATTTCTGAACATCCAGCCATTTCTTGTGAATATATGAGCCTGACATGATCACACACAGTCTTTCCAGCAAAGAGAAGAAAACATGCAGCTACAGGGACATTTTTCACACAGTCAACAATGACAAATGCAAACAGTGTGGGCTGCAGTGAACATAAAATGCATATCTGGCAACCTCTCTAACTCCTGTTTGGACCCCAGAGCATCTGCCACTCATGACCCGTCACTGCTTTGGCCACCAGCTTCTCTCTGTATTCCAGCCCATACTTATCCAGAAATAGAATAGAATAGAATAGAATAGCTACTTCATTGTCATTCAGAACATAAACTGGCTGGTTAGTGCACATCAGAGCAAAATTACGTTGCATTGACTCATCATCGGCCCAGTAGAGTGTATAAAAAAATATAAAAAGCGGAATTAACATAGAATATGCATAAAAATATATTAACAGCACTATAGCAGCAAACACCAGTGTACATCGCCGTTTCAGACATATTGCAGTAGACAATTAAAAAAAAAGCAATTCTTGAAAGTGACGTGTGGATGGATGGAGAGAGGCGGGGGGGGGGGGGGCTGCCATGAGGTATTGAGAGTTCAGGAGTCTAATGGCTTGAGGAATGAAACCATTACAGAATCTGACTGTCCTGGTCCTGATGCTGCAAAGCCTCTTCTCAGAGGGCAGCAGGGCGAACAGTCCGTGGTGGGGGTGGGCGGAGTCTCTGATGATGTCACAGGCTCTGCTGAGACAGTGTTTGTGCGCAACGTCCTGGATGGATGGAAGAGAAGTCCCGATGACCCTCTCTGCAGGCCTCACCACTCTCTGCAGCCATTTCCTGTCTGAGGCTTTCGAGCTGCCAAACCAGATGGAGATACAGCTGGTCAGCACGCTCTCTATGGTGCCTCGGTAGAAGGTGCTGAGGATGGGAGAGGAAAGCTCTCTTCATCCGAAGGAGGAAGTGCAAACGCTGCTGAGCCCGTTTAACCGGTGATGTTGTGTTTGGTGACCAGTCCAGATTGTCAGTTTTCTGCACCCTCAGGAATCTGATGCTGCTGACCACCTCCACAGCACTGTAGTCAGTGACGAGTGCTGAATGACTGGGCTGTTTCCTCCTGAAGTCCATGATCATCTCCTTGGTCTTCTCCACATTCAGGATCAGGCTGTTGTCACTGCACCATCCCACCAGTATCTTCACCTCCTCCCTATAGGGCAGGTCATCGCTGTTCCTAATGAGACCCACTAATCTACTTTGGATTAAGCCTGAACACCACCTCTCACCCCCCCCATCACAGACGCCCCGCCATAACACTGCCTTAATATATTGCCTGCACTGAAGCCCGTTTGGAGTGAGGTGTTTCAGTGCTGCTCCGGTCTCCTCCCACAGTCCAAAGGCATGCAGGGTTGGCTGATCGGCGTCTCTGAATTGGCCCTGTACTTGTGTGAGTGTGGCTGTGTGAGTGTGTGCGACCTGCGGTGTGTTGGCGCCCCCCAGGGTTGTTTCCTGCCTGCGCCCGTTATTCCTGGATAGGCAATTCTATGTTATTCTATTATAAATTTATACTTAGTTACATCAAAGGCATTTCGGTAGCTTGCAAACCCTACAGACTATATACAAGGTAATAAAACTGTTACATACATGTAAATGCGTGTGCAGATTTGTCTTGAATTGAAAACGTCACAGCAGCCAGGAGACCAAAGCTGGCAGCCCTGTGAACCTCTGAAATATATGTAAATAAGCGGGAAACCTTTTCCTGCCACTGAATTAGCTTTCATTAGTGTCTCATTCAGGCCACACAATGGTTTGTGTTAAATTTCCTAGACAAAAAATAAAGATCAGGCTAAATAAAGATCCGACTCAGAAATGCCTGAGTGATTCGGTGTCCAAGGCCTGTGAGATACTGGCACCATATCCATCGCGGGGACCCAGATAAACAGCTTTTGGAAATGGATTCATGTATTTCATCTAACTCCATACAGAAAATCACCTCCAGACATCCAGACAGGACATCAAGGGCCGTGCTGCATTTAATCGTAAGCTTGTTAAGGTATAGAGGCCTTCATAAATGTAGAGTTTTGCAAGAAAGGTCAAGCTTCTTTGAAAATTCGGGTCGGAGGCATTTCGGCGGGTTGGGCGTGTCATGCTCGGCGATAGCGGGTGAGGCGCACGGACTGGGCGACGGGCAGAGAGGCAAGCGAGCAGGCAATAACAGGGCAAACGGGGATTTATTAGAGTAACGAGGACTGGGGAACATGGCACGCCAACTAACATCAATGACAGACAAAGGAGTCAGGTAAGACACGTACTGAAATACACAGGACTGATTGAAAATAATCCGACACAGCTGGGTACGATCGGGAAAGAACACGTGGATAATTAGGGGGCGTGGCACACATGAGGAGTGGACGGGCCGGGCATCACAGGGCGGTGACGAGAACCAATTTTTTTTTTTAAGTGGCCTAATGCATGCAGATAAATTTAGTGGCTTTTGCCAGCCAGGCATGGGAGGGGTTCAGTATCTATCTATGTATCAATTTATCTGAGTCAGACAGATAAGTGGAGGCAGAGGAGGAAGGGTGCATGGGCACCTGCCCCTTCTGTCCGACGGGGGAGTAACCAGACCTTTTACAGTGTGGTGGTGGGGTGGGGGGGGTTAGAGACCCTGGGCACCTGCCCCTTCTGTCTGACGGGGGCATAACCAAACCTTTTACAGCGGGGTGGGGGGGTTGAGGGACCCTGAGCACCTGCCCGTTCTGTCCGACGGGGGCATAACCAGACCTTTTACAGTGGGGTGGGGGTGGCAAGGGTGTCTGGGCACCTGCCTGTTCTGTCCAACGGGGGAGCAACCAGACCTATTACTGGGGGGTGGGGGTGGCAACGGTGTTAATTATTTAACAAAACAAATTTATTTATTGAAATATATTAATAATAATTTTATTTACTTTAATCCACTGAAGCAGGACATAATTATATTTTCCAGTTTTTCTTTCTTTGTTATGTCTCCAGTTAAATGATTATTATACACATTGATTGAGTGTCATTGTGTTAGTTATGTTCAGCTGCTGTAATACAGTGAATTTAACTTAATCCAGCAGACTGTGGTTTCATCATGTTACTCAGTTATGCTTTGGGTGACGCTGAAGCAGGACATTAATAGGACAGAACAGAAAGCCTTTATTGTCACTGTACAGGGAGGGAGACTCCGCCCACCCACACCACGGACTGTACAGGGAGGGGTAAATGGACATAAATATATAAAATGTACATATACAGGGGAGAGGGAAAGCCCCCCCCCCCCCAATCAGGATTACATTTAGTTACATTTTAGTCAGAGAAAAAAAACGTATTAAACTATATTTTTCATGTTATTCAGCTCACTGAACACAGTCATTTATCTTTTGTCAAACATACAGTCCTGTGTAAAAGTCTTAGGCAGTCCAAAGAAATGTTTAAAGCCGTTTATCTGGGTAGCAAGTGCACTTTGGCTTAGAACAAAAAACAATTTAACATTAGAACGTGTGCAAATTAAGAGTAACACAATAAAAACTAGTAATAATTTCTTCTGTTTTCTAAAAAGTTACTGATATCTAGTTGGATGGCTAGATGAACACCGCTTCAGTTCCCAAACTTCTCCTCAGGGGCACCTCA
This sequence comes from Brienomyrus brachyistius, assembly GCF_023856365.1. Taxonomy (NCBI): domain Eukaryota; kingdom Metazoa; phylum Chordata; class Actinopteri; order Osteoglossiformes; family Mormyridae; genus Brienomyrus; species Brienomyrus brachyistius. Next base: position 1,547,618 of record NW_026042317.1, read on the forward strand.
GCCGTTCCATGATTTTGTTAAATTTCACCAACAGCTCAATTAAATAATTAAATATATTGGTTTAAAAAGTCAGTGAGAGATTGACTAGCTGTATGAGGTCTGCTAGTGGCCAAGTCAAAAAATACATGGCTGCACTGGACGGTCACTGCAAATACTAGGATGATTTTAGCAGAGGTTCTGAAATGGCGAAGCTGACACACTTTGACAGGCATCATATCATAGTTTTACACCAACAGGAGGATAATCTAAACATCATTTTCTTTGCCTGCCTAAGACTTTTGCACAGTACTGTACATTTCAGAGTAAAAATGATTATAAAGGTTAAAAAGCAGAGATTTTACCTTTTTGCCAGGAGAACCAGCAACACGTCACAGTGACACTGAGCAGTTTCTATACACCCCAAACCCTGGATAGAGGGACTCAGTGAATGAGGAGGTGAATCTGTGCAGGGGGGTCAGTCCATCAGAGGAGACTCTGTAGAAGGACAGAGCACCAGCCCCCCAGTCCAGATACACTCCTACTCTGCGGGAGCCTGAGGGCTCTATGGGTAGGAGAGTCTGTTTATTATTGTGCCGGACAGAGTAACTGTCAGTATCACACCACAGACTCCATGACTTGTCATTGAATCCAAGCCGACAGTCACTCCCTCCTTTCCTCCTGATCCCTTTATAAGTGACTCCTATCCAGGCTCCATATCCATCCCACTCAGCCTCCCAGTAACAGCGGCCAGTCAGACTCTCTCTGCACAGAACTTGGAGGCAGATGTCAAATCTCTCTGGATGATCAGGATATGGCTGCTCTGCCCCCCGTGTCACCTTCCTGTTCCCCCCTGACAGAGACAGGCGTCTGTTTGCTGTGTTGGGGTCCAGCGTCAGCTGGCAGGAGTCTGTAGGCGGGAGGAAGAATTATTAATCCCATCAGGCCGCCTGTACTTTATGTTTCTGTACGATATAAAAACAGCACAGCTTCCCCTAACGAAGCGGGAACTGAAGCTTATGAAACAAAGTGGGCGCGCGACGGCGGCGGGAAGAGCCGCCAAAATGGGGCGCGAGCTAAACTAACAGCTTAATTAATTTAATAAAAAAATGACAAAGCAGCGACATTCGTCAGACATATTCATCACAAGCATATTTACCACAAAACGGCACCAGAGATCAATACTAAAGTCAGTGTCTTTCCTTCAAACCGCTAATTCCGGCGCATGCGGCTCGAAAATGGCCATCAATAACAGAATATTTAAGTAATATTATTACATGTTTAAATTGATATTTAATAAACATTTGGACCTGGATTCTGATACAAACGATGATTCCGGCACAGATCATCATAAAAAACAGGAAGGTTCTCATTAATTCAGAAAAATATTGCACTGAAAAACGGGATTATTATCTCATTAATTCGGAAAAACAGAATTAATTTTTCCCAGATGAATGCAATACGCTTCCATAGAGAACCGCTTACCGCGCGCGTGACTGTAGATGAGGCGTGAGCCCTGCATCTCGCGCACGCGGCCGCTCTAATCTGCTAACATGGGCGCCGAAATGAAATTTGATATTTTCCGCCGCACATCCAGTGTGTCCCGGGTGCAAAATTCTTTTAGCGCCGTGGATCAGGAGAACTTTTTAACATTCATGAGCGAAGCCCTACATGATTGGCTGGCTGATTATTATTTATGAGAGGGGCACTACCTGATTGGCCAGTTAACATCGACTTGTGCTGCCTGTTTCTTCTACCTAAAGTAGGGGTGTCCAAATCCAGACCTGGGGGGGCCGGTGCCCTGTGTAGCAAAGTTTTTTCCCTGTTCCACCATAAATAATTCAGCTCAAGAGCTGTGTGGTTATTAGCACAAGGAGATGAATTAGGTGTGTTAAATGAGGGGAAACCCAAAAATGTGCAGGACAGGATTTGGGCTCCTCTGGTGTAAGGGATTCAGTGACCAATCAGTAATATTTTCTCATGAATATTAATGATTGTTCCAGAATCACCCTGTAAAAATGCAAATTCACTCACTGCCTACAGGTGCCTCCTTAGGACAATACTAACAAATCACACACAGAAAACACATACACTCACGGCAACCGCAAAAAGAACAAATGCAAAGGATTATTTTTTTGTGAAATTAAACATGTATAACTAATTCAGAATATATTTTAACCATCATACACTCCCACACAAACACAAAGGTAATACAAGCAGCAATAAAACATTTGTAAAAAATATGTTTAAAAACGATTAAATGAATTGATAGTGTTTTTGGTGATGATTTTGATTTTTTGTTTCTCATTTGGATGTTGTCTAAAATGACAAGAAACTCACCTAAACACAAACATGGAAATCCATCTACACACAGTGCAAAAAGCCACTCACCACAACAACTGTGTGAATACAACCATAACATAGTATTAATGGTATTATTAATAAAAACATGCAAAGACACTTACATTTCTGTAAGCCTGGTCTAGTCCTGCACTCTCCACCGTGATCCACACTATAGGAGAAGCAGAATGACATAGTACTGCTCTATCCATTTATTAATTGGTGCCTCTTCTTCACATACATGCATAAGTATCTGTAGCGTGTCAGACACACACTCTGTACTCACTTCAGCTTCTCCAGTTTACAGCTGGGATCCTCCAGTACAGCAGAGAGCAGCTTCACTCCTGAGTCTCCTGGGTGATTGTAGCTCAGGTCCAGCTCTCTCAGGTGTGAGGGGTTTGACCTCAGAGCTGAAGCCAGGGAAGAACAGCCTTCTTCTGTGACTCTACAGCCTGACAGCCTGCAGAGAGACAGAAACTCCCCAGTAAATAAGATCACCTGACCATTACAAACATTACTTTTAAGCAAAAGTGACTCCTCTAATGAATATTTCAATAATAACGCAAAATTAACAATATCTTTTGAACATTTTATAAGAACCTATACTTCTCAGAACAAGAACCAGATCCAGTTGTTATAGAATCATTTTTAAATAATCTAGACTTACCCATATTAACCAATGAAACAGCAGATGCCCTTGATGCCAGAGGTGGAGATTTCTGGTCCAGAGAGTACAAATCCAGACCAAGATTTTGTTTCAACCAGCCAGTTGAATATAAAGAGTCACAATCACAGAGACTCAACTGGTTTGTTGAAACAAAATCTTGGTCTGGATTTGTACTCCCTACACCTGAACTCTCCACCTCTGCTTGATGCACCATTAACATCAGAAGAACTCCATAAGGTCCTCAACCAAATGCCTAACAACCAATCGCCAGACTGGATGGTTACCCTGCAGAAATCTATACACATTTTTGGGACATATTTTCTCCACTCTTCAATAGACTGGTAAGAGAAATTAAACATGCATCACAAATCCCATCAAACATGAGCGCAGCGACCATTACAGTGTTACTGAGACCTGATAAACACCCAACACAACCCTCCAGTTACCGGCCATTACAGTGTTATTGAGACCTGATGAAGACCTGTAAGGACATAAAACTTATAGGTCCTGCAGGCCCCAACTCTGTTCAGCCTTCATCAGTCTATTTCAGAGCTCCGCTGGCCCAGGCAAGACTGGACTCAACTCTTCAAACCACCCCTTTTAAGGAATGCAAAGGCCTGCCGGCTCCTGAGAGACTGGATAGGAATAACTGGAGCAACACAGAAAAAGCAAGACCTTTCACCCCCGGAGTGACCAGAGTCCCACAGTCAATCCACAGAACAACAGCTGTCAGCCTCCAGACACAGACACCTTTTCCACTATAAACAGGATAACTCACCACACATAGATGTTAGGGACAAATACACGCATGTTTGGTCTCGTTTGAATGGGCATGAGACGAGGAGTAGTATACTCTCAGATTTAAGGCAGTATAGCTTTCCCCAAGGGAAATATAGATAATTTGGCTAAATCTACAAAAATGAGAGAGCCTCCCACATGGCAGAACAAGGGAATTATAACCGCCCCCTAAAGTGATCTGATTGGCTGGGGACTTGAGAACCAAGGCCAGCAATGGCCCTAAAATTAACTATTGACCGAAATTGGTCAGTCTTCAGAGACATGCCATCACCTGGGTTGGATACTTAAGGAAGGGTCTCAGAAGAGTTCGGGGAGTCACTCTGTAATCAGAGCTCCCACAGAGAACTGGGCGGAAGTCCATCTGTAGTCAGATGCTTTCCGCAGAACTTTGTGCACTCTCAGCTGAGGTATGTGATGGTTTAATATTGTATTTGTCAAATGGTATTTACAAGTATGTGGCCACATGTCAATAATTGTATATTGTAGTATGTTTAATAAATGTTGTTTCGATTACTTTATGACTGTCTGATTTGCTAACTTCTTTATAAACTTTCCAGATTGGACTTCTATCCTTATTAGGACAAAAGTGGTAAATACTATCTTGTAGCCTCTGAGTTAAATCCCCTTTATCCAGGTCCCAAACTCGACTGCCCAGGTTAAGTTAGGTGGATACCAAAACTACACCTCTGGAGTTCGCACACGCTCAGTTACAGGCCGACTTAACCTCTGAGGTCAACACATGCTGATGAAAGGTACTGGTCTACCCTCTGAGGGGCGTACACACTATGTTCCTAGGCACCGGGCATAGTCCCTGAGACGCTCACATGGTAAGACAATGGGCGGCATCGGCGGAGTCCCTGAGACGAGCCAAAAGTAAACCTCGTACAAACTACCGCAACAAAAGGTGCGCCTTCACAGCCGCTGAGGTTGACACATGTTATGATATGGGCTGCCCCCGGCTGAGCCTCTGAGGTGGACGTACGTGTGGTTTGGGTAAATATCGGCTTAATCTCCGAGGCACCCACATGCTCAGTAATTGGCAGACACTGAGCCTTTGGGGAATTATATAGGTCGAGGGACCCGAATAATCAGAGGCTGACATTGTCTTAAATGGTGGCGATTTCCGTACCTTTAGGACAAACCCTGTGGAACAAGCCCACGGATCGCCCTGTCAGCCGAGGCGAATCTGGCGGACTCCTCCGTCAGGGGTAAACTAGAGTTGGTAATCTAAAGGAGAGTCTCGAAGTAATCCGAACAACATAAATGTCATGACTACAATATACTGAAATAAGGTCTTTAATAAAATGGAGTCAGATATGTGTCTAAAAGAATATTTTGTATATTAAAAAGGGTAAGTAATTCCCAGGAGAGCTTGGAAGGACCAACACGCATTCACAGCCTTCGGCTGCGCCATTGGATTCCGCCATTGGGCCAGTGGGCGGCTCCCTACAGACCCAACACAGCCCTCCAGTTACCGGCCATTACAGTGTTACTGAGACCTGATAAAGACCAAACACCACCCTCCAGTTACCGGCCATTACAGTGTTATTGTAGCCTGATAAAGACCGAACACAACCCTCCAGTTACCCGCCACTCTCACTAATGAATACTGACTTGAAAATTATTACAAAAGCTCTCGCCACTCAGTTACAGACAGTCATTCCTACTATAATCCATCCTGATCAGACAGATTTCATCAAGACCAGACATGCCTCAGACAACATCCATAGATTATTTAATTTAGTCAATACTGCTCAGCATACCCATACTAAAACCATGATTACATCATTAGATTTCATAAACGGCATCTGACAGTCAGTTGGACATTCATCTTTAATACATTGCATAGATTTGGCTTCGGAGAGTCGTTCACCCACTGGGTTAAAATACTGTACATCTCACCCAAAGCTACAGTGTCACAGATGGGATCACATCACCTGCACTCACACTACGACGGGGAAGACGGCCTGCATGCCCACTCTCTCCTTCACTGTTTGCCATGTTCATAGAAACACTTGTGGCAACAAAATATGACAGAACAGTGAAATAATGGAATTCATACTAATAAGTCAACACAAAATGAATCTCTATGCAGATAATATCTTGCTGTTTTTATGAAACCCTCAATATATGAAATTTTAATTTTATTAATACCTTTTCAAAATATATCAAACTACACAACAAACTGGAAAAAAACCCATAATATTATCACTGCCAGAAGATGCCTGGGATTCAGCCGATCAGGATGGTCCATTTCACACTGGAAATGTCCGGTATTTGGGTATCTACATCTCCCACAGGCTGTCTGACTTGGTTACCCTCAACTACACCCCCTTATTCAAAACAATAGATGAGTCTCCCACTTGAATCAATAAAAATAAAATTACTCGTCCAGAATAATTTCCGAAAAATTCTTTCAAACTCTTAACTCATTAATGTCACATTTTTGCTGGAAAAACAAAAACACAAAATCAAACATTCCACATTACAGAAAAATAGATCTCAAGTTGGATTACAAGCTCATTTTTCTTAATTATTACTTAGCAAATCAACTGCAAGACTTAACTAAATGGTCACACTACAGCAGTAACAGCAGCTCATGGTTACAGCAGGAGCAGCTGTACTGTAAAAATCTCAGACATGCAGACTTACTCAAAATGTCATTAAAGAAACAAAACTGCTTTAACAACACAGTGCTGCCATTTCCACAGCACTGACAGCACAGAGGAAAGCCATTAAAATCACTAACTGTACTCTCAGACCCTGTAAATACACGCCAATCTGGAATAATCTGGACTTCCTACTTCACAATATCACTATTCACTATCACTCACGGGGACAGAAAGGGATTACACATCTCCACCTCCTTTTCAGTAACAGTCATTTCATGACATTCGAAGACTTAATCCATAAATACGAGTTGAGAATATGCAATTTTTCTAATATTTACTAACTGAATCCAGCATCAAAACCAAAATGGACCTCACACATAATACACTGAATCCTCCTCAGATGAGACAACATTCTGCAACTTAAAAATAAAAAGAAACCTCTAGAATATATAATCCTCCATCTGCGACATACACATTCATATTTGTACCAAAAATTAACTGGAATAAGGACCTTATCTTTTCCCCCAGCTCTGATTTCTGGATGGACGTCTGCAACAACATATTCACAGTGACAAATACTGGCCTTCAGTTCAGTACAAAGTAACTCACATAAAACATGTGACTCAATATAAAAAGTAGTCAGTACTGATACCTGCTCACAGTGTACAAGGGGTGTCACAGATAATTATCTGCATGCTCTGTTGGCCTGTATACCTGCTCACAGTGCACCATGGGTGTCACAGATAATTATCTGCATGCTCTGTGGGCCTGTATACCTGCTCACATTGTACAATGGGTGTCACAGATAATTATCTGCATGCTCTGTGGGCCTGTATACCTGCTCACAGTGTACAATGGGTGTCACAGGTAATTATCTGCAGGCTCTGTTGGCCTGTATACCTGCTCACAGTGCACCATGGGTGTCACAGATAACTATCTGCATGCTCTGTTGGCCTGTATACCTGCTCACAGTGCACCATGGGTGTCACAGATAATTATCTGCATGCTCTGTGGGACTGTATACCTGCTCACAGTGCACCATGGGTGTCACAGATAATTATCTGCATGCTCTGTGGGCCTGTATACCTCCTCACAGTGCACCATGGGTGTCACAGATAATTACTGTATGTTCTCTATAGGTGAATGATCTGGACTGCAGACAGGCCAATTCAGCACCCGGACTCTTCTCTGACGAAGCCATGTGGTTGTAATAGCTGCAGTATATGGTTTTGCATTGTCCTGCTGAAATACACAAAGCCTTCCCTGAAACAGACGTCCTCTGGAGGGAAGCATATGTTGCTCTAAAACCTTTATATACCTTTCAGCATTCATAGTTCCTTCCAAAACATGCAAGCTGCCCATACCGTATGCACTTATGGTCACATGCTCATACCATCAGAGATGCTGGCTTTTGAACTGAATGCTGATAACACGCTGGAAGGTCTCCCTTCTCTTTAGCCCGGAGGACACGGCGCCCTTCATTACCAACAAGAATGTCACATTTGGACTCGTCTGACCATAGAACACTTTCCCACTCTGAAACAGTCCATTTCACATGAGTCTTGGCCCACAGGACACGACGGCGCTTCTGGACCATGTTCAGATATGGCTTCCTTTTTGCATGATAGAGCTTTAGCTGGCATCTGCAGATGGCACGGCGGATTGTGTTTACCGACTGTGCTTTCTGGAAGTATTCCTGGGCCCATTTAGTAATGTCATTGACACAATCATGCCCATGAGTGATGCAGAGTCGTCTGAGGGCCCGAAGACCACGGGCATCCAATACAGGTCTTCGGCCTTGTCCCTTACGCACAGAGATATCTCCAGTTTCTCTCAATCTTTTGATGATGTTGTGCACTGTACATGATGATATTTGCAAATCCTTTGCAATTTCACGTTGAGGAACATTGTTTTTAAAGTATCCCACAATCTTTTTATTCACTCTTACACAGATTGGAGAGCCTCTGCCCATCTTTACTTCTGAGAGACTCTGCCTCTCTGACATCCCTTTTAATGCTAATCAGGTTACAGACCTGATATCAATTAACTTAATTAGTTGCTAGATGTTCTCCCAGCTGAATCTTTTTAAACTTTCTTGCTTTTTCAGCCATTTGTTGTCCCTGTACCGACTTTTTTGGGACATGTAGCAGGCATCAAATTTGAAATGAGCTCATTTACTGGATAAAGGTCTACAATTTCCCAGTTTGAACATTTGTTATATTATCTATGTTCTGTTGTGAATAAAATATAGGCTCATGTGATTTGAAAGTGTTTTATTTGTTATTTCATTCAAATTGAAATAACTTTTCTGGAATTCTGGTTGTTTGTATGTTTGCTGGGGGCGGCATGGTGGTGCAGTAGTTAGCACTGTCACCTCACACGTCTGGGACCCGGGTTCGAGTCTCTGCCTGGGTTACACGTGTGTGGAGTTTGCATGTTCTCCCCATGTCGTCGTGGGGTTTCCTCTGGGTACTCCGGTTTCCCCCCACAGTCCAAAAAAATGCTGAGGCTAATTGGAGTTGCTAAATTGCCCATTGGTGTGCATGCGTGAGTGATTGGTGCATGAATGTGCCCTGCGATGGGCTGGCCCCCCATCCTGGGTTGTTCCCTACCTATTGCTTCCGGGATAGGCTCTGGACCCCCAGCGACCCAGTAGGATAAGCGGTTTGGAAAATGGATGGATGGATGTTTGCTGATGTTTGCAGCAAACTATTTTGTGGATAAAAGCTACCTCAACGCCTGCCCCCCCCCTCTTAATTTTTTGCTGTTATTTTTATTAATTATTATTATTACTGTTTGATTCATGTATTGTATGTTTCAATCATTACAGATATGTATGAATGTGTGTCTGTGTATGTATGGACATTCATATATATGTTGAAAATTTTTTTTACACTTTTTAATCAGAGTATAGCATCAAGTCTATTAAACTTCTGGGATATTGATCAGGTCAGTTAAGTAGCGGAGGGGGTTGTTAATCAGTTGCAGCTGCTTTGGTGTTAATGAAATTATCAACAGGTGAACTAGAGGGGCAACAATGAGACGACCCCCAAACCAGGAATGGTTTAACAGGTGGAGGCCACTGGCATTTTTCCCTCCTCATCTTGTCTGACAGTTTTTTCACTAGTTTTTCATTTGGTAACGGTCAGTGTCACTACTGGTAGCATGAGGCGATGCCTGGACCCTACAGAGGTTGCACAGGTAGTCCAACTCCTCCAGAATGGTGCATCAAAACGTGCCATTGACAGAAGGTTTGCTGTGTCTCCCAGCACAGTCTCAAGGGCATGGAGGAGATTCCAGGAGAGAGGCAGATACTCAAGGAGAGCTGGACATGGCCGTAGAAGGTCCTTAACTCATCAGCAGGATCGGTATCTGCTCCTTTGTGCAAGGAGGAACAGGATGAACACTGCTGGAGCCCTACAAAATGACCTCCACCAGGCCACTGGTGTGAATGTTTCTGATTGTTTGGTCAGAGACAGACTTCATGAGGGTGGCTTGAGGGCCCAGCGTCCTCTAGTGGGCCCTGTGCTCACTGCCCAGCACCATGGAGCTCGATTGGTATTGGTCATAGATTACCAGAATTTGCAGGTCTGCCACTGGCACCCTGTGCTTTTCACAGATGAGAGCAGGTTCACCCTGAGCACATGTCAGGGGGTTCATTTAAAGCCGGCACCCGGCGATATTTCGCCGCCTGTGGGTAAGTACATCGCCGGCTACTTTCAGTTGTTGAAAAAAAAATTGCCTCTGTTCCCAGAATCAAACGATCAGCACTCGGTGCCACAATAAAAGATTTATTTTGCATAAATTTCCGTGTTCTGTCTAGGCGCAGCCATCTTCGTCTTAGCTTGGCTTTCTTAATTCTTATCTTCGTTTTGATTGGCTATTTTTGGCAAGCTTTTATTCTGCGCTTTCTGATTGGCTGATTGAGGCAAGTGGACAAAATAGCGTCTAGAAAGCGAAGCAGCCTTCTTGACCAGTGGCTGCAACCGAGCGCGAAATTGCCCAGGACTGAATGAACTGAAGATGAGTTTAATACTTAATGAAGTGAGATCAGCATGACGTAACACTACTATTTCATCCCGGTGTCGTCGCTTCGTTTGCCGCATGCATTGCATTGACATACGACTCGACTCGTCGAGTTATTCACACAGTACAGATGCACATGGATCAGACCAGTAGCAGACGATCGATATCTTCGTTCGTTCGAGCCAACATCGGCGTAAAATTGGTGAAAAATATGGGGAGATATTGCATGACACTGATTTTGTTTGAAAGCTAAGGCCGACAGCTTATTTCCAAAGTGAAATATTCTGACAAAAAAACGACAAAACGCTGGAGCATCTGAACTCGCTGATCTAGTTGTGTGTGTAGGCTAGCTACTATTACTAGCCATATAATGTACAGCGATGACGTCCTGATCAGCCGAGCCTGTTTTCAAAAATTAACACGTGTTCCAAGTTAACCCATTCTGACAGTTTTTATACCATGCGTGAAAATTCATTCTTTCTTAGTAAATTCAGTCTTTCTTATTTTACACAAAATGCTTCTGTCTAAAAACTTTGAGATATCACTATTTCATAGTGTAAGGATTGGGAACCACTGTTTATGAACCTACATCAGTTTGGCTCAGAGGCATTGTATTTTGAAAGAGACTTTTAGTTGGTAACTTGGAGTGGTTGTTTTTTTCATGAGTACTAGTATTTCATGGGCATGATGTGAGTGTACCTGGTAGGATTATGGAATTATTTTGATTTAGGAGACCACTGAATTTACTAAATGAAGAAGCTACATTCAGACAGTTGTAGGTTCCTTTAACATGTCTAATAGGGTGTGAAATAAATAAATGAAGTCATAGATATAATTTCCTTTATGTTAACCAATCATTTAAAAAAATAAAATTAATGGTTAAAAGTCTTATTTCAGACACTGGTAAGCTGACCTCTTGTTGATGAAACCATTACTTGATAATTGAGCACTGCAACTGACCAGTACATCAATCATTAATCAACATAATCTGAGAATGAGATACATTTGGTGTCCTCAGTAACAGACTGCTACTACTACTTAGTACTACTACTGTATGATGAAAAATAACCCAGAGTTTGTGTCAGTAAAATTTGGTGGAATGAGGCCTCTAAGATGCCTGAAAAGGGACTATTAAAGGGTCTACATTTCAAAATTACCTCAGAAGAACCCCTACAACCCCCCGAAATTGGTTTATGTCTCATGTCTCGGAGTTTGCGTGTCGAGTTTCCCTGAACAATGGTAGCCACCTACTTTCAAGGTGGTAGCCTCCTTCTCGTGAAACTAATGAAACCCCTGACATGTGACAGACGTGAAAGGGTCTGGAGAAGCCATGGAGAACGTTATGCTGCCTGCAGCATTGTTCAGCATGACCGGTTTGGTGGTGGGTCAGTGATGGTCTGGGGAGGCATATCCATGGAGGGACGCACAGTCCTCTACAGGCTAGACAACGGCACCTTGACTGCCATTAGGTATCAGGATGAAATCCTTGAACCCATTGTCAGACCCTATGCTGATGCAGTGGGTCCTGGGTTCCTCCTGGTGCACGACAATGCCCGGCCTCATGTGGCAAGACCATGTAGGCAGTTCCTGGAGGATGAAGGAATTGATACCATTGACTGCCCCCACGCTCGCCTGACCTAAATCCAATAGAACACCTCTGGGACATTATGTTTCGTCCATTCGATGCCACCAGGTTGCACCTCAGACTGTCCAGAAGCTCAGTGATACCCTGGTCCAGATCTGAGAGGAGATCCCCCAGGACACCATCCATGGTCTCATTAGGACCATGCCCCGACATTGTCAGGCATGCATACAACCATGTGGAGTCCATACAAACTATACTGAGTACGATTTTGAGTTGCCGCAATGAAATTTCAGCAAAATGGACTAGCCTGCAGGGGCGGCATGGTGGTGCAGTGGTTAGCACTGTTGCCTCACACCTCTGGGACCCGGGTTCGAATCTCCACCTGGGTCACATGTGTGTGGAGTTTGCATGTTCTCCCCATGTCGTCGTGGGTTTCCTCCGGGTACTCCGGTTTCCCCCCACAGTCCTAAAACATGCTGAGGCTAATTGGACTTGCTAAATTGCCCGTAGGAATGCATGTGAGAGTGAATGGTGTGTGAGTGTGCCCTGCGATGGGCTGGCCCCCCATCCTGGGTTGTTCCCAGCCTCGTGCCCATTGCTTCCGGGATAGGCTCCGGACCCCCCACGACCCAATAGGATAAGTGGTTTGGAAAATGGATGGATGGATGGATGGACTAGCCTGTGACATCATTTTTCACTTTGATTTTCGGGGTGTCTTTGAATTCAGCCCTCTGTAGGTTGATAATTTCATTTCCATCAAACGGTGTGGCATCCTTTCGTTCCTAACAGATTACCCAGTCTGCATCAGTATAGATATCCAGCATGATTTTTTTCCTCATTGATATCTGATGTGTTTTCAAAGCGTCCCTTTAATTTTTTTGACCAGTGTATATGTGTGATGAATTTTTATTCACTAAGTTCTTTTTGACAATAACGGCTCCTATCATCCACAACCATCATATATAAATACAATCCTGTCTTTGTTTTTTTCGTTCTTTTCGTTTTTCTCCTTTTCTTTTCCTCTCCCCTCTACAAGTCACATTAAATACTGACTTCACTCGCCCCCCAGTCCTGCCACTTCCACTAGCCTCTAGCTTGGGGGAGTAGTTATTTTCCCCTGTGCCTCTGGGTGGGGCAGGTCACCTAATGCACTGGGGGTGGGGTGTCACAGACACTCTCACAGACACGTACCCTGTCACAGACACTCTCACACACGCGTACCCTGCCGCAGACACTCTCACACACACGTACCCTGTCACAGACACTCTCACACACACGAACTCTGCCACAGACACTCTCACACACACGTACCCTGCTGCAGACACTCTCACACACACGTACCCTGTCACAGACACTCACACACACGTCTCCTGTCACAGATAATCTCACACACACGTCTCCTGTCACAGACAATCTCATACAAACATATCCTGCCACAGACACTCTCACACACACATACCCTGCCGCAAACACTCTCACACACACGTACCCTGCCGCAGACACTCTCACACACACGTACCCTGCCGCAGACACTCTCACACACGTACCCTGTCGCAGACACTCACACACACGTACCCCGTCGCAGACACTCTCACACACGCGTACCCCGTCACAGACACTCTCACACACGCGTACCCCGCCACAGACACTCTCACACACGCGTACCCTGCCGCAGACACTCTCACACACGTCTCCTGTCGCAGACACTCTCACACACACGTACCCTGCTGTAGACACTCTCACACACACGTACCCCGTCACAGACACTCTCACACACGCGTACCCCGCCACAGACACTCTCACACACGCGTACCCCGCCACAGACACTCTCACACACGCGTACCCCGCCACAGACACTCTCACACACGCGTACCCTGCCACAGACACTCTCACACACGCGTACCCTGCCGCAGACACTCTCACACACGCGTACCCTACCGCAGACACTCTCACACACGCGTACCCTGTCGCAGACACTGTCACACACACGTACCCTGTCGCAGACACTCTCACACACGCGTACCCTGTCGCAGACACTCTCACACACGCGTACCCTGTCGCAGACACTCTCACACACGCGTACCCTGCCGCAGACACTCTCACACACGCGTACCCTGCCGCAGACACTCTCACACACGCGTACCCTGCCGCAGACACTCTCACACACGCGTATCCTGACACAGACAATCTCATACACGCGTCTCCTGTCACAGACACTCTCACACACGCGTACCCTGTCACAGACGCTCTCACACACACGTACCCTGACACAGACGATCTCACAAACACGTCTCCTGTCACAGACGATCTCACACAAACATATCCTGCAACAGACACTCTCACACACACATACCCTGCCGCAAACACTCTCACACACACGTACCCTGCCGCAGACACTCTCACACACACGTACCCTGCCGCAGACACTCTCACACACACGTACCCTGTCGCAGACACTCTCACACACGCGTACCCTGTCGCAGACACTCTCACACACGCGTACCCTGTCGCAGACACTCTCACACACGCGTACCCTGTCGCAGACACTCTCACACACGCGTACCCTGTCGCAGACACTCTCACACACGCGTACCCTGTCGCAGACACTCTCACACACGCGTACCCTGTCGCAGACACTCTCACACACGCGTACACTGTCGCAGACACTCTCACACACGCGTACCCTGCCGCAGACACTCACACACACGTACCCTGCCACAGACACTCTCACACACACGTACCCTGTCGCACACGTTCTCAGAAACACGTACACTGCCGCGGACACTCTCAGACACGCGTACCCTGCCACAGACACTCTCACACACGCGTACCCTGCCAAAGACACTCTCACACACACGTACCCTGTCACAGACAATCTCACACACACGTCTCCTGTCACAGACAATCTCATGCAAACATATCCTGCCACAGACAATCTCATACAAACATATCCTGCCACAGACACTCTCACACACACGTACCCTGCCGCAAACACTCTCACACTCACGTACCCTGCCGCAGACACTCTCACACACACGTACTCTGCCGCAGACACTCTCACACACACGTACCCTGTCGCAGACACTCACACACGCGTACCCAGTCACAGACACTCTCACACACGCGTACCCTGTCACAGACACTCTCACACACGCGTACCCTGTCACAGACACTCTCAAACACGCGTACCCTGCCACAGACACTCTCACACACGCGTACCCTGCCACAGACACTCTCACACACACGTCTCCTTTCACAGACAATCTCACACACACGTCTCCTGTCACAGACAATCTCATGCAAACATATCCTGCCACAGACAATCTCATACAAACATATCCTGCCACAGACACTCTCACACACACGTACCCTGCCGCAAACACTCTCACACTCACGTACCCTGCCGCAGACACTCTCACACACACGTACTCTGCCGCAGACACTCTCACAAACACGTACCCTATCGCAGACACTCACACACGCGTACCCAGTCACAGACACTCTCACACACGCGTACCCTGTCACAGACACTCTCACACACGCGTACCCTGTCACAGACACTCTCACACACACGTACCCTGCCACAGACACTCTCACACACGCGTACCCTGCCACAGACACTCTCACACACACGTACCCTGCCACAGACGCTCTCACACACACGTACCCTGACACGAACAATCTCACACACACGTCTCCTGTCACAGATAATCTCACACATACGTCTCCTGTCACAGACAATCTCTCACACACGTACCCTGTCACAGACACTCTCACACACACGTACACTTTCACAGACATTCTCACACACACGTATCCTACCACAGACACTCTCACACAGACGTCTCCTGTCACAGACAATCTCAAACAAACATATCCTGCCACAGACACTCTCTCACACACGTACCCTGTCACAGACACTCTCACACACACGTACACTGTCACAGACACTCTCACACACACGTATCCTACCGCAGACACTCTCATACACACGTACCCTGTCACAGACACTCTCACACACGTACCCTGTCACAGACACTCTCACATACGCGTACCCTGCCGCAGACGCTCTCACACACACGTACCCTGTCCCAGACACTTTCACACACATGTACACTGTCACAAACACTCTCACACACGCGTACCCTATCACAGACACTCTCACACACACGTACCCTGTCACAGACACTCTCACACACGTACCCTGTCACAGACACTCTCACACACGCGTACCCTGCCGCAGACGCTCTCACACACACGTACCCTGCCACAAACACTATCACACACACATACCCTGCTGCAGAGACTCTCACACACACGTACCCTGTCACAGACAATCTCACACACACGTCTCCTGTCACAGACAATCTCACACACACGTCTCCTGTCACAGACACTCTCACACACGTACCCTGTCACAAACACTATCACACACACATACCCTGCTGCAGAGACTCTCACACACACGTACCCTGTCACAGACAATCTCACACACACGTCTCCTGTCACAGACACTCTCACACACGTACCCTGCCACAGACACTCTAACACACGCGTATTCTGCGGCAGACACTCTCACACACACGTACCCTGTCACAGACACTCTCACACACACGTACCCTGCCACAGACACTCTCACACACACGTACCCTGTCACAGACACTCTCACACACGCGTACCCTGCCACAGAAACTCTCACACACGCGTACCCTGCCACAGACACTCTCACACACACGTACCCTGTCACAGACAATCTCACACACACGTCTCCTGTCACAGACAATCTCACACACACGTCTCCTGTCACAGACACTCTCACACACGTACCCTGCCACAGACACTCTCACACACGCTTATTCTGCGGCAGACACTCTCACACACACGTACCCTGTCACAGACACTCTCACACACACGTACCCTGTCACAGACACTCTCACACACACGTACCCTGTCACAGACACTCTCACACACACGTACCCTGCCACAGACACTCTCACACACACGTACCCTGTCACAGACACTCACACACACGTACCCTGCCACAGACACTCTCACACACACGTCTCCTGACACAGACAATCTCACACACACGTCTCCTGTCACAGACAATCTCTTGCAAACATATCCTGCCACAGACACTCTCACACACACGTACCCTGCTGCAGACACTCTCACACACACGTACCCTGTCGCAGACACTCTCACACACACGTACCCTGTCGCAGACACTCTCACACACATGTACACTGTCACAGACACTCTCACACATGCGTACCCTATCACAGACACTTTCACACACACATATCCTGCCAGAGACACTCTCACACACACGTATCCTGCGGCAGACACTCTCACCACACGTACCCTGCTGCAGAGACTCTCACAAACACGTACCCTGTCACAGACAATCTCACACACACGTCTCCTGTCAAAGACAATCTCACACACACGTACCCTGCTGCAGACACTCTCACACACACGTACGCTGCTGCAGACACTCTCATACACACGTACCCTGCCACAAACACTATCACACACACATACCCTGCTGCAGAGACTCTCACACACACGTACCCTGTCACAGACAATCTCACACACACGTCTCCTGTCACAGACAATCTCACACACACGTCTCCTGTCACAGACACTCTCACACACGTACCCTGTCACAGACACTGTCACACACGCGTACTCTGCGGCAGACACTCTCACACACACGTACCCTGTCACAGACACTCCCACACAAACGTACCCTGCCACAGACACTCTCACACACACGTACCCTGTCACAGACACTCACACACACGTACCCTGCCACAGACACTCTCACACACACGTCTCCTGTCACAGACAATCTCACACATACGTCTCCTGTCACAGACAATCTCATACACACGTACCCTGTCACAGACACTCTCACACACGCGTACTCTGCGGCAGACACTCTCACACACACGTACCCTGTCACAGACACTCTCACACACACGTACCCTGCCACAGACACTCTCACACACACGTACCCTGTCACAGACACTCACACACACGTACCCTGCCACAGACACTCTCACACACACGTCTCCTGTCACAGACACTCTCACACACACGTACCCTGCTGCAGACACTCTCATACACACGTACCCTGTCACAGACACTCTCACACACGCGTACTCTGCGGCAGACACTCTCACACACACGTACCCTGTCACAGACACTCTCACACACACGTACCCTGCCACAGACACTCTCACACACACGTATCCTGCGGCAGACACTCTCATACACACGTACCCTGCCAGAGACACTCTCACACACACGTACCCTGTCACAGACAATCTCACACACACGTCTCCAGTCAAAGACAATCTCACACACACGTACGCTGCTGCAGACACTCTCACACACACGTACGCTGCTGCAGACACTCTCATACACACGTACCCTGCTGCAAACACTCTCACACACACATACCCTGTCACAGACAATCTCACACACGTCTCCAGTCACAGACACTCTCACAAACGTACCCTGCTGCAGACACTCTCACACACACATACCCTGCTGCAGAGACTCTCACACACACGTACCCTGTCACAGACAATCTCACTCACGTCTCCTGTCACAGACGCTCTCTCACACACGTACCCTGTCACAGACACTCTCACACACACGTACCCTGTCACAGACACTCTCACACACGCGTACCCTGTCGCAGACACTCTCACACACGCGTACCCTGTCGCAGACACTCTCACACACGCGTACCCTGTCGCAGACACTCTCACACACGCGTACACTGTCGCAGACACTCTCACACACGCGTACCCTGCCGCAGACACTCACACACACGTACCCTGCCGCAGACACTCTCACACACACGTACCCTGTCGCACACGTTCTCAGAAACACGTACACTGCCGCGGACACTCTCACACACGCGTACCCTGCCAAAGACACTCTCACACACACGTACCCTGTCACAGACAATCTCACACACACGTCTCCTGTCACAGACAATCTCATGCAAACATATCCTGCCACAGACACTCTCACACACACGTACCCTGCTGCAGACACTCTCACACACACGTACCCTGTCGCAGACACTCTCACACACACGTACCCTGTCGCAGACACTCTCACACACATGTACACTGTCACAGACACTCTCACACATGCGTACCCTATCACAGACACTTTCACACACACATATCCTGCCAGAGACACTCTCACACACACGTATCCTGCGGCAGACACTCTCACACACACGTACCCTGCTGCAGAGACTCTCACAAACACGTACCCTGTCACAGACAATCTCACACACACGTCTCCTGTCACAGACAATCTCACACACACGTACCCTGCTGCAGACACTCTCACACACACGTACGCTGCTGCAGACACTCTCATACACACGTACCCTGCCACAAACACTATCACACACACATACCCTGCTGCAGAGACTCTCACACACACGTACCCTGTCACAGACAATCTCACACACACGTCTCCTGTCACAGACAATCTCACACACACGTCTCCTGTCACAGACACTCTCACACACGTACCCTGTCACAGACACTGTCACACACGCGTACTCTGCGGCAGACACTCTCACACACACGTACCCTGTCACAGACACTCTAACACACACGTACCCTGCCACAGACACTCCCACACACACGTACCCTGCCACAGACACTCTCACACACACGTACCCTGTCACAGACACTCACACACACGTACCCTGCCACAGACACTCTCACACACACGTCTCCTGTCACAGACAATCTCACACATACGTCTCCTGTCACAGACAATCTCATACACACGTACCCTGTCACAGACACTCTCACACACGCGTACTCTGCGGCAGACACTCTCACACACACGTACCCTGTCACAGACACTCTCACACACACGTACCCTGCCACAGACACTCTCACACACACGTACCCTGTCACAGACACTCACACACACGTACCCTGCCACAGACACTCTCACACACACGTCTCCTGTCACAGACACTCTCACACACACGTACCCTGCTGCAGACACTCTCATACACACGTACCCTGTCACAGACACTCTCACACACGCGTACTCTGCGGCAGACACTCTCACACACACGTACCCTGTCACAGACACTCTCACACACACGTACCCTGCCACAGACACTCTCACACACACGTATCCTGCGGCAGACACTCTCATACACACGTACCCTGCCAGAGACACTCTCACACACACGTACCCTGTCACAGACAATCTCACACACACGTCTCCAGTCAAAGACAATCTCACACACACGTACGCTGCTGCAGACACTCTCACACACACGTACGCTGCTGCAGACACTCTCATACACACGTACACTGCCGCAAACACTCTCACACACACATACCCTGCTGCAGAGACACTCACACACACGTACCCTGTCACAGACAATCTCACACACGTCTCCTGTCACAGACACTCTCACACACGTACCCTGCTGCAGACACTCTCACACACACGTACGCTGCTGCAGACACTCTCATACACACGTACCCTGCTGCAAACACTCTCACACACACATACCCTGCTGCAGAGACTCTCACACACACGTACCCTGTCACAGACAATCTCACACACGTCTCCTGTCACAGACACTCTCACAAACGTACCCTGCTGCAGACACTCTCACACACACATACCCTGCTGCAGAGACTCTCACACACACGTACCCTGTCACAGACAATCTCACTCACGTCTCCTGTCACAGACGCTCTCACACACACGTACCCTGTCTCAGACACTCTCACACACGCGTACCCTGTCACAAACACTCTCACACACACGTACCCTGCCACAGACACTCTCACACAGACGTCTCCTGTCACAGACAATCTCATACAAACATATCCTGCCACAGACACTCTCACACACACGTACCCTGCCACAGACACTCTCACACAGACGTCTCCTGTCACAGACAATCTCATACAAACATATCCTGCCACAGACACTCTCACACACACGTACCCTGTCACAGACAATCTCACACACGTCTCCTGTCACAGACACTCTCACACACGTACCCTGCTGCAGACACTCTCATACACACGTACCAAGCCGCAAACACTCTCACACACACATACCCTGCTGCAGAGACTCTCACACACACGTACCCTGTCACAGACAATCTCACTCATGTCTCCTGTCACAGACGCTCTCACACACACGTACCCTGTCTCAGACACTCTCACACACGTACCCTGCCACAGACACTCTCAGACACACGTACCCTGTCACAGACACTCACACACACGTACCCTGCCACAGACACTCTCACACACGCGTACCCTGTCACAGACACTCTCATACACGCGTACTCTGCCATAGACACTCTCGCACACGCGTACCCTGTCACAGACACTCTCACACACGCGTACCCTGCCATAGACACTCTTGCACACACGTACCCTGTCACAGACACTCTCACACACACGTATCCTGTCACAGACACTCTCATACACACATATCCTGCCACAGACACTCTCACACACACGTATCCTGCCAAAGACACTCTCACACACACGTATCCTACCTCAGATATTCTCACACACACTCCATTATACGTGAGTCCGCTATATCCGATGCTTTTTCTGCATGTTCTTAAAGGTGCACAGCCGGCAGACCTCGTCTGTTCCAGACGATATTCCATTATAACGGGATTATACTGCACCTCCAACTCCACCTAGCAGACATACCTATGAGGTGATTGAGGTATGGACTGATTCTGATCGTGTTTGGACTAAACACCCCGGGATTCAAATACATCTTCCACCGTGATTGACCCACATTATTGTTGTGCCACAGGTGAACTGCACAAACATGTTTTTTCACTGATCACTTATATAACTTGTTTTTCTCGGAAAGAGTTAGAACACCTATCTTGCCTTTCCCAGCGGAAATGGACGCTTATCTTTTCTCTCCCAGGAAAAAAGGGAAAGCCTTGCTCAAAATGCTTCATAACCGCAAGCGCAAAACAGCCTCACCTGGACAGGAATTGGAGAATAAAGAGCACAGTCCCTGAGGGGAGGGGTGACCCTGGCCAGCTCGCCCCCTGCCCGCACGCGTACCGCTCCAGATTTATTATAAAGGAAGGGGGAGAGCTCAGCACTGACCTGAGATCAGCCGTGGGATAGAGCGCGCATCGCCCGGCACTTCTTAGGAATCACGTGTTGGTCTCCTGCCAGGACTGAAAGGGGCTCTCTAGTCCGTGTGTGAAGGTGGGTGATTATAGCACGTCCGAGTGTAGATGGCTTGTGGCTACTTTTTCATTTTATTAATCAGTGGGATTATCTATCATCCATCCATCCATCCATTTTCCAAACCACTTATCCTACTGGGTCGCGGGGGGTCCGGAGCCTATCCCGGAAGCAATGGGAACGAGGCAGGGAACAACCCAGGATGGGGGGCCAGCCCATCGCAGGGCACACTCACACATGCACACCTATGGGCAATTTAGCAACTCCAATTAGCCTCAGCATGTCTTTGGACTGTGGGGGGGGAAACCGGAGTACCCAGAGGAAACCCCACGACGACATGGGGAGAACATGCAAACTCCATACACATGTGAACCAGGCGGCGACTCGAACCCGGGTGTGAGGCAGAGTGCTAACCACTGCACCACCATGCCGCCCCCAATTACCTATCAATGCTTATGAAATATATCATAATTTTGTGTATATTTTAAGAAATATTTCTGAACGGCCCAAAGCGAACCTGATTGTTCCTTCAACAGCCCTATATCCCCCTCTCACATTAAAACAATATTCTAGGTAGGGTCTTACCAAGAAATTGCATAATCTTAGCATCACCTCATTTAAATTAAACTCCACACACCTAGAGATGTAACCCAACATCCTATTTGGCCTTTTTAATTGCTTCCCCACACTGGTGAGAGTGGAACATGGAAGCATCAACATACACACTGAGGTCTTTCTCATAATTAGTTACCTTTATTTCAGTGGAACCCATAAAAAATCTGTACTTTATATTTCTGCTCCCTGCATGGATTACCTTACATTTATCTACATTACATTTAATCTGCCAGGTATCAGCCCAGTCATTAATTAAATCAAGATCCCGTTGTAGCCTCTCCGCTGCTAGATCAGTATTTGCTACATCATCCACCTTGGTGTTGTCTGCAAATTTACCTAGTTTACTGTATGTATTGGTGTCAATATCATTAATGTAAAATAGGAACAATAGTGGTCCTAAAATTGAACCCTGCGGTACCCCACTATGAACGCAGGCCCAATGTGACATTGTGCCTCTAATAACTACCTGCTGCTTCCTGTCTGTTAACCAGTTTTCAATCCAAGTTGCTACAGTTCCTAAAATCCCTGCAGCTTTGAGCTTAAGCAAGAGCTGTTTGAGGGGGACAACATCAAAGGCCTTCTGCAAATCTAAGTACATTTTGTGACCAATTTCTATTTTTGCTTCCTCAAAGAACTCAAGTAGATTAGTTAAACAGGATCAACTTCTCCTAAATCCAGGTTGGCTACCCCTCAGAATGTTATTTATATCCAGCTTATTTGTATCCATAACTTTTCCAGTTATGCAAGTTAAAGTAATTGGCCTAAAGTTTGCTGGATTACATCTATCCCCTTTTTGAATATGGGTGTTATATTAGCATACTTCCAATCATAAGGTACCACACGTGCAAATAAGGATTTCGGAAACAGTAAAGTTAAAGGTTGGCTAATAATAACCCTCATTTATTATAAAAGTATAGGTAAGATGCCATCAGGGCCCTGCGATTTATTTATTTTGAGCTTAGCTAGGCTTTGTACCACATCAGCCTCAGTTATACATACATTCCCTCCGCAATTATTGGCACCCCTTTGTACAAGGGGTAAGAAAAAATCTACCTTCTGGTGAAGGTGCTTCATCTCACACGGAAAAAAAAATTGAAAAATCCAACCTTTAATTAAAATCAATTTATTCGAAGAGAAAACAAATCCTTCATCAAGAAATAATTATTTTTAACAAAAACACATGAGCCATGGCAGTATTGGCATATATTGGCAGTCCTGCAAATTATAGTGAACACAATGTAACTGAAGCATGTTTCCCATGTAAATTATACATCTTTGAGTTGACTGGAGTGAATAGGAACCTTCAAGCTGTAATCCATGACTTCCTGAGTAACTGGGGTACAAACATGAGGAGACACAGAGGCCAAATTCCCTTAGTCATCCATCAACATGGGAAAGATAAGAGACACACAGACCAAATGAGGGAGAAGTGTGCTGACCTTCATAAGTCAGGGAATGGGTATTAAAAAATAGCTACTCGCCTTAAAATGCCCATTTCTACTGTTAGGGCAATAATTTAAAAGTGGGCATAAACTGGAACTGTTATAAACCTGCCTGAAAGAGGAGCCAAGTTTATTATGCCCCCACATACAGGGAGGAGGATCGTAAGAGAGGCAAAAAATCCCCAAGGATGACTGTTGGTCAATTACCAGACAAAGTAAAACCTTGGGATTACCACGTCTCCAAAAAACCATCAGACGCCCCCTTCATGCTAACAGACGTTTTGAAAGTTATGACAGAAAGAAGCCTTTTCTGTCAGTTACTTAAAATATTAGTGCCAGGAGTTTGAAAATCATTATACAACTTTGACTGGAATCAAATTCCAAATGCAATAAACATTCAAGGTGAGTTTAACGTAAAAAGAAGGATGGTTATAATGAAATGAACCTTATCCCAGCTGTATAATATGGTGGAGGTTCTGTGATGTTGTGGAGCTGTTTTTCCTCCAAAAACCCTGGAAACCTCGTTAGGGTACATCGCACTATGGGGTCCATGAAATACCAGGACATTTTAGACTTCGATACTCCTGCTTTATTTTGAAATCACTAGCTATGTTCCACCTTATTATCTCCAGCGTACAGTGTTAAATACCCAGTCAGACTGACCTCAGTATCTCCAGTTTACAGTGTGAAATACCCAGTCAGACTGACCTCAGTATCTCCAGTTTACAGTGTGAAATACCCAGTCAGACTGACCTCAGTAACTCCAGTTTACAGTGTTGAATACCCAGTCAGACTGACCTCAGTAAGTCCAGTTTACAGTGTGGAATACCCAGTCAGACTGACCCCAGTAACTCCAGTTTACAGTGTGGAATACCCAGTCAGACTGACCTCAGTATCTCCAGTTTACAGTGTGGAATACCCAGTCAGACTGACCTCAGTATCTCCAGTTTACAGTGTAAGTCCCCCAGTCCAGCAGAGAGCAGCTTCACTCCTGAGTCCTGCAGGTCATTGTCACTCAGGTCCAGCTCTCTCAGGGGTGAGGAGTTTGATCTGAGAGCTGAAGCCAATGCCTCACAGCATTTCTCTGTGAGTTCACATCGGCCCACCCTTAAAAAAATTTAACACTTTTAAATCCACTTTTTACACTGCAGCACTGTATTCAAATGAGGAGAATAAGGGCCATGACATAATGGATTTTCAGAAAACAATTAAATTATTAAAAATCATTTTAACAATCATCCCGATTCTGTTTGGTGTCCATTATTTTTTATATATATAACACGTTAAAGTCAGCATGTTTAACTGTAACAGTGCTGTTAACTTTGCTAACCAACACAAATGTTTTGCATGGATTACAGTATATGGTTGAATGGATGTTTCCTGCTTCACTGCTTAATCATTTCTAGCATGGATCGGGGGCTGATCAGATTGTGAGATATAAGGAAGTAGGAGAAGAAAACAGAAGCTGTTTGTGTTTGTTTATTATGTAACTGCTGAAAGGCATTGTGGGTTTTCTTGCTGTCCAGTGACTTTTCTGCAAAATGCATATTCTGTACTCACTGCAGGTTCTTCAGTTTACAGCTGAGATCCTACAGTACAGCAGAGAGCAGCCACCACACAATACTGACCTCAGTATCCCCAGTTTACAGTGTAGAATATCCAGTAATACTGGCCTCAGTATCTCCAGTTTGCGTTGTGGAATACCCCACAACACTGGCCTCAGTATCCCAAGTTTACAGTGTGGAATACCTAATAGTACTGACCTCAGTATCTCCAGTTTGCGGTGTGGAATATCCAGTAATAATGGCCTCAGTATCTCCAGTTTGCGGTGTGGAATATCCAGTAATACTGACCTGAGTATCTCCAGTTTGCGGTGTGGAATACCCAGTAATACTGACCCCAGTACCCCCAGTTTACAGTGTGGAATACCTAGTAGTACTGACCTCAGTATCTCTAGTTTACAGTGTGGAATACCCAGCAATACTGGCCTCAGTATCTCCAGTTTACAGTGTAGAATACCCAGTAATACTGACCTCAATATCTCCAGTTTACAGTGTAAATCCCCCAGTGCAGCAGAGAGCAGCTTCACTCCTGAATCCTTCAGGTCATTGTCACTCAGGTCCAGCTCTCTCAGGGGGGAAGAGTTTGATCTTAGAGCTGAAGACAGCACTTCACAGTGTTTATCTATGAGATCACAGCTGTTCAGCCTGAAACAGAAAACACTTTAAGACACAGACATATACACATCCGACACATTAGTAAAATACAAAGCATTACAATAAGCATTTGTTTTCAGTATAATTAGCAGCACAGCTTACACTTCAAAATGAATTATAGTCTGCAGAGTGTTCTGTGCGTCCTGACAATCTGCTGCAGTCATATGATCACTAATTGTGAGTCAGTGCATCTTTGCTCAAAACTAGAGGTAAAAACATTAAGTAGAAGCTACAGCCAAAAATCACAGAATATACAGGAATATATAGGAACACATCAACAGCAAGATGGACATGAACCCTCCCATAACAGTCAGACCAGTGCTTCCAGTGCAGTCCTTAGCCATCTTTCTGCCAGGTGTCCCTACACTCGACACGTATCACTGAAAGGAGGAGATGTGAACATTCCCAGCAGCTAATGCAGCAGCAACTGGCACTTGGATTCCTGATCCCATGAGTAAAACCCTTTTTCTCCCTGTATTGTTATACCTGGGAACATGTCAAATCACCAATTACGTCTGGGTGACATGACAATATTATCGGTAATGAGCGTAATTAGACAAGTATCCCGGTGTCGATATCTGACAGTGACTAACCGGCGATTATCGTCTTTGCTGGGGAAACACGCTTAGGCTACATACAAAGCAAGATAACAGAAGGATTCATGATTTGCTTTCAGTTCAGCTTTCTAGCCAAAGATTCTGAAGCAGTTAAAAAGAAACATTGCACAGAATTTCACAAGCATTGTCCCTTGCAGTAACCATGCGTTCGCCATTCTTGTAAGTTCAGTATTGTCACATCACTAACTTCTATCTCTGAGTCAGCAGTCAGAATCTCAGCCATTCAAGTGCAGCTTTCTGGTGGGAATTTTGAGCTTCCCAACTCAGTTTTTCGTGTCTGAGTCTCAGGCACGGCTTTAAGTGTGTCCCTGACCCGCCGTCTCGGTGGAGGACTGTCTGCTCGCGGTCGGTGAAGTAGTTGGAGCCGCTAATGTTGTTTCAGCTTCCTGAATGAACAAAGCTATTGTGATCTTTTTAAAAGACGTTTCCATAGTTGATGACCTCATAGAAAGTGGTATCAACATTAAAGATGAATTCGTACAGATATTGCCTTTATCAAGCCCATCAAAAAAAGTTGTTTTATCTAATGTTCCCCTATTTATTAGAAATGAACTACTGTCCAACATTCTGGGCGCTACGGGAAGCTGGGGGGCCCGATTAGGATGATTCCTGTCTTTTAGGCGGCAAACATTTATGATTCATAACGCACCGCAGGGGGTCCTGGGCGTGTCTGTTAAGATAACAGTGGGGGGGAAAGTTTATATGATTTTAACAGCTCCGAGAGTGTGAAGTATTTTGCGTGCGGTGGTTTTGGGCATGTGTGGTAGGCCTGCCCGCGAGGGGAGCTCCCCCCAGGAGAGCGCGAGGAGGGGCGCGAGGCCCCGGCGCTGGTACGGGCACCGAGCACCGCGGGGGCGCCCATACTGTAGTAACGGACTTCGACTCAGACCGGACGCAGCAGGGCCTGCTGGCGGCGGCGCGGTGAGTGACTCCGGTCCCGCTGAGACGGCGGGCTGGCAGAGGAGCCCGGCCCGGACGCAGCAGGGCCCGCTGGCGGCAGCGCGGTGAGTGACTCCGCTCCCGCTGAGACAGCGGGCTGACAGAGGAGCCCGGCCCGGACGCAGCAGGGCCCGCTGGCGGCAGCGCGGTGAGTGACTCCGCTCCCGCTGAGACGGCGGGCTGACAGTGGAGCCCGGCCCGGACGCAGCAGGGCCCGCTGGCGGCGGCGCGGTGAGTGACTCCGCTCCCGCTGAGACGGCGGGCTGACAGAGGAGCCCGGCCCGGACGCAGCAGGGCCCGCTGGCGGCGGCGCGGTGAGTGACTCCGCTCCCGCTGAGACGGCGGGCTGACAGAGGAGCCCGGCCCGGACGCAGCAGGGCCCGCTGGCGGCAGCGCGGTGAGTGACTCCGCTCCCGCTGAGACGGTGGGCTGGCAGAGGAGCCCGGCCCGGACGCATCAGGGCCCGCTGGCGGCGGTGAGTGACTCCGCACCTGCTGAGCCAGGCACTGACCCACCTGTAGACACACCGCAGCGGAACATCCCGAGCCTGAGCTGGACCTGTACTTACTGGATTCTGATAAAGATCATGAGGACGTAGAGAGTTTGGCTGATGACTTGGAAGACTCACAGGCCTCCATGGACTCCAGCACCCCTGTAGGTAGGACCAAGGTTTACTCTCTTGAGCAGATCTGTTTCTTTCTGGACAGCACTAAAGGCCAGAGAAAACCTAAGATAGAGTCCTATTTCCCTGATTGGAAACTGTTCTTAGCTTCATGTACGATGGTAATGAGGAAATGTACTTTGGACGAGCTTGATAAACAGACGCGGTACAGATTAAAGAAGCTGATGAGCACTGTTAGGAGTGTGTTATGCCACCGCTAGCAGTACAGAGGGTTTATGTTCCATGTATTTTTGTCCTTTATTAGCTCTTTTTTTGTGGCTTCGTTGATTTTTGGCTCACTAAATATTAACGGGTGTCGCAATGCTACTAAAAGAGCTGCGTTGTTTGATTATATTGCTGTAAAAAAGGTAGATGTTGTCTTTTTACAAGAGACTCACAGTGATGAGGGGACCCAGGCTCAGTGGCGGGCTGACTGGGGCGACCAGGTTGTTTTTAGTCATGGCTCTTCTGTCAGTGCTGGGGTCGCTCTGCTGTTCTCACAGAGGGTCCCAGTCCTGCGACCGGTGGTTACAGATGTTGTACCTGGGAGGCTCCTGTGTGTTCCGTTTTACCTGCATAACCTGTTGTGTATGAACCAAATGTAGGCTCAGAACGGGTGGCCTTTTTTACAGATTTACATACGTTCTTAGAGACACTGTCACAGGAGAGCGTTGTTGTTGTTCTGGTGATTTTAATTCTACTCTGGAGCACGTGCTCGACAGGAATCACGAGGAGCCTCACCCTGGTTCAGCTTCTGTTCTGCGATCTGTTATTGACTACCATGGTCTGACTGATGTGTGGAGAGACCATTTCCCAAAGTGCAGACAGTGTACCTGGGTGAAGGTGAACTCTAACATGGTGTCTGCTGCTCGGCTGGACAGCTTTTATATAAACTATCGGAATAAGGGCAGATTTTTAAGCTGTGGCATCGCTCCCTTCCCTCTCTCCGATCATCATTTTGTTTCTGTCACTTTCTCTTGCACTGATTTCTCCTCGCAACATTGTTACTGGCGTTTTAGTATATAAATTAGTTCAGGACCACAACTTTGTACGATCTTTCTCTTTCTTCTGGGAGGTGTGGAGGGAGAAAAAAATCACAATTCAAGTCCCTCAGTCAATGGTGGGATGTCGGAAAAGTGCAAATTAAGCTCTTCTGCTAGAACTATGCTGCATATTTCCAGACTGAACTACAAAACCGGTTTAAAAGACTGGAGGATGAGATCTTGCGGCTGTGCACAGGAGCAGAGCCTGGCAGGGTGGGAGATGCAGAGGCCCTGCAAAGGAACCGACTCCTGTTGAAAGACCTTCTGGTGGAGAGAGGGGTAGGCCTGGGCTTTTGAAGAGGGACGGTATTCACCCCTCGTGGGCTGGTGCCGATCTCCTGTCCAAAAGCATAGCTCATAGTCTCCAGGCAAATCGCTGACTAGCCAGAGCCAAGTCCAGGCGGCAGGCAAACCGGCATAACCGACCGCCTGCTAGTCACTTAGAGTCGTCACCTAGGGTTCATGTTACTGGGACTGTGTCTGTTCCCCGCACTTTTAATCGTGGAGGTCTATTCCACCATAGTGTGTATCATAATAACTTAATAATAATTAAACCAAATCCATTATTAGATAATAGGTGTAATGCAAGGCTAAAACTTGGACTTTTGAATATAAGATCACTGGCTCCTAAGGTGCTACTAATAAATGAAATGATTACTGATTTTAGTCTTGGTCCTTATGCCTTACAGAGACCTGACTTAAACCGAATGAATTCATGGCACTAAATGAATCTACTCCAGCTGATTACAGCATAACCCTCGACCAGATGGCAAAGGTGCTGGTGCTGCTGCAATATTTCAGTCTGACCTAGGAGTGTCTGAGCAAAGTGCTTATAGCTTTAGCACATTTGAAATTCTTGTTCTTAGTCTTGGGGGATCATCTCTTTGTAGTTCTTCACCTCCAATCACCATTGCTATTATGTATAGACTGCATGGTCCCTAACCTCCAATCACCATTGTTATTGTGTATAGACCACTTGGTCCTTAACTTCTAATCACCATTGTTATTGTGTATAGACTGCATGGTTCCTAACCTCCAATCACCATTGTTATTGTGTATAGACTGCCAGGTCCCTAACCTCCAATCACCATTGTTATTGTGTATAGACTGCATGGTCCCCAACCTCCAATCACCATTGTTATTGTGTATAGACCACTTGGTCCTTAACTTCTAATCACCATTGTTATTGTGTATAGACTGCATGGTCCCTAACCTCCAATCACAATTGCTATTGTGTATAGACCACTTGGTTCCTAACCTCTAATCACCATTGTTATTGTGTATAGACTGCCTGGCCCCTAACCTCCAATCACCATTCTTATTGTATATAGACTACTTGGACCCTAACCTCCAATCACCATTCTTATTGTGTATAGACTTCCTGGTCCCTAACCTCCAATCACCATTGTTATTGTGTTTAGACCACCTGGCCCCCAACCTCTAATCACCATTGTTATTGTGTATAGACTGCATGGTCCCTAACCTCCAATCACCATTGTTATTGTGTTTAGACCACCTGGCCCCAAACCTCCAATCACCATTCTTATTGTGTATAGACTACTTGGACCCTAACCTCTAATCACCATTGTTATTGTGTATAGACTGCATGGTCCCTAACCTCCAATCACCATTGTTATTGTGTATAGACCACCTGGCCCCTAACCTCCAATCACCGTTCTTATTGTATATAGACTACTTGGACCCTAACCTCCAATCACCATTTTTATTGTGTATAGACTTCCTGGTCCCTAACCTCCAATCACCATTGTTATTGGGTATAGACCTCCTGGTCCCTAACCTCCAATCACCATTGTCATTGTGTATAGACTGCCTGGTCCCTAACCTCCAATCACCATTGTTATTGGGTATAGACCTCCTGGTCCCTAACCTCCAATCACCATTGTCATTCTGTATAGACTGCCTGGTCCCTAACCTCCAATCACCATTGTTATTGGGTATAGACCTCCTGGTCCCTAACCTCCAATCACCATTGGTATTATGTATAGACTGCCTGGTCCCTAACCTCCAATCACCATTGTTATTGGGTATAGACCGCCTGGTCCCTAGAGTTTGCATATTTTTCAACAATCCTGGTGGTCACTATTGACAAATGAATATTTGATATTAATATTATGTGTAGGATCACACATGCACAAATCACAAAGCTTAAATTCCAGGTGGCCTGAGACAAGGCCTACCCTGGTACGAGAAGGCACACATCGACCTAGGCCCCAAAGGGGGGTTTGTGACCCCACACACACAGATAACAAGGGAGGCCAGCACTCCAACTTTTATTGCCCAAAGCTTTAACGACCTACAGATAGCAGAGTGGACCCCAAGGACAGGGGCCCCTCGACTTGGCACACAACCCCCTCCCCAGACATCCTGCCTTACATACCACTCACCGAACGGACGAACACCCCAAAGAAAGTTTCTTTTAAGTTTGGCTTTTGTATATCTGTATATGTATTTACTCTTGACTACTAGTCTTAATATACAGATATGTACAGGTTATGTTCGAATGTGTCTTAACTTTTGGAGATTCTTTTTCTTTGTTTGACAAACCTTCTCCCCCTTTTCTTTGCCACATTCCTCGGCAACCCTTATCTGATCTTTGTATTCTACCATGCCTATCTAAGGGTAAGATGTGCTTATGACATGAGAATATGTCATATAATGTCTGTATAAAGGGTAATATCTGTTGAGGTACAACCTAAACCACCTGTACAATATACTGGTGTGAGTAATAGAACATAACATAATAGCATAATATAAGTAATCATTAATTAATCATCACAGATGGTATTTGGTGTGAACCGCTGGGCTGGTACGGCATGTTTGGTATCAAACCGAAGGAAAATCACTCCAGTTTCCAAATCTGGTCAATGGTTACCACAAAAGTGGACATATCAAAAGTTACACCAGCCTAATGAAAATCACCATTACCAGAGAAGTCAGTCTGGTCATAAATCCCAAAAGGACTGATACTGACCCCCTTCCGAAAGCCCGGCAAATGGATGGTCAGCCATTGGTCCAGGACTCGAATTCCTGGTCACTCCTAATCACGAACCTTATGCTATAAAACCTGGCATCTCAGAACAAAGCAGGGGAGAAAATCGAAAAGGGAGAAAAAGAGAAGAAAACGGAGAAACAAGCAGCGTTCTTAAAGCCCGTCGGTGAAGACCCAAAGAACTGCAACTCAGCCCAAGCTTCACCAGAAGAAAGAACCGGAGGGACTCCACTCCAACAACCGCTGCCAACACCGCGCCTCCCTGAGAGCCATCACCCATCAGCTCATCAGCCACTGCAACCAACTGCAAAGACCTCCCTCTTTCCTGCATCCAAGTAAACCAACTTCCTTTCCTTTCTAACAACCTAAACTGTCCTATTCACCTGCTATATTCCTTTAGGTTTATATTCCTACAAACTGCTTGCTTTGCAGAACAGTTTTCCCTTTTCAGGTTAATCATTTTAAATCTGGTCACTGCATTTTCATGATTACATCGTTTGTGTCTTTTCCGTTACTTCATGTTTATTGTTTGTTAGGTATAATGTCTGTTTTATGTTAGTTGTAGGAATAAATGCATGTCTTTTTACACAACTTGAGCCTCCGTCATTGAGTGCTCACAATAGTCCCTGCCTCTGTGCGATCTGGCTACTACGCTCTGAAACCTCTAAACTCGCCTGAAATATCGCGAAACTCTCTCTCATTGGCCGTGAGGGGAGCTTCGCTACCGATCGTTTACATTACCTGGTGACGCAGCTCGCTGGACGAGCCTACTAACCCAGGTTATTAAGCGATACTGGTTATTAATGAATCCCATTTAAGTCTCACATTAACAGATATCGGGGATTCGCAATTGAGTTTGGAGGAGCCGACCATTCGGCATAACAATTGGTTAATAATCAGCATTAAATAATAGTTAATTAAAAGTAAATTAATTTCAAAACATATTGGTGGAGATATTAAAATTTACCTGAGATAATAATTCCTACAATGACACTATTGATAAATTAATATTATGACACTGTTGAAATTAATATTCACATGAAGAATGACAGTGATCCTTTAACAACAACATTTTCTGCTATCCTAGCCTCTGTAGGTGTTTGTCAGAATGTAGTCGGCCTACTCATGCCTGTAACCACACCCTGGGTTTGATTCTTAGCCATGGTGTCCTGGTGGATCACATATCTATTATACCTCAGAATCCTCTGCTGTCAGATCATTACTTGTTAACGTTTGATATACAGTATAGCCTCCCTTTGGCTCCAGGTCCAAAGTACAGTATCAGACGTTCCATTGCCTCATTCGACCACTGATTAGCACCACCCTGTTAAATGTGTTACACTCGTCTCTTAGGCTTGGATATGATCCAAAACCTTTTAAACTAGCTGTTATTAGACCTGTTCTAAAGAAATCAAATCTTGAACCTAGTGATTTAGGAAATTATAAATCAATCTCAAAGCTTCCGTTCATTTCAAAGATCCTGGAAAAGCTGTTGCTCGCCAGCTGTCTTCTTTCCTACAGAAAAATAATGCTAATGAATTATATCAGTCTGGCTTTGGACCAAACCACAGCACAGAAACAGCTTCAGTCAAAGTAGTGAATGATTTACTTATAGCTTCTGACAGTGGCTGTATATCTGTGTTGGTATTACTAGACTTAACTGCAGCATTCGATACTGTGGACCATAATATCCTCTTGGACGGCTAGAATCTGTGGTTGGCATTAAGGAGACAGCCCTCTCTTGGTTTGGCTCCTATTTAACTGATCATTATCAGTTTGTCAGTGTGAACAATGAATCTTCCAAGATCACTAAAGTCAAATATGGTGTAGTATCACACACACATACGACAGGGCTGACATTCCAGGCTGCCTGAGACAAGGCCTAGTCTGGTATGAGAGGTACTCGCTGGCCTGGGCACAAAAGGGGGGTCAGTGACCCCCCCCACACACACACACACATACACAGACACACACGGCTCACACACACACACACACACACACAGATGCACACAGATAACAAGGGAGGCCAACATTCCATCTTTTATGGCACAAAGATTTAGGGAGCTACGGACAGCAGAGTGGACCTCAAGAATAGGGGCCCCTCAACTTGGTACGTAACCCCCTCCCCAGACATCCTGCCTTACATACCACGCACTCACCCAACACCCCAAAGAAAGTTTCAAGTTCAGCCTTTGTATTCCCTATATATTGATTTACTCATGGCTACTAGTCTCGATATACAGACAGGTTATGTTTGTGTGTCCTTAGACAATCTTAGTGTTTAGCTACCCCTGCATACATGCTCTCATGATTATCCCAGAGGAATCTTGAAAATTAAATAATGTAACCAGGTATCTTAGTGTGGCTCCTAACTATCAGAGGTTCTTTCTGTCTTTGTTTAACAACCCCCCCTTTCCCACATTCCTCTGTGGCCCTTATCTGATCTTTGTGGTCCGTTAGCACTTCTTTGTCCTCTTCTATTCTGCATTAAAAGGCTGAATTAAAGTGTATATTATAAATTCTGGAGAGCAGATAATTGGGATAAGCCACACCAACCAAAATATGTTGTTCCCAGATCTGCAAATTAAATTAGTATGCCCACAAACTAATAGCCATGTCTATCTATGGGTAAGATCTGCTATTTAAATGTGAATATGTAATGTAATGTCCGTACAAATGATCCAAAGTAGCAACCTCTGTTGATGTATGTGGATGGGATTTATTAACATACATAATATCAGAAATTGTTAATTAATTAATACAGATGGTATGAGGTGTGACCCGCCAGGCTGGTATGGCATGTTTGGTGTCAAACTGATGGAAAATCACTCCTGATTCCAAATCTGGTCAGTGGTTACCATGAAACTGTATGTATCAAAGGTTACACCAGTTTAATAAAAATCATCGATAAAGTGGTAGTAGTCTAGAAATAAATAGTAAAGGGACTGCCAAAGACACCCCTCCGAAAGCTGCCAACTAGATGATCAGCCATTACTTCAGGTGTCGAATTCCTGGTCATTCCTATTCATGAACTTTAGACCATAAAACATGTCACCTCAGAATAGAGCAGGGGGAAGAAGAGAGAGGAGCAGAGGAGAACATCAGCCCCGCAGAGGGAGGAGAAGAGAAGCCCCGGGAGAAGAGCAGCCCGCGAGAAGCCCTCCTGAAGCCTGCCGGTGAAGGCCTGCTACCCAACAGAGAACTGCAACCAAGACAGAGCCTTTCACCTTAAAGCTTCACAAGGAGAGAGAATCCAAGGGGCTCCACTCCAACAACCGCTCCAAACGCCGCACCTTCTTGGGTGCTACCATTCCCTCAGCTCATCACCTCTGCCACCTACTGCCAAGACCCCCTCCACTCTGCTAACAAGTAGACCAGCTTCCTTTCATTCTAACAACATAAGCAGTTCTGTTAACCTGCTTTATGACTTTAGGGTCGTGTTCCCACAAACTGTGCTTGCTTTGCAGAACAGTATTTCCCTTTTAAGGTTATCCATTTTAAATCTGGTCACTGCATTTTCATGTTAAATTCTGTCTGGTTCTATTCTGTTATTTCGTGTTTGTTGTTTATGTTAAGTGTAATGTCTGTCTTATGTTAGTTGTAGTGTTACTTAGGAATAAATGCATGTCTTTTACACCACTTCAGACTCCGTTCATTGAGTGCTCACAATAGTCCTGCCTCTATGCGATCTGGCTACTACGCTCTGAAACCTCAAACTCCCCTGAAATATCACAAGACTCTCTCTCATTGGCCGTGAGGGGAGCTTCACTACCGATCATTTACATTACCTGGTGACGCAGCTCGCTGGACGAGCCTTCTAACCCAGGTTACTAAGTGATACTGTTAACTAGTGAATCCCATGTAAGTCTCACATTAACCGACTCACAGGGATTCGCAATTGAGTTTGAAGCAACCAACCATTCGGCATAACAATTAGTTAATAAACATCATTAAATAATAATTAATTAAAATGTAATTAATTTCAAAACATATTGGTGGAGATATTAACATTTACCTGAGCTAAATATTCCTACATTGGTGTCCCACAGGGATCAGTTCTGGGCCGATGCTGTACACTGTATATATTGGTCACATTATCAGAAATCATGGTATTGGGTTTCATTGTTTTGCTGATGATACACAGTTATATATATATATATATATTAAGCCGGATGATGCATCACAGCTCTCGGTTAGAAGACTGTCGACTAGATATCTGGATGGCAAATAATTTCTTTATTTACATAAATTCCCTTGTGGAATTGGAGTGCTGACATTCAGGGACTCCCCATGCCTGCGTTCCCACTTGCCTCTCCCTCCTACTTATGCTGCTATAGCCATATCTGCCGGAGCTTACATACTGCACTCACCTAACTCTTTGCACTGCCTCTAGTCTCCCCTACTT
Organism: Brienomyrus brachyistius; assembly: GCF_023856365.1. Lineage (NCBI taxonomy): Eukaryota > Metazoa > Chordata > Actinopteri > Osteoglossiformes > Mormyridae > Brienomyrus > Brienomyrus brachyistius. Next base: position 1,584,823 of record NW_026042317.1, read on the forward strand.
TGGCTAATTGCACATTTTATTTCCCCTACTCCCCCTGGGCTGTGCTGCCTGGAGACCCTGAATTTTCAAGACATCCTGCCTACCCTGCTGCCTGCGACATCTCCACTACCTGTGATGTCCTTCCGGCCTGCTCACCCTTCTGCCTGTGACATCTTCCCTGTTTACCCTGCTGCCGTACTACTGTTCTCCCTGCCATCTGAAGCAGTTCCAGCACATGCCTGTCATCACCTCCCTGCCCCCCGCTTTGTGACTGAAATGTTAAGATTGGGATAATGTGAATTAGGACTTTGCCATCTTGATCATTTGACTTCCTCTGCTGCCCCCTGGAGGATGGGCTCCCCCTTTGTATCTGGTTAGGGTTAGGGCTTCCTCTGCTGCCCCCTGGAGGATGGGCTCCTCCTCTGAGTCTGGTTCCTCCCAAGGATTATTCTTTCTAGGGAGTTTTTACTTGCCACTGTCCCCTCTGACTTGCTCTCTGGGGGCTTTGGGCAGGGATGCTGTAAAGTGCTTTGAGATGATGTAATGTTGAGGAAACACACTATAAAAATAAAGCTGAACTGAACTGAAATTGCATTCAGTGTTTGGGGGAGGGGGGGACACACACAAAATCATCATTTATTGCAATATTATTACACTAAGTGCCACATTTTTTTTACTTATCACCCAGCCCCAATCAACAATACACTAATCGGAGAGCTATCAGTCCTGTGAAATAGGCTTTGAGAAAAATTGTTTGTTTGAATGATTTATGAATAATGATACTTCATTCACCCCCTATGGGGAAACTGTCTATTCGTCCCTCCTATCTTGCTCTCCAAGAGACACGTCGACACATATACAGGTGAGAGGAAGTTTGGGGGTCGCAGCGCAGGATCGGCCAGCATCCATACCCCTGGAGCTTAAGGACCCAGCGATGACATCACTCTGCCGGCCAGGAGATCTGAACCAGCGACCTTCCGCTCATGGACACAGAGTCCGAACCCAAAGAGTCACGCACCACACCCAGTATTTACATAAATGCTTCCCACATCATCCAGAACTGAAACGAATAGGAGTGGTTTTCCCACTATTAGTGAAAACTGGACCATTCTGTATGATGCTGTATCTTTGGTTATTTGTTACACAAAGGAAGGTTGTGGAAATCTTGTCTTTTTTGTTTTTACTACATCACTACCTTCAGTTAATATAAACTAGATTTAAAAGGAACCTTGTTGATAAAAGAGAGGAAATAAATTACATGTATACATATTCATTTTATATTTTAAACAATGTTTATCTATGTCTGCCAGACTAGATGTGTCGTCACATCCTCAGCCAGGTGCAGCTGAGGCCAGCAGAGGGCGCCAGTGAGCAGCCAGAGACAGCAGTCATACGGAAGCTCCCAGCTCTGGGCTCCATCACATGAACGCGCCTGCTGACAATAACACTCACATACCACTGATACACCCTGTGGATAAAGAGCCCTCACTGTTTCTATAGCAGGTTAGGATGCTGTGCTGTGATCAGAAGGCAGACTGGATGGGAATGGAAACGTAGTAACAAACAAAAAGTGACATCACTACCTTCAGTCATTATAAAGTCTGTGGTCAGGATTAGCTACTGCTATACAAACAGCTATAGCTGTGATTATCAAAATAAAACCCACTTATTAATCCATGAGGAGAAATATATAATATATATTACACATTTGGGGCGGCATGGTGGTGCAGTGGTTAGCACTGTCGCCTCACACCTCTGGGATCCAGGTTTGAGTCTCCGCCTGGGTAACATGTATGTGGAGTTTGCATGTTCTCCCGATGTCGTCGTGGGGTTTCCTCCGGGTACTCCGGTTTCCCCCCACAGTTCAAAAACATGCTGAGGCTAATTGGAGTTGCTAAATTGCCCGTAGGTGTGCCTGTGTGAGTGTGCCCTGCGATGGGCTGGCCCCCCATCCTGGGTTGTTCCCTGCCTCGTGCCCATTGCTTCCGGGATAGGCTCCTGACCCCCCGCGACCCAGTAGGATAAGCGGTTTGGAAAATGGATGGATGGATATTACACATTTCAAATAATATTCATGTATCACTGCCAGACCAGACATGATTTCCCATCCCCACGTCACTTACAGAGCCGTCCTGGAGTTCTTGACCACAGGCAGCAGCCTGCAGTGCTCTTCATCTGATCTGATGTATTTCTTCAGATCAAACACATCCAGCTCCTCATCTGACATCAGCATCACAAAGGCCAGAGCTGAGTATTGTGCAGGTGAGAGGTCATCTGCTGAAATGTTTCCTGAATTCAGGTATCTCTGTACTTCCTCTACTAGAGAATTGTCACCCAGTTCAGTCAGACAGTGGAACAGGTTGATAATCCTTTCTGGAGATAAATTCTCCTGTATTTTCTCCTTGATGTATTGGGCTATTTCCTTAATGGTATGTGAGCAGGTTTCTGTTGGCCCCAGTAGTCTTTGTAACAGAGTCTTACTGGAGTCTGTTGAGAGGCCCAGGAGGAAGCGGAGGTAGAGGTCCAAGTGTCCATTCTTGCTCTCTAATGCCTGATTCACTGCAGTCTTCAGCAAGTCAGCTGATGAGTTTGACAGAAACACATATAAAGCAGCGAGATACTCCTGGATGCTCAGATGCACAAAGCAGTACACCTTCTCCTGGTACAACCCATACTCCTCTTTAAAGACTTCTGTGCACACTCCAGAGTAAACTGAAGCTTCAGTGACATCAATGTCATTCTCTGTAAGATCTTGCTCATAAAATATGAGATTGCCTTTCTCAAGGTTGTTAAAAGCAAGTTTACCAAGTTTTAAAAGGAATTCCTTGCTGCATTCCTTAAGCTTAGTTTCTTGGTTTTTCATATACTTGTCATTTTTTAAACTTGTCTGAAAGATCAGGAAGTGTGTGTACATTTCAGTCAGAGTCTTTGGAATTTCTCCCCTGTCAGTCTCACTAAAAAGCCTCTTAAGCACAGTGGCTGAAATCCAGCAGAACACAGGTATGTGGCACATGATGAAGAGGCTCCTTGATGATTTCACATGTGTGATAATCCTGCTGGCCAGGCTCTGATCATTAAATCTCTTCTTGAAATACTCCTCCTTCTGGGCATCACTGAACCCTCGTATCTCTGTCACCTGGTGGACACACTTAGCAGGTATCTGACTGGCTGCTGCTGGCCGGGAGGTTATCCAGAGGAGAGCGGATGGGAGCAGATTCCCCTTAATGAGGTTAGTCAACAGCACATCCAGTGACGTTTTCTTTGTTACATCAAACCAGCTCTCATTGTTATGAAAATCGAGAGGAAGGCGACACTCATCCAGACCATCAAAGATGAACAAGACTTTGGAGCTAAACAGGTCAGTGGACTGAAGTGATTTCAGATCTGGGACAAAGCGGTGAAGCAGTTCAATCAGACTGTATTCACCCTTAATCAAATTCAGGTCCCGGAAAGGAAGAGCAAATATGAAGTGAACATCCTGGTTTGCTTTTCCTTCTGCCCAGTCGAGAATAAATTTCTGCACAGAGACTGTTTTTCCGATACCTGCCACCCCTTTAGTGAGTACAGTTCTGATAGGAGTCACACGCCCACATAAGGGTTTAAATATATCATTGCACTTGACTGTAGTATCTTCTGTTCGCCTTTTCTTGGATGCTGATTCAATCTGTCTCACTTCATGTTCATCATTGACTGCTCCAGTCCCACCTTCAGTTATGTAGAGTTCTGTGTAAATCTCACTGAGAAGTGTTGGCTGTCCTTCCTTAGCTTTCCCTTCATATACACTCTCACATTTCTTTGTCAAGTTGAATTTGATTCTATGCTGACATTGTGACAGAAGATGCCCTGAAATTAAATTAAACGTAAATGCAGACTTTTCAAAAAACACATTTTTTTACTCATACAAGCGAAACTAAATCAAATTAAGTTAAATGATAAACTGAAGTTTATTGCATGTTTTTATTATAGACTATTTTTCTGTGGCAAAACAAACACACACAGAATGAGAATGTTCTTACTCTTCTCCAGCCTGTCAGCGAGATCATTTTGCTTCATGGTCCTCAGGATGTACAGTGTGATCTTCAGAGCTCCCTCTCTACCACAGGTCTTCTGCATCTGACCATCACTATCCAGGTCATTGTCCTCCTCCAGCTGAGGCCCAGAGAATTCTGGGTAATTCTTATCTAGGTACCTCATGATCTTCTTCAGCTCATCCTTCAGGAACTTCACAGCATTTTCCTCTAGTGACTAAAATCCACAGTCACAGTTAACTATTGCTTGTTTCACCAAACCTTTTCATAGTTTCATTTGAGATTTGTAGGTTTGAATTAGTTTCCTCTTGTACAGCTGTATAAAATGTATGCCAATTCACACGATACTTAAGAAAATATATATTGGCAATAAATACAAACCTTCAATATGGATGATGAACCCGGTTTATCCTGTAGATCTGCTCTGCATTCATCCATTTGGTCTCTGTCAATAAGGCAGAAAAATACTAAAACCTCAAATCATCTACACAAATATAACAGAAAGTCTGTAATGGTCCCCATTAAAAGTGCTCTTGCTGCCGACAAAGAATAACCTAATTGTATATTTTAATGTGTAAAGATGTAAGATGCCATTTTAAGCTTTATTCATTAGGGCGGCTTCAGAACATCAGCCTTCTCCTAACAGTAGAAGAGAACCAGTGACATCCTGCTCCATCATGGAGAGACACAGCAGGCAGGACAGAGAGTTTGCTATTCAGCCCTTTTGAGCAAGTAACATTAGATTAACTTAATTTTGAAACAGATTTCAGCTTAATTAGCAGAGCTAACTAACAGCATTTGATTCACTATTCCTAGTTAACAAACACTGTAAACAGTCTAAGAATTTATGATGGTCTTGACAGGAAGCTCAACATCAGCATTTTCACAAACACATTTTGACACAGATACACACCAGCCTTGAGTATCAGAGCAATAACAATAGACCTTAAAAAGGTGCTAAATATGTCTCATTTCCACCAACAGGGAGTCGATGCTTAGACCAGTGTGGGCTGGTTCTGGCTTGGTTACTTTTGAAAAGCAAAGTTAAAAGCAGACAAATTAATCAAGTTCATTGAAGCAAGACAGTCTAATTAAGAAATCAGAACGAGTTACATATTTATAAACAACGTAACATGTGACTGCAAAGCACTGCATAAATAACATCGGTTTTCAAAATTGTCTTTTGTTTCTTAATGCCGGTAATCTAGTGTAAGTAAATACTGGAGGACATTAAAGTCAAATACATCTACCGCCCCAACAGAACAGCTGGCACTAATCTGGCCCTCCGTGTAGAACTGCCGCTGTCATTATCTCTTCATCACACAACTGATACAATATTTTATTTATTAGACCTGCAACACTTATAATTAAGAGTCCAAAGCACATAGAGATTTATAAAATCAAACTGGTACAACTAAAATCAGCCTCCAAGGACAGTTTATGGGTGTAATATTAATTATACAAATATGTCAGGACCATGTGTAACTGTCACACGTAAACAACTATACTGAACATCTAACAACTAAAACAGAAACACGCCCCCCCCCCAGAAGAAGAGGACTTATTGTCCAGTCTTTCTTAATGGACACCCAGCAGTGTGCAGGTCAGCCTGATTTTTTAAGGTTTATACTGAGAATTTAAATTTTTAATTGAACTTCCAATTATCGAACTTCCAATTCCGGCTCATAGGAAGTCAGTCTTTACAGTAATCCTCTTCATTTTACCTCCGATGTACTTTATATACTGTATAGAATACAGACTAACCTTAAATTCTCAAAGATGATAGGATTTGTAAAAGTTAAAATTATTTTCATCATAGCTTGAATGTGCCTCTGTGCCTTTTAAGTGAGAGTCTGGGTGTTTTAAACAATTTTTGTTTAAATGCACATTTACCTGTGGTCTGTAGGAAAAGGTCCCTCTCTGAAGGTGAGTAGTTTATCCATTGATCCGTCACTCTTCATGGAAACACAGCTGGGTACAGGGGAGTCTGCTCTCTCCATCAGGACACTGTGGGCAGCGAGAGGAAACAAACCCTCATGGTATGAATATGATTCATATACTTTGAGCAGCATCACATTAAATCTTCAGTTGATCAGTCTTCTGCTTAACCTGCCATGAAGCTCTTCATGCAAACAGGCTTGTTTACAGTTAGATTTCATGTGAAATTAACTTTGTGACATAAAAATAAGTTTCCTATATGAAAGGTTTGGTTATCACTACTACAGCAAACAACACTTTTACACTGAACTAGACACTGTTGGAATGACAACAATGTATTTCCTGCCTCATTTCTGCCATAGAATTGTCTGGAACTTTATGTGTACATGTGGCAGGTCTAGCAGAATAAGACCAAGCGGGAAGGGTAGCCATATTATATACAAGCAAAAATTTTGTATGCTGGGAACAGGCAGAACACAAATGTAAGCACATGTTTTTGATGGCCTCTTAACGTGGGTATGCTGGGGGGGCGAGACGCTTCAGGTGGTGAAAAGCAAAGTTAAAAACAGATAAATTAATCAAGTTCATTGAAGCAAGACAGTCTAATTAAGAAATCAGAACGAGTTACATATTTATAAACAACGTAAAATGTGACTGCAAAGCACTGCATAAATAACATCGGTTTTCAAAATTGTCTTTTGTTTCTTAATGCCGGTAATCTAGTATAAGTAAATACTGGAGGACATTAAAGTCAAATACATCTACTGCCCCAACAGAACAGCTGGCACTAATCTGGCCCTCCGTGTAGAACTGCCGCTGTCATTATCTCTTCATCACACAACTGCTACAATATTTTATTTATTAGACCTGCAACATTTATAATTAAGAGTCCAAAGCACATAGAGATTTATAAAATCAAACTGGTACAACTAAAATCAGCCTCCAAGGACAGTTTATGGGTGTAATATTAATTATACAAATATGTCAGGACGATGTGTAACTGTCACACGTAAACAACTATACTGAACATCTAACAACTAAAACAGAAACACGCCCCCCCCAGAAGAAGAGGACTTATTGTCCAGTCTTTCTTAATGGACACCCAGCAGTGTGCAGGTCAGCCTGATTTTTTAAGGTTTATACTGAGAATTTAAATTTTTAATCGAACTTCCAATTATCGAACTTCCAATTCCGGCTCATAGGAAGTCAGTCTTTACAGTAATCCTCTTCATTTTACCTCCGATGTACTTTATATACTGTATAGAATACAGACTAACCTTAAATTCTCAAAGATGATAGGATTTGTAAAAGTTAAAATTATTTTCATCATAGCTTGAATGTGCCTCTGTGCCTTTTAAGTGAGAGTCTGGGTGTTTTAAACAATTTTTGTTTAAATGCACATTTACCTGTGGTCTGTAGGAAAAGGTCCCTCTCTGAAGGTGAGTAGTTTATCCATTGATCCGTCACTCTTCATGGAAACACAGCTGGGTACAGGGGAGTCTGCTCTCTCCATCAGGACACTGTGGGCAGCGAGAGGAAACAAACCCTCATGGTATAAATATGATTCATATACTTTGAGCAGCATCACATTAAATCTTCAGTTGATCAGTCTTCTGCTTAACCTGCCATGAAGCTCTTCATGCAAACAGGCTTGTTTACAGTTAGATTTCATGTGAAATTAACTATGTGACATAAAAATAAGTTTCCTATATGAAAGGTTTGGTTATCACTACTACAGCAAACAACACTTTTACACTGAACTAGACGCTGTTGGAATGACAACAATGTATTTCCTGCCTCATTTCTGCCATAGAATTGTCTGAAACTTTATGTGTACATGTGGCAGGTCTAGCAGAATAAGACCAAGCTGGAATGGGAGACATATTATATGCAAGCAAAAATTTTGTATGCTGGGAACAGGCAGAACACAAATGTAAGCACATGTTTTTGATGGCCTCTTAACGTGGGTATGCTGGGGGGGCGAGACGCTTCAGGTGGTGAAAAGCAAAGTTAAAAACAGATAAATTAATCAAGTTCATTGAAGCAAGACAGTCTAATTAAGAAATCAGAACGAGTTACATATTTATAAACAACGTAAAATGTGACTGCAAAGCACTGCATAAATAACATCGGTTTTCAAAATTGTCTTTTGTTTCTTAATGCCGGTAATCTAGTATAAGTAAATACTGGAGGACATTAAAGTCAAATACATCTACTGCCCCAACAGAACAGCTGGCACTAATCTGGCCCTCCGTGTAGAACTGCCGCTGTCATTATCTCTTCATCACACAACTGCTACAATATTTTATTTATTAGACCTGCAACATTTATAATTAAGAGTCCAAAGCACATAGAGATTTATAAAATCAAACTGGTACAACTAAAATCAGCCTCCAAGGACAGTTTATGGGTGTAATATTAATTATACAAATATGTCAGGACGATGTGTAACTGTCACACGTAAACAACTATACTGAACATCTAACAACTAAAACAGAAACACGCCCCCCCCCCAGAAGAAGAGGACTTATTGTCCAGTCTTTCTTAATGGACACCCAGCAGTGTGCAGGTCAGCCTGATTTTTTAAGGTTTATACTGAGAATTTAAATTTTTAATCGAACTTCCAATTATCGAACTTCCAATTCCGGCTCATAGGAAGTCAGTCTTTACAGTAATCCTCTTCATTTTACCTCCGATGTACTTTATATACTGTATAGAATACAGACTAACCTTAAATTCTCAAAGATGATAGGATTTGTAAAAGTTAAAATTATTTTCATCATAGCTTGAATGTGCCTCTGTGCCTTTTAAGTGAGAGTCTGGGTGTTTTAAACAATTTTTGTTTAAATGCACATTTACCTGTGGTCTGTAGGAAAAGGTCCCTCTCTGAAGGTGAGTAGTTTATCCATTGATCCGTCACTCTTCATGGAAACACAGCTGGGTACAGGGGAGTCTGCTCTCTCCATCAGGACACTGTGGGCAGCGAGAGGAAACAAACCCTCATGGTATAAATATGATTCATATACTTTGAGCAGCATCACATTAAATCTTCAGTTGATCAGTCTTCTGCTTAACCTGCCATGAAGCTCTTCATGCAAACAGGATTTGACATTAAAGTCAAATACATCTACCGCCCCAACAGAACAGCTGGCACTAACCTGGCCCTCCGTGTAGAACTGCGTATTAATTAATTAATTGCGTGTATAATATTAATTATACAGATACGTCAGGACCATGTGTAACTGTCACACGTAAACAACTATACTGAACATCTAATAACTAAAACAGAAACACCTCCCCCCCAGAAGAAGAGGATTTATTGTCCCGTCTTTAGTAATGGACACCCAGCAGTGTGCAGGTCAGCCTGATTTTTTAAGCTTTATACTGAGAATTAAAATTTTCACTTCCAATTCTGGCTCACAGGAAGTCAGTCCCAATCCGGAACCCGGCAGGGTTCACCCCGGACATCACCGTCGCTGCGCTCCTGCAGGTGCCCAAAGCCCACATCGCCCTCAGAACTGCCGCCGCTAGCAGCTTACCACTTCCGGGAGGCAGGCCTGGCTAATTAGGGGGCCAGGGCAGTATGGGATACTATCCTGCAGGTGCCCAAAGCCTGCATCGCCCTCACTGAGCTGCCGCCGCTAGCAGCTTACCACTTCCGGGAGGCAGGCCTGGCTAATTAGGAGGCTAGGGCAGTATGGGATACTATCCTGCAGGTGCCCAAAGCCTGCATCGCCCTCACTGAGCTGCCGCCGCTAGCAGCTTACCACTTCCGGGAGGCAGGCCTGGCTAATTAGGGGGCTAGGGCAGTATGGGATACTATCCTGCAGGTGCCCAAAGCCTGCATCGCCCTCACTGAGCTGCCGCCGCTAGCAGCTTACCACTTCCGGGAGGCAGGCCTGGCTAATTAGGGGGCTAGGGCAGTATGGGATACTATCCTGCAGGTGCCCAAAGCCTGCATCGCCCTCAGAACTGCCGCCGCTAGCAGCTTACCACTTCCGGGAGGCAGGCCTGGCTAATTAGGGGGCTAGGGCAGTATGGGATACTATCCTGCAGGTGCCCAAAGCCTGCATCGCCCTCACTGAGCTGCCGCCGCTAGCAGCTTACCACTTCCGGGAGGCAGGCCTGGCTAATTAGGGGGCTAGGGCAGTATGGGATACTATCCTGCAGGTGCCCAAAGCCTGCATCGCCCTCACTGAGCTGCCGCCGCTAGCAGCTTACCACTTCCGGGAGGCAGGCCTGGCTAATTAGGGGGCTAGGGCAGTATGGGATACTATCCTGCAGGTGCCCAAAGCCCGCATCGCCCTCAGAGCTGCCGCCGCTAGCAGCTTACCACTTCCGGGAGGCAGGCCGGGTTAATTAGGGGGCCAGGGCAGTATGGGGTACTATCCTGCAGGTGCCCAAAGCCCGCATCGCCCTCACAGACCTGCCGCCGCTAGCAGCTTACCACTTCCGGGAGGCAGGCCTGGTTAATTAGGGGGCTGGGGCAGTATGGGATACTATCCTGCAGGTGCCCAAAGCCCGCATCGCCCTCAGAGCTGCTGCCGCTAGCAGCTTACCACTTCCGGGAGGCAGGCCTGGCTGATTAGGGGGCCAGGGCAGTATGGGGTACTATCCTGCAGGTGCCCAAAGCCTGCATCGCCCTCACAGAGCTGCCGCTGCTAGCAGCTTACCACTTCCGGGAGGCAGGCCTGGTTAATTAGGGGGCCAGGGCAGTATGGGATACTATCCTGCAGGTGTCCAAAGCCCGCATCGCCCTCACAGACCTGCCGCCGCTAGCAGCTTACCACTTCCGGGAGGCAGGCCTGGTTAATTAGGGGGCCAGGGCAGTATGGGGTACTATCCTCCGGGTCCCGATGGCTCTAAAAGGGGCAGCGCCTACTCTTACCGTGCCAACTCTGGAGGCAATAGTTGATGCACAGCAAATTTTCCAGTGTTAAATTAACACTGCATGGTGTTTATATAATTCTCACCAAATCAGTGTTACATTTAACACTTTACAGAGTGCAATGAGTGTTGCTGTATAGTGTTAAGTTTTATTAGCTCTTATAGTGTTCAATTGACACCACAGAGTGTTAGATCACTGTAACTCCACCTCTTCCCAGATTCCAGGCCCATATGCGTGACCCCTATCTGCCCCATTTAATGTGGACACCTCAGCCTTTTCTTATTATATACTCATTTTTTCTTGGCTCATTGCTGATTTACTTTGAAGATCAGAGAACTGTGTGGTAATAAGTTAAAGAAAGCCTTGATTTTCATGGCTTTTTCAGATTTTTTTTAATCCACCATAATGGTGTTGAATAAATAACTTAGAAAACAGTCACTGGGATGGATTTTGCAGGCGTCTGTTTTTGCAGGTTAGTCAGTGATTGGTGCTTCCTGTGGAGGCTCCCTAGAGCTGGACAGAGATGTCATGCTAAGACAGATGTGAAGGGATGACAATTCTCAGCTAAACTGTCTTCTGGGGAACGTGTCAGCATTGTATGTATTTGCCACACAGAACTAATCTAAACTCCTTTGGGATCACACACCTACCATAGTCACTATCTACACAGACCACTTAGCACACATCAATTCAAGCATAGGAAAAGGCCCAAATTTACAGTATAGCATTAGAATGTGGTAGAGACTAATATCCATGGTGTACCGTCCTAGAACACGTTGTGTTCTAAAATTAAAGCCCAATAAAAATCTGAGTATTAAATGAGCAAAATAATTTGATTTGTTGTTCTATCCCAAGTTGTGGTCTAAAAGCAATAAGGTCACCACCCATTATATCTGCTTTGGGGAAAATGCACTCCTGCAGCCACTAGGGGAGCTCTCACCTCTTCTGGGCCCATCTAAATAATTATGTTACGCATTCTAACAAGCTTTATTATTTGTGTCAGTAAGCACTGCTTTTACACTAACACTCCTGTAGCCACGAGGGGAGCTCTCACCTCTTCTGGGTCCAGCTAAATAATTATGTTACGCATTCTAACAAGCTTTATTATCTGTGTCAATAAGCACTGCTTTTACATTAACACTCCTGTGGCCACTAGGGGAGCTCTCACCTCTTCTGGACCCAGCTAAATAATTATGTTACACATTCTAACAAGCTTTATTATCTATGTCAATAAGCACTGCTTTTACACTAACACTCCTGCTAAGAGGCTAGTTTGATTACCAGTCTTGCCCTTGTCATTAGGAACACATGAGAATTTCCACAGTGCTGTTTCACAGTGGATTCTCACTGGTTTGGTACCATACATTTTATTCAGTTTCATACCACAGGTTATTGTGAGAGAGCGTAATTGGTTTAGTCTTAATGTCATAATGGTGCAAGGAAACTATTTTACTCATCCTTAAAATAGAAACTAAATAATGATTTTTTTTAAACGTTCTTTCTTTAAGTCAATCCCAACATTAAAGCACAGGTAAGGTAAGAGTCAGGAAGATGAAGCATGTGTTCAGCTTACAGGAAGACAGTGTGCTGGTCTTCAGGAAAATCAAAGCTAACCTCATGTAAAGTTGCCATAACAAGCGACAAGGCCTTGTTGGTCAGAGTCTTTCTTATGATGGTGAGTTAATCAGACACAGTAGCTGGCTGCCCCAGACATAAGCCACCCATTATGTACCTGTGTGCCACCTATATGGGCCTGGAATCTGGGAAGAGGTGGAGTTTCAGTGATCTAACACTCTATGGTGTCAATTGAACACTATGAGAGCTAATAAAATGCAACACTACAACAACACCCATTGCACTCTGTAAAGTGTTAAATGTAACACTGATTTGATAAGAATTATATAAACACCATGCAGAGTTAATTCAACACTGGCAAATTTGCTGTGTGACTTGCCTGTTCAATCCGTTCCTGACCTGCCTGTCCTACCTGTTTCTAAAGTTCCTGACCTGCTAGGCCTGGCGGCTAACACACCACCCAGTGAGGCTCCAACCCCGGCAGCTTAAGCGCCGCCCCAACGGAGCTCCAGTCACGGCTGCTGCAACGGTATTCTCAGAGGCCTCTGATGCGTTGCCTGATGAGTTCCAGTCCTGGTGGCCGACGTTCTGCCCCCCGCGGTTCCTGGCCTGCCTGACCTGCCCACAGAGGCTCCGGCCCCGGCTGCTGACACGCCTCCCACAGAGGTTCCGGCCCCGGCAGCTGACACGCCTCCCACAGAGGCTCCGGCCCGCCTGCTGACACGCCTCCCACAGAGGCTCTGGCCCCGGCTGCTGACACGCCTCCCACAGAGGCTCCGGCCCGCCTGCTGACACGCCTCCCACAGAGGCTCTGGCCCCGGCAGCTGACACGCCTCCCACAGAGGCTCCGGCCCCGGCTGCTGACACGCCTCCCACAGAGGCTCCGGCCCGCCTGCTGACACGCCTCCCACAGAGGCTCTGGCCCCGGCAGCTGACACGCCTCCCACAGAGGCTCTGGCCCCGGCAGCTGACACGCCTCCCACAGAGGCTCCGGCCCCGGCTGCTGACACGCCTCCCACAGAGGCTCCGGCCCGCCTGCTGACACGCCTCCCACAGAGGTTCCGGCCCCGGCAGCTGACACGCCTCCCACAGAGGCTCCGGCCCCGGCTGCTGACACGCCTCCCACAGAGGCTCCGGCCCCGGCTGCTGACACGCCTCCCACAGAGGCTCCGGCCCCGGCTGCTGACACGCCTCCCACAGAGGCTCCGGGCCGCGTGCTGACACGCCTCCCACAGAGGCTCCGGCCCCGGCTGCTGACACGCCTCCCACAGAGGCTCCGGGCCGCGTGCTGACACGCCTCCCACAGAGGCTCCGGCCCCGGCAGCTGACACGCCTCCCACAGAGGCTCCGGCCCGCCTGCTGACACGCCTCCCACAGAGGTTCCGGCCCCGGCAGCTGACACGCCTCCCACAGAGGCTCCGGCCCGCCTGCTGACACGCCTCCCACAGAGGCTCCGGCCCCGGCAGCTGACACACCTCCCACAGAGGCTCCGGCCCGCCTGCTGACACGCCTCCCACAGAGGCTCCGGCCCCGGCTGCTGACACGCCTCCCACAGAGGCTCCGGGCCGGCTGCTGACACGTCTCCCACAGAGGCTCCGGCCCAGGCAGCTGACACGCCTCCCACAGAGGCTCCGGCCCACCTGCTGACACGCCTCCCACAGAGGCTCCGGCCCACCTGCTGACACGCCTCCCACAGAGGCTCCGGCTCCGCCTTCTGACACGCCTCCCACAGAGGCTCCGGCCCCGCCTGCTGACACGCCTCCCACAGAGGTTCCGGCCCCGCCTGCTGACACGCCTCCCACAGAGGCTCCGGCCCACCTGCTGACACGCCTCCCACAGAGGCTCCGGCCCACCTGCTGACACGCCTCCCACAGAGGCTCCGGCTCCGCCTTCTGACACGCCTCCCACAGAGGCTCCGGCTCCGCCTTCTGACACGCCTCCCACAGAGGCTCCGGCCCCGCCTGCTGACACGCCTCCCACAGAGGTTCCGGCCCCGGCAGCTGACACGCCTCCCACAGAGGCTCCGGCCCCGGCAGCTGACACACCTCCCACAGAGGCTCCGGCCCGCCTGCTGACACGCCTCCCACAGAGGCTCCGGCCCCGGCTGCTGACACGCCTCCCACAGAGGCTCCGGGCCGGCTGCTGACACGTCTCCCACAGAGGCTCCGGCCCCGGCAGCTGACACGCCTCCCACAGAGGCTCCGGCCCACCTGCTGACACGCCTCCCACAGAGGCTCCGGCCCGCCTGCTGACACGCCTCCCACAGAGGCTCCGGCTCCGCCTGCTGACACGCCTCCCACAGAGGTTCCGGCCCCGGCAGCTGACACGCCTCCCACAGAGGCTCCGGCCCGCCTGCTGACACGCCTCCCACAGAGGCTCCGGCCCCGGCAGCTGACACGCCTCCCACAGAGGCTCCGGCCCACCTGCTGACACGCCTCCCACAGAGGCTCCGGCCCCGGCTGCTGACACGCCTCCCACAGAGGTTCCGGCCCCGGCAGCTGACACGCCTCCCACAGAGGCTCCGGCCCGCCTGCTGACACGCCTCCCACAGAGGCTCCGGCCCGCCTGCTGACACGCCTCCCACAGAGGCTCCGGCCCCGGCTGCTGACACGCCTCCCACAGAGGCTCCGGGCCGGCTGCTGACACGCCTCCCACAGAGGCTCCGGCCCCGGCAGCTGACACGCCTCCCACAGAGGCTCCGGCCCACCTGCTGACACGCCTCCCACAGAGGCTCCGGCCCACCTGCTGACACGCCTCCCACAGAGGCTCCGGCCCGCCTGCTGACACGCCTCCCACAGAGGCTCCGGCTCCGCCTTCTGACACGCCTCCCACAGAGGCTCCGGCCCGCCTGCTGACACGCCTCCCACAGAGGCTCCGGCTCCGCCTTCTGACACGCCTCCCACAGAGGCTCCGGCCCCGGCAGCTGACACGCCTCCCACAGAGGCTCCGGCCCGCCTGCTGACACGCCTCCCACAGAGGCTCCGGCCCCGGCAGCTGACACGCCTCCCACAGAGGCTCCGGCCCCGGCAGCTGACACACCTCCCACAGAGGCTCCGGCCCGCCTGCTGACACGCCTCCCACAGAGGCTCCGGCCCCGCCTGCTGACACGCCTCCCACAGAGGTTCCGGCCCCGGCAGCTGACACGCCTCCCACAGAGGCTCCGGCCCGCCTGCTGACACGCCTCCCACAGAGGCTCCGGCCCCGGCAGCTGACACACCTCCCACAGAGGCTCCGGCCCGCCTGCTGACACGCCTCCCACAGAGGCTCCGGCCCCGGCTGCTGACACGCCTCCCACAGAGGCTCCGGGCCGGCTGCTGACACGTCTCCCACAGAGGCTCCGGCCCCGGCAGCTGACACGCCTCCCACAGAGGCTCCGGCCCACCTGCTGACACGCCTCCCACAGAGGCTCCGGCCCACCTGCTGACACGCCTCCCACAGAGGCTCCGGCCCCGGCAGCTGACACGCCTCCCACAGAGGCTCCGGCCCACCTGCTGACACGCCTCCCACAGAGGCTCCGGCCCCGGCGGCTGACACGCCTCCCACAGAGGCTCCGGCCCCGCCTGCTGACACGCCTCCCACAGAGGCTCCGGCCCCGGCGGCTGACACGCCTCCCACAGAGGCTCCGGCCCCGCCTGCTGACACGCCTCCCACAGAGGCTCCGGCCCCGGCGGCTGACACGCCTCCCACAGAGGCTCCGGCCCCGGCGGCTGACACGCCTCCCACAGAGGCTCCGGCCCACCTGCTGACACGCCTCCCACAGAGGCTCCGGCCCCGGCGGCTGACACGCCTCCCACAGAGGCTCCGGCCCGCCTGCTGACACGCCTCCCACAGAGGCTCCGGCTGACACGCCTCCCACAGAGGCTCCGGCTGACACGCCTCCCACAGAGGCTCCGGCCCCGGCAGCTGACGCGCCTCCCACGGAGGCTCTGGCCCCGCCTGCTGACACGCCTCCCACGGAGGCTCCGGCCCGCCTGCTGACACGCCTCCCACAGAGGCTCCGGCTGACACGCCTCCCACAGAGGCTCCGGCCCCGGCAGCTGACGCGCCTCCCACGGAGGCTCCGGCCCCGCCTGCTGACACGCCTCCCACGGAGGCTCTGGCCCCGGCAGCTGACGCGCCACCTGAGGTCCTTGCTCCGCTCGTGCCTGAGGTCCCGGCTCAGCCCGTTTCTGCTCCACCCATCCCTGATCCACCCATTGTACCTCCTGCTCCAGTCTCCCCAGTTCCTGACCCAGCTCCGGCACCACCTGCTCCCAGGACTCCAGTCCCTGTCCTCAAAGAGGTCCCAGGCTGCCTGACCATCGCTCCTCCTTCCTTGATGGAGGGAGAGGAGGAGCTCGAATGGAACCGCTTGGGGATTTTCCGGATGGCCCCAATGGACCCCTCCAGGGGAACGACTACTTCACCATCACCCCAGCACAGTGGATCCTGGCCAGGTCCCCATCTTTCAGTGTCCCGAAAGGGAAGTGGACACAAGCGCAGGGGACGGGCCCCACCCACCCTGCCCTTGACTCGCCCTCGTTCGTCTTGGCTGGGGCTCAGGGGGAGTCTACGGGTCCTCTGGTTCCTGTTTGGTGGTCGCCTGCGGGTCTCCTCCAAAGACTTGTCGGCAGCCTTTGGTTCCGCCTCCGAAACCTTGTTGGTCACCTGCGGGTTCCCCTGAGACGACTCTTCAGTTGCCTGTGGTTCCCACCACTCCAGCTCGTTGATGGATGGCGCCTTCGCCTCCTTGCCTGCACCATGGTCCCCTCAATCTCCCTCCTCGCCTCCTCTGGTGCACCCCTCTGACTTCCTCCTCACCTTTCCACCTGTCCCTCCGCCTCTCTCCTCGCCCCTTGCGGGGTCCCCTTCAGCTCCGGCCTTATGGTCGCCTGCAGCCATAACCCTCACTCGCTGCTGTTCCCTTGGACTCCCCATTTTCCCCCATCCTCTACCTTCCTGCCTCCTTGTTTTGTGCCTCCTGTTTCTGCTCCTCGTCCTCTGTGTCTCCCCCTTGGTCCCTGGGTTCCTCTGCTCAGTGTTTCCCTGGTGTCTCCTTTTATGGTGCGCTTGTCTTCATTTCCCGTTCTGTGTCAGGTGTTATCCTGGCTTCTGCCGTTGTGTCTATTCATCCTGAATAAACCCCGTTTCCTGCACCTCTGCTGCCTAATCCTGACTCCTTGCTCACTCGCTCCGCACACAGATGTGACAATTACAGCCTCTGTTACTAGACTTGGCTGCTGTTGCTTTTTTCAAGTTTTTTAGTTTGCATATTTTAGGGCTATCAAAAGATTACAATATTTAATTGTGATTAATCGCACGACTGTCCATAGTTAATCAAAAATTAATCGCAAATTAAATCATGAATTTATTCAACATTTACCGTAAAGGGATTTTTTCAGGTGTTAATATTCTTATCAATATTGTAGTTGGTAAGGCATGATTGCGTTATGCAAATGTATGCATGTATTATTGGAAATCAATTACCAACAATAAGCAACAACAAAGATTGGCCAAAGGTCATCAGATACCCTTCATCACTTAAGAAAAACCCAACAACAGATCGGCACATTGACCTGCTAAATATTACATATTACTTAGTCATATAACTAAGAATAGATCCGAGACGGCAACCTTTTTAAAGCAAAAAGCCATTTTATCCTAAATGTCTGACCCAAGATTGACCCTCGGCCAGGTTCATTTGGCTCTGCATTCGTCTGCCCTTCACTCTCCACTTCCCTACTTATAACTGTGCTGACTGAGCAGCACAAAATGTCCTCAGCACTCCGAACGCAGCTGGCTATAATATGTAAATCGGAGAAAATATAATCATTTTACGAAGATCTGGGTAGGTGTGGTGCTGATTTACTACGGAAAGTATATTATTAGGAAGAATTAGGAATCCCAATAAACTTAATAAGCCTACATCCAATCTTGGACACTGAGAAAAACTCCGGAAACCACATCATTTGACCAGAGACAGACTCTCGTAGAGAATGACTTTGAGGAAGATGAATTAGGCAGTTAAGACATCACAGAAGCGCGCGACGGAGCGCCTCACTCATATATAGCTAAATAAATACCTAAATAAAAAATAACATTAACCCATAAATAAATTATTTATATTTATGAAAGTATGGTAAGACATGAAAATGCAAATGTGTCTATCGTTCTGAGAAGAGCCACAACCTGGTATGGTATTTAAGACCAGATGTACTTTGGTGGGGTAGCATGGTGGTGCAGTGGTCAGCACTGTTGCCTCACACCTCTGGGACCCGGGTTTGAGTCTCTGCCTGGGTTACATGTGTGTGGAGTTTGCATGTTCTCCCCATGTTGTCGTGGGGTTTCCTCCGGGTACAGCCCAAAAACATGCTGAGGCTAATTGGAGTTGCTAAATTGCCCGTATGAATGGTGTGTGAGTGTGCCCTGTGATGGGCTGGCCCCCCATCCTGGGTTGTTCCCTGCCTCATGCCCATTGCTTCCGGGATAGGCTCCGGACCCCCCGCGACCCAGTAGGATAAGCAGTTTGGAAAATGGATGGATGGATGTACTTTGGTGGTAACTCATTTCACATCTACAGTAACTGCAAATAACTTTGGTCTTGTCGATGGACCCATCTGACATAGTTTTGAAGCTGAACCTGCCATTCAAAATACCTTTTTCTCTCTTCATTATTTTTCCCGAGCTGCCATCTGACTCAAAACGCATTAATGGCATCAAAAAAAATAGTCACGTTATAATGAATTCACGTTGACGCGCTATTATTTGTTCTCTACCACCTTACAATATGTGGTTGTTTTGGGTAGGAGGGATGATGTGATGGTTGCCTCTAAAATAGAAGAACTGGCTGATTTTGGAGGAAAGGGAGACTATGGCCTGACTATAGACCCAGAGAGACATGCATGCTAATGGGCTGTAACACTGTTACCTCTCAGTCCCCTTTGTTTTACGCTTCACAGAGGGGCTCATTTCCGAAGCAGGTTCCTCCATTTTGTTGCTGATCCAGAGCAGATGTTTCTTGCTGAGGTCTCTGTGAACATGAAAGTGAAACATGAAATAAACACATAAAAATACAATATCTAATAATCAACACTTTTACATTGAACTAGACGCTGTTGGAATGACAATAGTGTATTTCCCGCCTCATTTCTGCTACAGAATTGTCTGAAACGTTATGTGTACATGTGGCAGGTCTAGTAGAATAAGGCAAAGATGAAATAGGAGACATATTTTGCATTATTTGCGATGGGCTGCCCCCTTATCCTGGGTTGTTCCCTGCTTCGTGCCCATTGCTTCCAGGATAGGCTCCGGACCCCCCCGCGACCCAGTAGGATAAGTGGGTTGGAAAATGGATGGATGGATGGATTATGCATTATTATACAGATATTGGCTCAGTGGAATGTACAGGTAGTTAATTATCATGCACAAATTATAGGTTTGATTGACTATAACCCCGTCTTTCCACCATGGAACTGAATGCAACTTTGTGTGGCTACTTGCAGGGGAGTTTCTAGCTACTGAAAAGATCAGGGACTAAGTCAAGTTTACCTGCGGCTTGAGTGTTTTTGTTTTTGAAAGAATATCGACATTGAGGCTAAAATACTCTGTGTTCAGCTTAAAATACTATAGGCCCGAGTGATCAGACCTAACAACGCCCACGCCACAGACCCTGTGCCACAGACCCTGTGCCACAGACCCTGTGCCACAGACCCTGTGCCACAGACCCTGTGCCACAGACCCTGTGCCACAGGCCCTGTGCCACAGACAGGGTTTGTTTTTCATGCACACGATGTACTACATCATACACTCAATTTAATTTATCATGCCCAGGAAATACTAAATCAAGCATTGTTTACTTTTCCTCACTGTTCGTGCCCCCTACAGGCTCCATAGCATCTAGTTATCTGAACTGCTACTCCGTAAATGACTGATTAAATACAGAGCCCAGCCTGGGATTTAAAACGGCGATCTTTCGGTCACAGGTACTGACCTGCTACTACGTAAATGACTGATTAAATACAGAGACCCGCCTGGGATTTAAAACGGCGATCTTTCGGTCACAGGTACTGACCTGCTACTACGTAAATGACTGATTAAATACAGAGCCCAGCCTGGGATTTAAAACGGCGATTTTACGGTCACAGGTACTGACCTGCTACTACGTAAATGACTGATTAAATACAGAGACCCGCCTGGGATTTAAAACGGCGATTTTACGGTCACAGGTACTGACCTGCTACTACGTAAATGACTGATTAAATACAGAGACCCGCCTGGGATTTAAAACGGCGATTTTACGGTCACAGGTACTGACCTGCTACTACGTAAATGACTGATTAAATACAGAGCCCAGCCTGGGATTTAAAACGGCGATTTTTCGGTCACAGGTACTGACCTGCTACTACGTAAATGACTGATTAAATACAGAGCCCAGCCTGGGATTTAAAACGGCGATCTTTCGGTCACAGGTACTGACCTGCTGAGTCACACACCTCACACAAACCAGCTACACTAAAGATCTCCAGCTCCAGTCGTAGAGAGCTACTATCCGATAGGTTTCTGTCTCACTTGGCTTCTGATGAGCCACAAGTTCTCAGGTACATTCCAGGAACAGGTATTTCAGGTATAACAGGTTTGGTGGAATTTACCTGAGAACAGTCACAGCAAGGCATTACATGATTTTGTCATTAAATAATGCTATTGTGGCAAAGAATGTATTTTGTGCATGAAAATGAGCACTTCACACTTGGTGCCCCATACAAGAGAAGCAAGAATTTCATTGCATTACATTCCAATGTGAAAATAATTCTGCCCATTATATGGTGTCTGTGTGTATCTGAAGTCCTTACAGATGCATACAAATTTATAGTAAATGATCTTATTACAGGAAGGTAAATAGGCGTAACTTGTGTGGAAAAGTCACCCTATGGGACTTTAGGGCTCCTTACCGTAAAGTTTCAAAATACTGTCCAGTTTATTCCCATAGTGTCCCACGCTCCATGTTTAGGTAACATTGTATTTAAGGCGAACTCATTTACTCCATGCAATCACTTACAGTGTATCGAATTATAATAAGCGTCTAATTCTGCTGCTATATCCCAGTATGTGTGTTAAACAGGGGCGGATTTAAGGGGCCACCACCCCACATTAAAATAATAATAAAAAAACTATTTTATTTTCAAAGCGGAAGCACAGAACAGACACGGTGAGGCGCGGCCGCCCCCATAAATTTAACTCGTTCCCTGATGGCCACCCAATCAAAATTTTCCGCAGACGCCGCAGGTTAAACATACTTTTTTTATTAGTTTTATCTGTTGGTTATATTCTTACCTTGCAATGCAAATGCCTTTGTATTATTCCAGAATCTTATTCGTGTTTCTTGGTGAATCTGGCTTTAAATCCCTTTCACTTTCATTTACAGAAAAGGAATTATCAGCTTCGTCCCGTGGTGCGGGTGTGGAGAGTACCTGCCCTCCAGTAAATGACTAATGCATTTGGAGGTGGCGGGGGAATGTCTACTGAGTATCTCAGGATCTCAGTATCTCAGAGACGGGGTGCCGGACCGGTGCGCGGTAAGAAGTGCGGCTGTTTAACACAGCGACCCCTTTTTCACTGGCTGCCGATTCGAAGTGGGGGTCGCAGTGTGGCTGTCGCCGATATTAGTTCGGCCGCCGGTACAGACAGTGGGGGGGGGGGGGGGGGGGGTAAATGTATAGGGAAGATGGGGCTCCGTGTTGTCGGTAGTACTGGCAGCGGGGCGGGTCGAGCTTTGAAGCCGGGACTTGTGGTCGGTGTGTCACAGCGGGGCGGATCCTCTCCCGGGGACTCTGGTGTTACTTCATTCCAGGGCAAGTTAACGTCCTTTAAAAAGCCGAACTTCATGTGAATGTGTATGTGGCTGTGCGTTGATGAGGTTTTTAGGCTGCGGCAGTATGTGTTTTGAGGGCGAGGAAGGATAGTTACGGGGGGTAACTTTTTACGGAAGTCTGTAGAGGACATGCATATTTTTTTCTTTTCATTATCTCGAGATCACGACTTTTTTCTTGTGATGTCGAGATAACCCGTGTCACTTTCCCATGATCTCGAGGTTCAGTATTATCCTCATGGACGAATGCATCAGATTTTACTTAGATCGTGGACTGTCCCAATCAGAATAATAATCATTAGACTTTATTAATCCCGGAGGAAATTGCTCACATTGCGACTGCACAATCACATATAAACACGCAGACAAGAACAATACAATATAAGTATAGAAATGGGAATTAAGTGTAAGACAAATTACTGCACTGCTAAACATTAGAATAAATAAATTACTTGTTTTTTAAATAAAATAAAATATAAAATCTCTGCACAGGAATCTAAAGTACCTTTGTCCAAAGGTTACAGGAAAAGTAAAAGTGTATATTGCCCAGTAAAGTAAAAGCATTTTGCACTTGTTTGTAAAACCAAGTTAGACTTCAAACTGTGGGAAATATCGAGGTATGAACGAGTAGTCAGTTTCATTATCAACCAACCGGAGAGTCCGGGACCTCTCCATGGCTACCGGCTTAAAAAATATATGAAAAAAATAAGTCGTGATCTCGAGATAACGACTTTGGTTACGTCGAGATCACGAGAAAAATAAGTGATCTCGAGATAACGAAAAGAAAAAAAAAGTTTATACATGTCATCTACAGACTTCCATAACTTTTAGCAGTGTGTAGTGCCTATTTCCTTGACTAGAGTTTGCAGTGTTAAGAAGGTGACACCTTATTAGGATTTTCCGGTCCACCTTAAATGCTGCGCAGTCTAATGCAATGACGTGATGGCGCCTGACTCATTTACCTTGACTTACCGTCAGAACTTAATTTGGCTTTCGATTCATTATAATTGAATTGACTTGTTACCACTTTGAGGAAAGTACATATCTGGGCATTTTCAGTAATAGTTTGTGTGTACTTTATTAAAAAAAAAGAGAGAGAGACAGAGAAACGCAAACTCCGAGAAACACAATTCTGAATTATCTGTCCGTCTCTGTAGCTTATAATTCTACTAATGAACAAAAATGTTTATCCTTAGACGCAATATACCATTGTACTGAAATGTTTTATTATATACATTTTATTATGTTCATTTCTGTATTACATATAAAACTGATGTGATTTCTTTTGATGAATGGTCCAAAATTCATGGAGCAAAGGCCTTAAATGCTGTAATGTAAACACTTCCAGGCAGAAGCCAGTATGAACAAAATACTGTGATTAAATGGAAATTCACTTAAGCATGATAAAAAATGACTTCTGAAAACAATAAAGTCTATTTATTATTAACCATTAAAAGGTCTGATGTGTTTTCATATCTGTACTGGTTTTCATTACTTTACCATATTCAATCAAAAGACCAAGAACCTAAACATTTTTATGACAGAATATGGCATCTAAACAAAAATATCACGTCTTATAAGGTTAATATTATCTGATATTTTCCAAGTAGAATCTCTGGAGTTTAAAGGGTTTTTTGACACTAAAAACATCACTTCAGTATGATGTCTGAAAGTGTTTTTTTTTTTGAAAACAGACGGGTCCAAAGTTGTTTTCACCATTACATGATTCCTCATCTTCACGTTTGGTGACATTTTTTGACAAATTACAGACGGGAACTAAAGGGATTTTCACCTTGATATCCAGCTGGATCATAGCTAACACAGACATTGGTTGTCATCATGTGATGATTCCCAGACAGGAGTTCAAGGGGTTAGATGCTTAACATGTGCACTAACACAACACAAGTAGTACTTAGTTAAGTATTAGCAGATAACAAGCCAGCATTCATATTTAATGGCATTACTTTGTTATATAGTATTCTTGGGTCACTAACCTGTCTACATCTTCAAATTTATCAAGATGGGAAATACCAGAGAGCTGTCTAATGGTATCAGAGACAAGATTGTTTTCCTTCACAAAGGTGGAATGGGCTACATGACCATCAGCAAACAGCTTGATGAGAAGATGACAACTGTTGATGCAATTACTTGCAAATGGAAGAAAGACAATATAACTGTCAATCACCCTCGGTCAGGGACCCCAAGGAAGATCTCATCTGGAGTAGTATCAGTGATCTTAAGAATGGTGAGGGCTAACCCCAGAGCTACATAGGAGGAGCTTGTTAATTATCTCAAAGCAGTAGGGACCACAGTCACCATGAAAACCATCAGTTACACATTATGCCGTTAGTTTGAAATCCTGCAGTGCTCGCAAAGTACCCCTGTTCATGAGGGCCCATGTTCCTGCAAAGAGCAGTGGATGAATATTCCTGCTGAGCTGTGTGCAAACCTGGTGCCCAACTACAAGAGACTCTGACAGCTGTGCTTGCCGACAATAGTTACTCTGCCAAGTACTAAAGCCTGTGTTACAAGGGATCAAATACTTATTTCCCTAGATAAATGACAAATTGGTTTGTAAGTGTTACCTAATAATTTTTTCTTGTTTGTTTTGTTAATAATCTATCTTTTGCTGTTTAAATAAACACACAGACTTCTCATTTCTTTATTAATGGGTCAACTTAAGAATTCAGCAGGGGGTCAAATAATTATTTCCCTCACTGTACATCATTTTTTTTTATTCTGTGGAAAATGTAAGAACAATGTGCAACCCAGATGAAATGATGAATTAACACAACCACAAATGGGACAAGCAAATACAGAAAATGGATGCTTTTTCGATAATGTTTTAACATCAGCCGGTAATATCAGCCAAGTCTAACATACCCGACCGATGCTGATATCGTGATTTGTAATGACTATCGGACAATGACTATGGTATCAAAAGAGAATCCATTCATTGTCCTATTCAGGATTGTAGGGGGTCTGGAGCCTATTCCAGAGGCTATGGGTGCTAGTCAGGGAACAACCCAGTATGGGACGCTGGCCCATCGCAGGGCACCCTCACGCACTATTCACACACACACACACACACACACACACACACACACACACACACACACACCTGTGGGCAGTTTGGTAACTCCAAGCCTCAGCATGTTTTTGGACTATGGGGGGAAACCGGAGTACTCAGAGGAAACCCCACAGCGACATGGGGGGAACCTGCAAACTCCGCACACATGGAGCCATGAAGAAGAAGCGTTTACATAAAAATTGTACCAAGCTGACAGATAGTTCAGGACTTTGCAAAAATTGTGGTGGTCGTGATAAGGATCGGCAACTATTACACTGCAAAAAAGACCAATTTTACAGCAACTGTAAATGTAATGTTTTTAAGATGTTTTTATTTATGAATTAATCTTCAGTTGTTTTTATATCTCCTACACACAGACACCTGCTGTACTTTGAAGGGGGGAATAAAATTTATACTATTGCATAAACACCTTTTTAAAAACAATTTTTTGATCTTCCATTTAATGTAATTGGAGTGCAATAATGTGCAAACTTGTTTATATGTATATCAACGTTTAGAAAAGCACAAATGCCTTAATATTGATAACTATTTGTATTGAATTGTGTGGGAGTGTATTGGGTGGGACTGAGCTTTTTTTAAAGTGTATATTTTCAAGTTTTTGGTGAAGTATAAACAAGTTATGTGGAGCCATGTGCACACGCAGTTTTATAAATATGTACTTGTTTTCTTAAGTGCAGTTTCATTAGACACCCAGGGTTTAAAGCAGAGTTCAGCCTTTAGAATCACTTATTTAAAGGCTTCAGGTGAGCTGTGATGTATAACTGTCACGCCCGGGATGGGTCGATGGGCGATCGGGTGGTTCGGAGAGTGAGCGAAAGCAGGCAAAACAGCCAAGATACAGGGTAAACGGGGATTTAATGGGGAAAAACTCAGGACATGGAACATTCGACACCGACTGACATCAATGACAGACAAGGGGTAGAGGCAAGACTTAGACTTAAATACACCAAACGAAGCAAAATAACAAGACACAGCTGGGTACAATCAGGGAACCACACGTGGATAATCAGGGGCGTGGCACACACGAGGATCGTACAAGCCGGGCATCACAATAACGCTTTGGTTTGAATAAATATGTTGATATAACTCAATTTGTTCTACACACCATGAAACAGGGCAGCAGCTGTAGCAGCCGAAGTGCAGACAGGGGCAGCAGCCCAAATGGCCTTTGACTGACTGTATAGATGTGACTGATTCAGTCAGACAACGGTTTTCATGTTTTCATTCATTTGTAAATGTGTGGTGTAAAACTGATTACAGTAACCAGAAAAGGCTTCATTTGTTTCAAATTGGAAGAAGGTAGGGGTGGCATGGTGGTGCAGTGGTTAGCATTGTTGCCTCACACCTCTGGGACCCGGGTTCGAGTCTCCGCCTGGGTCACATGTGTGTGGAGTTTGCATGTTCTCCCCATGTCGTCGTGGGGTTTCCTCCGGGTACTCCGGTTTCCCCCCAGAGTCCAAAAACATGCTGAGGCTAATTGGAGTGGCTAAATGTGCATGTGTGAGTGAATGGTGAGTGAGTGTGCCCTGCGATGGGCTGGCCCCCCATCCTGGGTTGTTCCCTGCCTCGTGCCCATTGCTTCCGGGATAGGCTCCGGACCCCCGTGACCCAGAAGGATAAGCAGTTTGGAAAATGGATGGATTTTCTGCAGATATCATACCTTAAGCCTTTGTGAGGGTGCAGAGCAGCTTTGATGTGTTAGTACAGGAAGATACTTGGTACTCAGCCCTTAACGGTTCCACATCAGCTACATGGAAAGGCACAAAAACAAAGGTCTTGGAGCAGTTCCGTACAGAAACGTCTGCTTTAAGTCAAACTATAGTCAACTGCCACCAACACAAAAAACAGGCAATTTTGGCTTCTCATTCACATACCCATGATCTAGATTGCTACATTCTCTGTTACACATATTTTACTTTTAATTACATACTTACTTCATCAATTAGTTAATAATGATGTGCCCCATCAAGTAAAGTCATGAAATTATCATTAATTAACAAACTATCAATTATTATTGGTACGGGTCATTAAGTAACTGGAAATAGGCAAACTTTTATTAAGCATACTTAGTTCACTCAAGGATAAATTCATAATAAAATGTCTTACCAAGAAATGAAATGACGCAAACATACATGCATGTCATTAACCAACATGTAGAGATCACATTCCCTTACCACTGTACATCGTACATTTTACACGGCAATAAAAACTTTCACAAAGATTTTTTTTCTTAATTGGAGGGTAGAAATTACATTAATGTTTTGCTGAAAACAAACAACAAGCAAAATGAATGAAATTGTCCATACTACACTCTAGAAATTACCTTAAGTTTTCTGCTGCAAAGAACCAGCAAAATAAAGACAGGGATCAAACAAAGAACATCAAGTATCTTGAAAAAGCAATTTTTTTTCTTAAAATAGACTCAAAATGAGAAGAGACTCTCTTTGGCTAAAGTCAGGGCGGCCCGTGGCATAGGCAATATAGGCAAATGCTAAGGGCGACATCCATCCAGGGGGGCGCCACAAACGAAAGAGAAAAAGTGTAACATTCCACTATTCTTAAAACTAGTTGGTATTAATGTCTTAATATGAAAAGAACAAGTCCACATGAATTTACCTGCTTAGCAAAGCCTATTACATAGAAGTAGTAATAATAATAATAATAATAATAATAATAATGATGATGGGGCGGCATGGTGGTGCAGTGGTTAGCACTGTGGCCTCACACCTCTGGGACCCGGGTTCGAGTCTCCGCAGTCACATGTGTGTGGAGTTTGCATGTTCTCCCCATGTCGTCGTGGGGTTTCCTCTGGGTACTCCGGTTTCCCCCCACAGTCCAAAAACATGCTGAGGCTAATTGGACTTGCTAAATTGCCCGGAGGAATGCATGTGTGTGTGAATGGTGTGTGAGTGTGCCCTGCGATGGGCTGGCCCCCCATCCTGGGTTGTTCCCTGCCTCGTGCCCATTGCTTCTGGGATAGGCTCCAGACCCCCGTGACCCAGTAGGATAAGCGGTTTGGAAAATGGATGGATGGATGGATGATGATGATGACGATGATGATGATACGTAACTTTCCTATGAGGCCACTGCGGCGCCCCCTCCACTTGTAACTCCCCTCAATAACGAACACAAGTTGATCTCTGATCACGGGCATTTATTCACATATCTATCTGGTCTAGCATGCCGTGAGAACTAGATAAAAAAAGCACATAAATCATAAAATTAATCAGCAAAAACACAGGCATTCTCCTAAAAATAACCAAAGACAAACAAGAATACAGCTCGCTCACGCCATTAACTTGCAAATTGGACATAAAATCTCATACCTCATTGGCCGTGATAATTCAAGAGGAGTTAAAGAAATAAAACTTATGACTGCAGCTTATACAATAACTCTAATCTCCATGAATATTGACACTTATAAATTAAAACACGTTCTCAGCCTCATAACAAGTCCCGCGCTTACCTGATCGAAACGAAAATGTCACCAGCAAAACTGACCAGACCACAACTCAAACGCCAGATTAGTTCCTCTATAGAAATACTAGAAAGCTCCTTACAAACGTATGCCTTTAATTATAATTATGTTAATTACTAAATTCTTCATTTAAATCAAATAATGCTGCGGATTCAGTTATGTTTAAATCATTCTTATATTTAAATTAATTAAATAAATGTTAGGTTGAAGAAACAGTTGTTAATCATTTCTGTATGATCAGCAATGAGTGTAAATATATATGTATACGTTAATTCTTATCTTCTAGCCACATACTCTTAGCTATTGTACTCTAAGTAGGTGGTTAACAGCTGCCTACTTAGATAAGAATCTCACTTCCCTCTCTTGCGCCCCCCATTGACTATAAATAAAGAAGCCAAGGGGAACCACCCTTTGTAACACATTCTGCTGTAGTTTGCATTGCAGAGAGTGTGGGTACCCTTGCAAGTAAAACTGTAACCTGTGTGTGTCTCATAAATGTGGAGTTGGGGTGGAAACGCCGGGCGCTTTCCCCAACATAGAATTTGGTCCTTCGAGCCGGATCCGAGGAATCCCAAAGACGTCTCCAGTACGCCGAGAGAAGCGACACCGAAAACTGCTGGCAGTCACTCGAAGACGGGTGCAAGAAAGACCTGTGATGTGAATTCGTCATCAGGCCGGTGGTTAGAACTGCGCTCGACGTCTGGTGATGTCTGAAGGACCTCGGTGACGGATCAGAGAGCACACTATACAGGTGAGAGATATGGCACCTAAGTGAGTAGGTGGCCAAGTGAGAGATACGGCACCTAAATAAGTAGGTGGCCAAGACATGCATGTGGTTGAGGTTAGCCGAAATTAACCGGGAGAGAGGAGTAAGCGTTATTGGAAATATATATATTGATGTATGTGGATGTGTTTTTATAGGTTTTAGATTAACCTACACGATCCACCCTAAAAGCAACAACATACTGGTGACTGAAGGATTAAGGATGGGTTTCATCCCTGAAAACTAACACCGCTGCTCTAATAGTGAGCAGTAGAAGGCCGTGTTGGTGTCCTCCTGAGGTCTCATGCCAGAGACTTGCTTTTAGGATTTTTTATTTTTTGTAGTGTATCCATTAAAAGGTAACAATGGGGAAGAATCAAAGTAAACAAATGGAACTAGAGGGAGATGAGAAGTTTATGGAAGGATATAAGCCAGGATCAGGACAAATAAGTAGTCAGAGATGGAGGAAAAAACATGGGTTTGAAGGAAAACTCCACACTCCAGATATATTAAAATTACAGGGAAACTTAAAACTGGAGATGTTACAGACTACCAATAAGAAAGAAAGTAAAGACAGAAAAAAAGAATATGTTTTTTCTGATGCATGGTTAGAACAGAGTAAATTAAGAGATAATAAAAGACAGCAAAAAAAGGGAAATAAGGAGAAAAAATTACAGGCGACTTTAATCACACTAGATGAGGAGACGGCAACAAAATCTTCCGCCGCTCCAGTTCCTTTACTGCCCCCACAAATTCCAATGATTGCGCCTGCACCAGTTCCAGCTGTAAATAGACGACAAATAGGAGGAGGGGAATCATCTCGAATGATGACCCGAGGGTCTAACCCTTCTCTGTATCCGTTAAAGGATCTGGAGACAAGTAAAGTTATGCTGGCCCTGTTCCCTGGGCTAGGAATCGGAAAACTCATGCTACGCGTAGAAACTCTAAATTATAGACTAGGTCTATTTATGAATGATTCGATACTGATTAACCAAAAACAAAATGAACAATTAGACATAACCAGACAGATGGTAATCCAGAATCGTATGGCATTAGACCTACTGACAGCCGCACAAGGAGGAGTATGTGTCCTCCTGAACCAAACGTGCTGCACTTACATTCCTGACAATGTGCACTCACCCAATATGACATCTGCCTTAGACCGCCTCCGAAACTTACAAAAAGTGATGACCATGGACAGTCGACCGCAGTCCTCCTCATCCTGGTTAGACTGGTTTATTACAGGAACATGGCGGTCAATACTGATGAAAACATGCCTACCTCTTCTTTTGTTTTTCATTTTATTTTTCTGTTGTTTTATTACTGTTATACCATGTTTGAAAATGTTTATTAATCAAGCTCTTAATGCTGCTTTTCGGACACGCAGTACAATGTTTCTCTCCCTTACCCAAACTATAGAGACAGAGCCTGTTTCCAGCGATGGCGATGTAGAAGACATATAATTCATAATGATGGCCGAGCCGAAAGCACCCGTGCAGGGCTCGGACCTGAAGAAACGGAATTAAATGTTTTCCAGGATAATGACAATGTGGTCTAATTGAAGATTGTACCTAAAGTGCTTTTGCAACTTGTACAATGTTGATGCTTCTGATCATACTGTCATGATAAACAGGAGGGACTGTTAGGTTGAAGAAACAGTTGTTAATCATTTCTGTATGATCAGCAATGAGTGTAAATATATATGTATACGTTATTTCTTATCTTCTAGCCACATACTCTTAGCTATTGTACTCTAAGTAGGTGGTTAACAGCTGCCTACTTAGATAAGAATCTCACTTCCCTCTCTTGCGCCCCCCATTGACTATAAATAAAGAAGCCAAGGGGAACCACCCTTGGTAACACATTCTGCTGTAGTTTGCATTGCAGAGAGTGTGGGTACCCTTGCAAGTAAAACTGTAACCTGTGTGTGTCTCATAAATGTGGAGTTGGGGTGGAAACGCCGGGCGCTTTCCCCAACATAGAATTTGGTCCTTCGAGCCGGATCCGAGGACACCTGACGACATCGCCAGTGCGCCGAGAGGAGCGACACTGAAGCCTGCCGGCAGTCACTCGGAGACGGGTGCAAGAAAGACCTGTGATGTGAATTTGTCATCATGGTGATGCCGCCAATCACTGTGTGTTAACATATCTCAGCAATTCTTTGGTCCTTTGAGGCCAAACTTGGTATTTTTACTTGGGGCTACACCTTTGGGGAGTGCATCAAATTCTGTGTCATTTAACCACTGGGGTGGGACACGTTTCATTGACCTACAATATTTTTTCTAATACATTTTGATGTATTGGCCTTTCAAAAGTGGTTGCTATGACTGGGGATTGTCAGAATTTGTCAGTGTTTTTTGTAGCCTTTTGATCACCTTCATATCTATTCATAGACATCGTTTTTAAATGTGCAACAACATGAATTATTTGTGCCTGTGAAAGTCTTGACAGCCAGCTGATCGGCAGATTTATTTGCAAAGCCTTCACTACATAATGTTCATACCTCAATTCTTTTCATCTTTCCCAGCTAACGGCCTCCAGATTCTACCAGTAGTACAGAAGTACAGAGCAGCACTTGGTCACACTTTAAAGTGCAGTTCAGTCTTTAAAAAATCAACTAGCTAAAGTGTGATTTTGATGATGTTACCACATGTTATATAGTAGTTAAGAAATTGAAGTCATTTTGGATAAAAGCGTCTGTTAAATGCTGCACATGTAAACCGAATGAATGTAAACCTAAATTAAATAATAAGACAGTGCCCTAAATTAAAAACTAATAGATGGAGGAGTGTAACTGCTGTTAGGATCAGTTATGCTGCTTTACATTTATTTAATTAATTTAAATATAAGAATGATTTAAACATAACTGAATCCATCCATCCATCCATTTTCCAAACCGCTTATCCTATTGGGTCGCGGGGGGTCCGGAGCCTATCCCGGAAGCAATGGGCACGAGGCAGGGAACAACCCAGGATGGGGGGCCAGCCCATCGCAGGGCACACTCACACACCATGCACTCACACATGCACACCTATGGGCAATTTAGCGACTCCAATTAGCCTTAGCATGTTTTTGGACTGTGGGGGGAAACCGGAGTACCCAGAGGAAACCCCACAACGACATGGGGAGAACATGCAAACTCCACACACATGTGACCCAGGCGGGGACTCGAACCCGGGTCCCAGAGGTGTGAGGCAACAGTGCTAACCACTGCACCACCATGCCGCCCCCTGAATCCGCAGTATTATTTTATTTAAATGAAGAATTTAGTAATTAACATAATTATAATTAAAGGCATACGTTTGTAAGGAGCTTTCTAGTATTTCTATAGCGGAACTAATCTTGCGTTTGAGTTGCGGTCTGGTCAGTTTTGCTGGTGACATTTTCGTTTCGATCAGGTAAGTGCGGGACTTGTTATGAGGCTGAGAAAGTGTTTTAATTTATAAGTGTCAATATTCATGGGGATTGGAGTTATTGTATAAGCTGCAGTCATAAGTTTTCTTTCTTTAACTCCTCTTGAATTATCGCGGCCAATGAGGTATGAGATTTTATGTCCAATTTGCAAGTTAATGGCGTGAGCGAGCTGTATTCTTGTTTGTCTTTAGTTATTTTTAGGAGAATGCCTGTGTTTTTGCTGATTAATTTTATGATTTATGTGCTTTTTTTATCTAGTTCTCACGGCATGCCTGACTGGATAGATATGTGAATAAATGCCCGTGATCAGAGATCAACTTGTGTTCGTTATTGAAGGGAGTTACAAGTGGAGGGGGCGCCGCGGTGGCCTCATAGGAAAGTTACGTATCATCATCGTCATCATCATCATCATCCATCCATCCATCCATTTTCCAAACCGCTTATCCTACTGGGTCACGGGGGTCTGGAGCCTATCCCAGAAGCAATGGGCACGAGGCAGGGAACAACCCAGGATGGGGGGCCAGCCCATCGCAGGGCACACTCACACACCATTCACACACACATGCATTCCTCCGGGCAATTTAGCAAGTCCAATTAGCCTCAGCATGTTTTTGGACTGTGGGGGGGGAAACCGGAGTACCCGGAGGAAACCCCACGACGACATGGGGAGAACATGCAAACTCCACACACATGTGACTGCGGAGACTCGAACCCGGGTCCCGGACGTGTGAGGCAACAGTGCTAACCACTGCACCACCATGCCGCCCCATCATCATTATTATTATTATTATTATTATTATTATTATTATTATTATTATTATTATTATTATTATTATTATTATTATTATTATTATTACTACTACTACTACTACTACTACTACTACTACTATGTAATAGGCTTTGCTAAGCAGGTAAATTCATGTGGACTGTATACCAACTAGTTTTAAGAATAGTGGAATCTTACACTTTTTTTCTTCCGTTTGTGGCGCCCCCTGGATGGATGTCGCCCTTAGCATTTGCCTATATTGCCTATGCCACGGGCCGCCCTGACTTTAGCCAAAGAGAGTCTCTTCTCATTTTGAGTCTATTTTAAGAAAAAAAAATTGCTTTTTCAAGACACTTGATGTTCTTTGTTTGATCCCTGTCTTTTTTTTGCTGGTTCTTTGCAGCAAAAAGCTTAAGGTAATTTCTAGAGTGTAATATGGACAATTTCATTCCTTTTGCTTGTTGTTTGTTTTCAGCAAAACATTAATGTAATTTCTACCCTCCAATAAAGAAAAAAATCTTTGTGAAGGTTTTTATTGCCGTGTAAAATGTACGATGTACAGTGGTAAGGGAATGTGATCTCTACATGTTGGTTAATGACATGCATATATGTTTGCGTCATTTCATTTTTTGGTAAGACATTTTATTATGAATTTATCCTTGAGTGAACTAAGAATGCTTAATAAAAGTTTGCCTATTTCCAGTTACTTAATGACCCGTACCAATAATAATTGATAGTTTGTTAATTAATGATAATTTCATGACTTTACTTGATGGGGCACATCATTATTAACTAATTGATGAAGTAAGTATGTAATTAAAAGTAAAATATGTGTAACAGAGAATGTAGCAATCTAGATCATGGGCATGTGAATGAGAAGCCAAAATTGCCTGTTTTTTGTGTTGGTGGCAGTTGACTATAGTTTTGACTTAAAGCAAACGTTTCTGTACAGAACTGCTCCAAGACCTTTGTTTTTGTGCCTTTCCATGTAGCTGATGTGGAACCGTTAAGGGCTGAGTACCAAGTGTCTTCCTGTACTAACACATCAAAGCTGCTCTGCACCCTCACAAAGGCTTAAGGTATGATATCTGCAGAAAATCCATCCATTTTCCAAACTGCTTATCCTTCTGGGTCATGGGGGTCTGGAGCCTATCCCAGAAGCAATGGGCACGAGGCAGGGAACAACCCAGCATGGGGGGCCAGCCCATCGCAGGGCACACTCACACACCATTCACACACACATGCATTCCTCCGGGCAATTTAGCAATTCCAATTAGCCTCAGCATGTATTTGGACTGTGGGGGGAAACCGGAGTACCCGGAGGACACCCCACGACGACACGGGGAGAACATGTCTGCAGAAAATCTCCCTGGAAATCACCAGCTTAGGGCACCGTCTTTAGGTTTACATTCATTCGGTTCACATATGCAGCATTTAACAGATGCTTTTATCCCAAATGATTCCTGTTTCCTAACTACAGGGGACAGTCTGGCTGGAGCCACTTGGGGTTAAGGGTCTTGCTCAGGGACCCAATGGTGGTAGTGCTGGACATAGGTTTCAAACCCACCATCACCTGTTAGCCCAGCGGCGAGTATCCTACCACTAGGCCACCACCACCATCTTTAGGTAAAACAACAGAGCAATAGACAATATTGTATTAATTACTAATTAATTAAGTAATTTTTTTTTTTTGTCAGAAATGTGTTAGTAGGTAAGAAAGACATTAAGTAATGCTTAATCTTGTATGACTTCATTGGGTGTTAAGGGGCATGCTTCAGGATTTACTGATGTGTACATTGTTAATAAATGCATTAACTCATGGTTACTTTGGCATTCATTTCTTAATATATGCTTATTTGTTGACCAGTATTGTAAAGTGTTATGGACAAACCTGTCTCTGCCCTGGCCTCACTGAGGTCCATTTTGAAGTGAAGCTCCTCACCAGAATTTTTCACAACACTTTCTCTAAAGAGCTTTACAACCTCTAGTAGATCACTTACCTTCTTCCATCCAACTATCCCTTTTCCAAACCGCTTATCCTACTGGGTCGCGGGGGGTCCGGAGCCTATCCCGGAAGCAATGGGCACGAAGCATGGAACAACCCAGGATGGGGGGCCAGCCCATCGCAGGGCACACTCACACACCATTCACTCACACATGCACACCTATGGGCAATTTAGCGACTCCAATTAGCCTCAGCATGTTTTTGGACCGTGGGGGGAAACCGGAGTACCCGGAGGAAACCCCACGACGACATGGGGAGAACATGCAAACTCCGCACACATGTAATCCAGGCGGAGACTCGAACCCGCATCCCAGAGGTGTGAGGCAACAATGCTAACCACTGCACCACCATGCCGCCCCTACCTTCTTCCAATTTGAAACAAATGAAGCCTTTTCATGTTACTGTAATCAGTTTTACACCACACATTTACAAATGAGTGAAAACATGAAAACCGTTGTCTGACTGAATCAGCCACATCTATACAGTCTGTCAAAGGCCATTTGGGCTGCTGCCCCTGTCTGCACTTCGGCTGCTACAGCTGCTGCTTGTTTCATGGTGTGTAGAACAAATGTAGGTATATAGACATATTTATTCAAAGCAAAGCTTTATACATCACAGCTCACCTGAAGCCTTTAAATAAGTGATTCTAAAGGCTGAACTCTGCTTTAAACCCTGGGGTGTCTAATGAAACTGCACTTAAGAAAACAAGTCCATATTTATAAAACTGTGTGTGCACATGGCTCCACATAACTTGTTTATATTTCACCAAAAACTTGAAAATATACGCTTTAAAAAAAGCTCAGTCCCACCCAATACACTCCCGCACAATTCAGTACAAATAGTTATAATCAATATTAAGGCATTTGTGCTTTTCTAAATGTTGATATACATATAAACAAGTTTGCACATTATTGCACTCCAATGACATTAAATGGAAGATCAAAAATGTGATCTTAAAAACCTGTTTATGCAATAGTATAAATTTTATTCCCCCTTGACTTTTGTTGGGACAAAGTACAGCAGGTGTCTGTGTGTAGGAGATATAAAAACAACTGAAGATTAATTCATAAATAAAAACATCTTAAAAACATTACATTTACAGTTACTGTAAAATGGGTCTTTTTTGCAGTGTAATAGTTGCCGATCCTTATCACGACCACCACAATTTTTGCAAAACCTTTAACTATGTATCAGCTTGGTACAATTTTTATTTAAACGCTTCTTAAAACACTACTTACCTGCAGAATGTGTCACTGTGTGATTATCTCGGCAAACTGAAACTCACCCCCCAAGGCAGACGTGAAATAAGAGGTCCAGCTGTGTCTGAGGAATGGTTATCCTGTTGGGGTTAAATATATATATTCAAAGAATACTACAAACGTGTCTGTCTATAGCAGTTTTCATAAAGTCTGATGAATTGAACAGTTTTATGAAATAAAAGGAATGTTACAGGAACCATTCCAAAGATCTGAATGCTAGTATTTCTGCACTCTGACTCCCCAGTTAATATGAGGGAATAAAAAAGAAAAAAGTTTGAGATTAAATTATTTGCAGTGTCTTCTAGCAATACACTACGAACTACATCAGAGAAATTCTATTACTATTATATGGAGGTGGGTATCAAAATATTTCTATTAAGGGAGTCAAATCATTAAAAATCTTGACACATTTTAACTGTCAGAACTGGCAGTGGATTGTTTTTAACAATAATAAGAATGGATGATTTATTTATGTAGCTGCTCTGCAGCCCCCCTGCACTGCATGCTGAGGCATTATGCTTCCTCCCCTGATCACCTGTCAGCGGTGCGACCTCATGTGTATGACTGCTGGTAGAGAGTCTGTTTAAACATTTCCTGAAGCGATTCACTTTTGAGGGCCTGCATGGTGGTGCTGTGGTTATCACTGCTGCCTCACAGTCTTCATGGCTCCATGTGTGTGGAGTTTGCACGTTCCCCCCATGTCGTCGTGGGGTTTCCTCTGAGTACTCCGGTTTCCCCCCATGTCGCTGTGGGGTTTCCTCTGAGTACTCCGGTTTCCCCCCATGTCGCTGTGGGGTTTCCTCTGAGTACTCCGGTTTCCCCCCATGTCGCTGTGGGGTTTCCTCTGAGTACTCCGGTTTCCCCCCATGTCGTCGTGGGGTTTCCTCTGAGTACTCCGGTTTCCCCCCATGTCGTCGTGGGGTTTCCTCTGAGTACTCCGGTTTCCCCCCATGTCGTCGTGGGGTTTCCTCTGAGTACTCCGGTTTCCCCCCATGTCGTCGTGGGGTTTCCTCTGAGTACTCCGGTTTCCCCCCATGTCGCTGTGGGGTTTCCTCTGAGTACTCCGGTTTCCCCCCATGTCGCTGTGGGGTTTCCTCTGAGTACTCCGGTTTCCCCCCATGTCGCTGTGGGGTTTCCTCTGAGTACTCCGGTTTCCCCCCATGTCGTCGTGGGGTTTCCTCTGAGTACTCCGGTTTCCCCCCCATGTCGTCGTGGGGTTTCCTCTGAGTACTCCGGTTTCCCCCCATGTCGTCGTGGGGTTTCCTCTGAGTACTCCGGTTTCCCCCCATGTCGTCGTGGGGTTTTCTCTGAGTACTCCGGTTTCCCCCCATGTCGTCGTGGGGTTTCCTCTGAGTACTCCGGTTTCCCCCCATGTCGCTGTGGGGTTTCCTCTGAGTACTCCGGTTTCCCCCCATGTCGTCGTGGGGTTTCCTCTGAGTACTCCGGTTTCCCCCCATGTCGCTGTGGGGTTTCCTCTGAATACTCCGGTTTCCCCCCATGTCGCTGTGGGGTTTCCTCTGAGTACTCCGGTTTCCCCCCACAGTCCAAAAACATGCTGAGGCTTGGAGTTACCGAACTGCCCACAGGTGTGCATGTGTGTGTGAATAGTGCATGAGGGTGCCCTGCGATTGGCCAGCGTCCCATACTGGGTTGTTCCCTGACTAGCACCCATAGCCTCTGGAATAGACTCCAGACCCCCTGCAATCCTGAATAGGACAATGAATGGATTCACTTTTGATACCATTAATTATGTGAATATGATAACAGGAAACAATAAAATGAATATAATGATGCTACCTAACAATAATAACATTTTCTATGGCGTGTATCCAGTGTTCAGCCTGGTGTCCATTCCTGGAGGCACAGGTATAGTGCTGTGCAAAAGTCTTAGGCAGCCAATGAAAATGTTTACAGCTATTTGTCTGAGTAGAAAGCATGTATTAGCAGTCAAAAAAAAGTCAGAACTGAAACAGTAACCCAATATAAAGCAACTTGAATTTCTCCTGTTTTCCAAAAAGTGACTGATACCTTGTTGGATGGTTATAAGAACACGGCTTTGGTTCCCAAACCTCTCCTCAGCTCAGCCATTCCATGTGTTTGTTAGATCTCACAATCAGCTCACTTAACTTAATTGATTAGCTCTGCCCTCAACAAAAGGAACAGCAAGCAGATTATTGCCGAAGCGTATCCCCAATATTTAATTCGGCTACCTTCGCCCCTCCTATAAATATGCCTTTGCCTTTATACTATTAAGTTGTGCCCCCCCCCCAATATCAAACTCTCTCCTACACGACCATGTGATAATTTGTTTAATACTGACTTAATGCATTAAGTTCATTCATTAAAAAGTGTGACTGAGCTGTCACCTGAAAGCACTGTGCTACAGTGAGTTCTGCTATTACATTAAATGCTGGGCAGCACTACACAAATGCATTAACACCAACAGGCTAAATTTAAAATCAGCAACCCCGCCTGCCTTCTTTAGGAAAGCACTGGCCAGGCCATATCTGTGGTGGAGTTATGCCAATTCCAGGGGACCACGACCACCATCATGGTGGGACATGCCTCCATCACCAACAAAGTCCAGAAAAGGCTTTTCTTCCTACATGAACTCAAGAAGCCTGCAACCTTAGGGGGGAGCAAGTGGCTTCGTGGGCTCAACCTTTCAACCTGTGACCAGAAGGTCACTGGTTCAAGCCTGGGCTCAGTTATGTTTGCAGGTTCTTCAGCAAGGCCATTCACCCCCAGCTCCCTAGGTGCTGCTACAGGTGGCTCACATTCACCCATCCACACACAACACATTCATACTCCGGAGGCAGAGGCTGCCATGCAAGGCGCCAACCTGCACGCCGGGAGCAATTTGGGGTTCAGTGTCTTGCTCAAGGACACTTTGATGGGGTCAGGAGGAACCAGGGCTCGAACCGGCAACTCTCTGGTTACTAAACGATAGCACTACCTCCTACACCATCATCTTCCCCAAATGTAAGGAGAAGGAGGTTCCTCGGAGCTCCGAGATGTGTTTGGCTGTAATAAATCTGGAATATAGCTAAATGACATCACACTATTTGACATAGTTTTTGATAACACCAGCATTTACTTTTAGGCAAAAACGGCAAGCAGATCAGAACTGGCCAGATTTAATGTTGCAGCTTTAATTGAAAGACAAAACAAAATTAAAAAGTGCTGAAGTTTGAATGACTGTGTGTTTATTTCAGTTATTTTATATTGGACTCAATGATTGGTTTCATCATACAAATACAGCACAGATAATGTTTACTTGAATTTGCTGAAAAGTAAGTTATACCAGAACCAGAGGGTCAATAAGCTTTTAAGTAATAATGTGGATTGTGCTTGGGGTAGAAGCTGCACGTTGTGTTGAAGTATAGATTTTCATTTGACAAAATATTCAAATTAATTGTAATAATAATATTAGTGATGTTCATTTTTAGATGACATTAATTACATAACTAATAATACATTGAGAAGAAATGTTTTGTCATTATGTAGATGGAGACATGAAAGTGATGTGGAAAATCGCCTCTTTCACCACTGAAACACATTGAGATGGGTGGTGCTAATAATAGTACTGCAGCCAGCCAGTAGGGGGCGCTTGACATGTAGTGTTTTCATCTTTTAGAGACATTATGGTCTCCATTTTTTTTCAAGCCAGTGCTTTGATCACAGATTTGAAAGCAGTATGCATAATGCATCAGGACTCACACTGAAATTCCCTATATGTGGATATATTATGCAACATGGCTCTGTAGAAATGTTGGTACAGGGCACACTCACACACCATTCACTCACACTTGCACTCCTACGGGCAATTTAGTAACTCCAGTTAGCCTCAGCATGTCTTTGGACTGTGGGGGGAAACTGGAGTACCCGGAGGACACCCCACGACAACACGGGGAGAACATGTCTGCAGAAAATCTCCCTGGAAATCACCAGCTTAGGGCACCGTCTTTAGGTTTACATTCATTCGGTTACATATGCAGCATTTAACAGATGCTTTTATCCCAAATGATTCCTATTTCCTAACTACAGGGGACAGTCTGGCTGGAGCCACTTGGGGTTAAGGGTCTTGCTCAGGGACCCAATGGTGGTAGTGCTGGACATAGGTTTCAAACCCACCATCACCTGTTAGCCCAGCGGCGAGTATCCTACCACTAGGCCACCACCACCATCTTTAGGTAAAACAACAGAGCAATAGACAATATTGTATTAATTACTACTTAATTAATTTTTTTTGTCAGAAATGTGTTAGTAGGTAAGAAAGACATTAAGTAATGCTTAATCTTGTATGACTTCATTGGGTGTTAAGGGGCATGCTTCAGGATTTACTGATGTGTACATTGTTAATAAATGCATTAACTCATGGTTACTTTGGCATTCATTTATTAATATATGCTTATTTGTTGACCAGTATTGTAAAGTGTTATGGACAAACCTGTCTCTGCCCTGGCCTCACTGAGGTCCATTTTGAAGTGAAGCTCCTCACCAGAATTTTTCACAACACTTTCTCTAAAGAGCTTTACAACCTCTAGTAGATCACTTACCTTCTTCCATCCAACTATCCATTTTCCAAACCGCTTATCCTACTGGGTCACGGGGGGTCCGGAGCCTATCCCGGAAGCAATGGGCACGAAGCAGGGAACAACCCAGGATGGGGGGCCAGCCCATCGCAGGGCACACTCACACACCAGTCACTCACACATGCACTCCTACGAGCAATTTAGCAACTCCAATTAGCCTCAGCATGTTTTTGGACTGTGGGGGGAAACCGGAGTACCCGGAAGAATCCCCACGACGACATGGGGAGAACATGCAAACTCCGCACACATGTGACCCAGGCGGAGACTCGAACCTGGGTCCCAGAGGTGTGAGGCAACAGTGCTGACCACTGCACCAGCATGCCACCCACCAGAAAACCATACATGTTCTTAATCTCAAAATCAGTTCATCGTTTTCCCAGAAGGTGGCAGCACATCAACACTGCAACCTTGGACAAGGATCGCCGCACCTTTTCCTGCATTTGGAGCTGTTTCATTCCCTAGTTCTGCGACTTAACAGACTTTGGGCCGCCCTTTCTTTCTGTATGGGACTGCTGCAGAGTGACGGCCTGTATTCTGCTACTCATTGTTTGCACTCTTCATAGATTTCAACACTCAGATTCTTGGTTAGATTGGGGTATTTTCTTTTTGTTTTCCGTTTATTTGTATACCAGTGGCTGCCTCTATTGATCTGGTTGACTAAGATTTGATTGGTCTGGGGTGGTGGTGTTCACACTTTCACCTTGTGCAGTATAGTTGTGTGGGGATCAGTGTGGTGGGGCACAGGTGTGTGTGTGTGTGTGTGTGTGTGTGTGTGTGTGTGTGTTTAGGGGACTCCATTCCCCTTTTTGATCAACTTCACCGGACACCTGTTTCTTGCTTGGGTTTTGTTAGCCAGTGGCCAAAGGCTGATTGCTGGTTAATTTTTTAAGGTCGTTGATGCTAAAGCGCTTGTCTTGTTTCTTTGTTTTATATTTTGAACAACCTGTTAATAGTACAAACACGTCTCCAGCTCCATTCGGTAAATGAACTTGTGTGCTCTTAATTTAGAGTAATTTTTCCTGTGGTGAAATTCCCCAGGTGGCATAGTCGTGTCCTTGTACTACTGACCGCTCTCTGCCACAAACACTTTACTCTGAACCTAACCCTAATCCTAACCCTAACCATAGCCCCAAACGTCATGTCCTGCCACCTCCCTGACGTGGCTCTAATAAGCCATGCCTGCTGCTCGTTGGTCTCGCGTCTCGTTCCATCCCTCATGTTAAACACTCCCAGCTACTTCCAGTCTGTTCCCTTGTTATTCCTGTATAAGTGCTTCCTGGCCCTGTGTTCGCCATTGATGTGGTGCCCTCCATGTTGCTTGTTCCCTAGCCTCCCATCTTGATCCCATAAATCCCAGTTTATTGTCTGACAACACCTGCTCCCAGAGTCGTTCATCCTGGCACCCAACAGAATGACGGAACTCGACAAGCCCCAGTAGATTCCCCAGGTCCCTACAGCCGATCACTGCTGCTTGTGTCAAGCATACCTAATGTCGCTGGTTCAGGCCGCAGTACATCTTTCCCCAGAGAGAATGGCCCATCTCTGACGGAGGGCATAGCCGCCCTCTCCCCGGACTCCCAAGTGGAGGGTGTGACAGCTATAGTGGAGATCCTCAGGGCCCTCTGGAATGGAGTGAGTGTGCTGAACCCCGCAGAGGTGGGGTGCTCTGGAGAAAAGGAGCCCGCCGTCTCCATGTCGTTTGCCGTAGGGCGACCTGCGTCCTCATTGTCACTTGAAGTCTGACGATGATGCTTCTCTGGGATTTACTGTGATCCCCCTGTTCGCCAAAACATGCTCCCCAAAGCTCTCCAGCACAGAAGAACAGGCTTCACTCCTAGTTCTATGGTTGTCAGAGTGCTGGACCACAGTAGAGGTCGGACTTTGCTTCAACATGGTTTTATTGGAAGTCTGCACACAATACAGATGTTTCCTACCGTCCTTCGTTCCAATTAAATGTGGAAACGTTTTGTCAGCTGGCTGGACAAGACCCTACTGCCTCTTTTAATAGTACACATAGTAGTGAGCAGTGGTGACGTAATGGTTAGGGAAGCGCACTCGTGATTGAAAGACACTGCATCTACAGTATCTGGCCCAGGAGAGCCGGCCGTTGCAGTCGTTACATCCGCACTTAAGGCTCCCGGCCCAGAGGGCCGCTCAGGCCGCACCCACAGTGTCCAACACAGGTGAGGCCTTGGTTGCCTCTAGGCTTCTCATAGACTCTGACACGGTTTCCTGGTAACCAGCCGACACCTGCCACACTGCTCCATAATGTCAGGCCAGCGTCCACCTCGCTGTCCCCTGATGCCTGGCCAGCACCCACCTCAATGTCCCAAGACGTCCAGCCGGCGCCCACCTCATCTCCTGACGGCCTGCTGGTGCCCACTTTCTATCCTGACGTCCCACCGGCACATGCCTGCAGGCTGCCACCAGCCCAGAGAAGATGGATCCAGAGGATGTCCTGCTGGAGTGCCCTGGGTCCTGCTACGTGGGTCCCTCCTTCATCCCAGACTCCGGTTACTCTGGTCCCAGTTTCTGGTCACCAGAATCAACAGGAGCCCAAGAAAGCGGCAGGCAGAATGTCTGTCTCCCAGAGAGGGTTTGCCAGTATCTGCTCTTGCCCTGTATGTCCCTTGTCATCTTCCTGTTCCTCTCCTGTTGTCTCCTTGCTGCCCTACTGCTCTGCGGTTCTCTCATCGCCCGCCAACTCCTCACGTCCTCCGGCCCTGCTGGCCCTCCCAGACCCTCTGGTCCTGTGATTCGGCAGAGTTCAGCCTCACCTGGAAAGGGGCCTAGGAGGGTCCCCAGCCCCGAATCTTCTCCTGGCTTCCCTGGATGCCCCA
The DNA here is from genome assembly GCF_023856365.1 of Brienomyrus brachyistius. Classification (NCBI taxonomy): domain Eukaryota; kingdom Metazoa; phylum Chordata; class Actinopteri; order Osteoglossiformes; family Mormyridae; genus Brienomyrus; species Brienomyrus brachyistius. Next base: position 1,629,286 of record NW_026042317.1, read on the forward strand.
TGTTATTCCTTTTTGTGCCTCAGTGTTTGTCTTGTTGCTCTGTCCCGCCTGTATCTCTCCTTGTCTTGTGCATCCTGTGCCCCTGTTCTTGTTGACCCTCCACCTGTCCATCCTGTTTTGGGGTCTGACAGGACTGCTGTACCTGTGGTTCCTAGCTTTTCCTTTTTCCGCTCCATGTCCTTAGTGATGTCCTGCAACTGCTCTTATGTCTGGTGTTGCTGTCTGTCTAGTGTTCTGTCTAGTCTTGTCTGGTCTTGTCCTGTCTACCATCTGTTCTGTCGTCCCCTGTCTAGTCCAGAGTCCAGTCTGGTTCCATCCCTGTTGTCTAACCCCTTTGGACTTCATGGCCGGAGCACATGCTTCTGGTGGGTTGGGGTGGGGGGGGGGGGGGGGGTACTGTCACATTAAGCAATGCCATTCTTATCCACTATGCCTGTCCATTTATGGGTCAACGCATGTTCTGACCATCCATGCTCTCTGCATCCCCACATTTCCAGGTGCTGCCCGGGGGGGGCACCATCTCAGCTGGAGTCCTGGTTCTGTCCCATGGAGGGGTGACACTGCGAATTGGACCTGCTAACTGTGTCATCCTGGGTGCAGCCTTGAGTGTCACCCTACACAGGCCAGCGTGGAGAACAGGCTTATTGACAGACTTTAATCACACCTCACACCTGGCCTTTAGCAAGCAGCTCCACTCTTTTCTGTTCTCAGTAATATTAGTCTGCCAGGGGGGTTGGGCAGCCAGTTGTCCATGGACCTCCAGAGGTCCTTTTTTCTCCTTACTTGGGGGTTTTGGTTCCTCTCCTCCGTTGTCATCTGGCTTTCTTTATTTAATATCTTTCTTTCCTTTTTCCCCTTGTGTATCACTCTCTTTAATGATGTTGTAATGTATGACTACACATCTATGTAAAGTGCCTTGGGACGACTCTGTGAGGCACTATATAAAAATGAAATTAAATGTCCCGCCTCCTCCCTGACGTGGCTCTAACAGGCCATGTTTGCTGCTTGTTGGTCTCACGTCTCGTTCCAGCCCTCGTGTTAAACACTCCCAGCTGTCTCCAGTCTCTTCCATTATTAGTCCTCCATTTAAGTGCTTCCTGGTCCTGTGTTCCCCAGTTCGATCACTGATGTTGTGCCTTACGTGTTGCCGGCTCCATAGCCTCCCATCCTGATCCCAGTAAGTCCCTGTTTGTTGTCTGAGAAACACCTGCTGCACGAGTCTTTCACCCCGGTGACCACGACACCAACCACCAGTGATGTCTGTGGAGCCCAGAAATACCAGCCTAGCTGCACTAGTGCCCAGGCAGCACCTTGACAGCGGCATGTTTGCATTATTATATTTGCCTCACTTGTTCACCACTTTCAGCAACAGTATCTGCTATGTACTAGAACTGTAATCATATGTGAGTGAGTCTGTCTGCTTTGAAGGAGCAGAGATCCCAGCTCCTTACTGTAGGTACAGGGCACAGAAACGGGTAAATCCTGTAAGGTAACATTCTTACAGTCAGCATAGATTCCAACACAGTTCTGTCATAATTTTGTAGCATTAAAATATAAATTTTACATAAATCCTAACAGTATGTGTGATTGTGGGGGGGTGTGGGGTCTCAGGGTGTAACCTCTGTCTCTTGGCTTGTTTCCTGTCCCTCCTGCTGTATGTGTGAAGTCTGCATGTTCTTCCAATGTGGGCTTTCTCCTCCTACTTTGGAGAACATGAAACTGCGATCAGCCGATTGGGATCTCTAAGCTGCCCTTAGTGTGAGTCTGTATGTGTGAGTTTGTGCTCTGCTATAAACTAGTATCCTGTCCATTGTGTCCCCCGCCCTGTGCCACCTGGGACAGGCTCCAGGCTCCCCACCCCCCTGTACAGAATAAGCAGTAATGCAGGACGGCTCCACACTGTTCCAAAGAAATGGCGCTCCAGCTCCCTTCAGGACTTCAGACCAGCTGCTCTCACTTCACACCTCCAGGCTTGTGGGTGTGGTTCCCACTCCTGGTTCTGCATATACAGCTTGCATGTTCTCCCCGTGTTCCTGTGGGTTTCCTCAGGTTTCCTCATGCTGTCCAAGATCATGCAGTTTGGTGAATTAGTGTCTCTTGATTGTCCTCAGCATGTGAGTGAGTGTTTGCCCTGTGATGGACTGGCATCCCATCCAGGGTGTCTCTGCCTTGTGCCCTGTGCTTCCTGTGATGTGTGTGTCCCATAACCCTGTACTGCAGTTATTGGAATTTGTTGGATACTTTTTTGATATATGATCTTTCTGTTCCTGGGGATGGCTGAAGCTGGTCCATTAACTTTTGGCTTAAATATAAGAGTAGTGTTCAATTTTCATTATTAGAGTATGGAATTATTTTGGATGATTAAAATGATCACTCTGAACTTGACTGTCCTTCCTAACATAAATACACTCCCTGCACAAACACACAGAAAGAAAAGGAAGAGATGACATATATTTTCATGAATATTGTATATAGAATAATGTAAAAAAACAAATCTGTGCATTGACAGCACTTGTCAAAGCTTGTTCTGTCTAATCCTGACACAGTCTGTCTATAACTGCACATCCCTGCATGTTTCACCTGAAACCACATGATCCCAAACGTGATTCTAAACCGACACAGAAATTCATTCTCAGTAGATCTGCTCTCTTATACCTTCATACCTAATTTCTATCTACTGCACAAAATCAAAGAGTAGGATTATAGTTTGTTTACAGAAAAACAATGTCAGTAACTGTTATTCTCATAAAAGATAAATAAATGTTCGCTTTGGGTACAGTTTGTATAATGTACTATTTTGTTCATAAACTGCAGCTCCACTGTTTGCCCAGTCTGCTCTTCTCAGTCTGGTCTCAGTCCAAAACCACACCTGCTGCAGTCTGAGAAGCAGGAAGTTCCTCCCACTGTCACACACAGACGACTGTGAGAGAAAACGAGACTGAATCCTATCAGTGTGCGTGGTAAAATGGCAGAAGCCAGAGTTGCAGTGGATGTAAATGAGTTAAGTTGTGCAATCTGTCTAGATCTACTAAAGGATCCAGTAACTATTCCCTGTGGACACAGTTACTGTATGAGCTGCACAAAGAGCTGCTGGGATCAGGAAGATCATGTTGGAGTTTACAGCTGCCCCCAGTGCAGACAGACCTTCATACCCAGACCTGTTCTGGGCAGAAACACCATGCTGGCTGAAGTGGTGGAGAAACTGAAGAAGACTGGACTACAAGCAGCTGCTCCTGCTGACCAGTATGCTGGACCTGGAGATGTGGAGTGTGACGTCTGTACTGGGAGAAAACACAAAGCTGTCAAGTCCTGCCTGGTGTGTCTGGCCTCTTACTGTGAAACTGACCTGCAGCTTCACAACAAACTCCACCATGCAAAACAGCACAAGCTCATTGATGCCATCGGCCATCTGAAGGACAAGGTCTGTTCCCACCATGACAAACCCCTGGAGGTCTACTGCCGTACCGACCAGCAGTGTATCTGTTATCTCTGTACGATGGATGAACACAGAGGCCATGATACAGTCTCAGCTGCTACAGGAAGGGCGGAGATACAGGTCAGGCTAATTTAAAAGAATTTCCCCTTTCTATCTAAAAGAATTTCCCCAAAGGGATCAGTGAAAGTATCAATTATTGTTATTATCTAAAAGTTAATTTTAAATAAATGGATTTTGTCTTAACACTTGTTAGTGTAATTGCTACGAAACACTCAGATCAAGTCTGGTTCGGTAAAGTTGTCATGACCTACTTGTCCGGTCTTACTAGCGGGGTTACTAGCTTGTCGGATTTAAGGTAGACTGGACAAAACGTAAGTAAACGAATATGAAGTCCATTTAAAATGTGGTACCTTACATCCGACAAGTTACCCCGAGAAGCCAGTAACCCTTCATAGTACAGAAGAACTCACTAGAGCCACAGTACAGTAAGGCCGTGCCCGCCGAAGATGTTTGTACGGGACGCCATGACACTCAAAATAAAATAATAAGTATATCAAAAAATATAAATAAAATGATAAATATTTCAATAATGTATCCTTTTATTTTTAAATAATTTCATAAAATTTCATAAATTTCATTAAATTATATTTCATAATAACACTTGTCTTCTATGTATAATTTTTAAATTTTACAATTTATTGTTTCGTAATAATGTTGCGATTTTCATTAGACAATCATTATTATAAAATATTATTTTCACAATAAAGTTTAACTTTTCACATTATCCACATGCATATTTATACTGCATCAGGAGGTGTTTTGCAGGATTGGCACTGCAGCCACCGGATAAAACTCACACTGTTCCACTGGGACTGGTGTGGTGCTGAGGTGTCACCCACTGTACGGCTGCACTCAGGTTCTCATCCCTGAGGTGGTTCGTCGTGTGGTGGGTGCGGTAAGGCACTGTACTCAGTGTGTGCTCCTTACCTCCGTACCTTACCTTACCTTACCTTACCTTACCTTACCTTACCTCAGTACCTTACCTTACCTTACCTTACCTTACCTTACCTTACCTTACCTACATCAACACAGTACAAATGTACATGTTATAAAAGGTCTTTCGGTACTAAGATGTACGTAGATTAATACTTTTCTATTCAAGGTTAAAGGGCTCAGCCTTTAATGCATTGTGTTGGTTGCCATAGGATAATATTTTGGCTTTCAATGATAACCAGTGAAGCTCAAAATTTATGAAAATATTAACAAAGAGGTTCATTGTTTTGTTTGATATGCTGAATTATGTCTGACTTGGAACAAATACAGTAAAAGTAGTCAGGGCTGGAGTGGGACTGAATATCTAACCAGGAATTCAAGCCCCCGGACAGCCCAATATAAAACTATATAAACAATTACACTGTTATTATATGTTTCTATTCACGCCTTCATTTGCTTGGCTACTGAACACACATTCTTACCTACATGCTTTAATTTTACCTTCATGTCATTTTTACCGGCACATTTCACTAATATTAATAACGCGTGGAGCAGCTTTGACATAAATAATGAAGCTTCGCCTCAGTGCCTGTCCTTCTGTCTCTTCCCCGTGTGGCCAGCAGCCATCGCTGTCCATCCCCTTTGTCCTCTCATCGTCTTTGGCCCTAGTGTGTTCTTCCTTTTCCCCACATGGCTGCATTTGACACAATGGGATGAGTGTGTGACACAGAGGCTGGGACCAGCTGGTTATGGGTTTGAGGCAGGTCAGTAACCAACCTCACCTCTTTCATTTAATTATTGGTTTTCAATTCTTCCCAGTGTTTGTTAGTTCTCTGTTCTGCTTGTGAAGCTTGTGCCTTGTTTTATTATGTTCCACATGTTTCTGTACTTTCTAAGTATTGAATTCCTTGTGTGTGTTTCTTGCTTTCAGTGTTTGTGGGAGTTTCCCTAGTCTTGTGTTCATTAATATAAGTTACTGCACTTGTTGCCTGTTTTCCCTGCACTGTTGTTATTGGTTAATTGTCTCACATCTGTCTATGTTATTTCGCTACAGCAGCCTGAGCATTAGATTGGCTACAGAAACCTGCAATGCAGGTTGTGTGTCTGACACAGACAATCACATTTTGTGCAGCGTCAGTGTGAGCCATCGGACTTTATTCTGTATTCCCCACTCCTCCATCAGGCTGCCTCGCCTGCAGCCATGTTTTCTGCAGAATGAGACTCTGGGAATTTTCCTGCTCCCAATAATATGGTCGACAGCTCAGTCTTATCATTTATAAAATGGCATTTGACTGCTAAATAAGCTTCCATATGTATGAATGTCCACATGTCAGATGTTAGTCTTACTGCTTTGGCCTTTCTCACCTCTTCCTTTGTTTCTCTTTTTCTATCTTAAATGTTTCTGTCACCAAACCCTTTCATGTTTGCCTGGATGGGAGAATGTAGGTTGGATCCAGGATCCCCACAACCTCCCTAAATCCTGCGTTATCCACTATGGTGAAGGGTTGTGCATATTGACCAAAGCCTCATCATTCATTTGTTTCTTGGTCTCTATACTGGGAAAATTATACAGATTATTGGGTAATACCCTCACCCAAATCTGATATTATGTATTCATACAATTAAACTGAACCTTGGACACAATAATGACTAATAATAATAATTATTATTATTATTAAATTTATATTGAAAATGAATTATTATTAAATTATTATGATGATTAAAACTTACGCTGCAGTGTGTGTGTACGCTGAAATATGTGCTGTACAACAGGTTTGAAACCGGTAATGAGGATTGTGCCACATTTTCAGTTTCCAAAGCAGTCACATGGTTGAGTGTAGAATGAAGCTTCAGATGACCATGGTCACGTGTTCAGGGTGGAACGAAGGAAACTGAAGCTGTGCTTCAGAATGTAGTGAATCGCTTTTTTATTGTCAAGCTTAACATCACTAGCTGCCCCATTCCCTCTGTTAGTCTACGTGTCATTTTCTTACCTACTTTTTCCCTGGTGAGTTTTGACCCCTTATTGTTCCTTTATTGTGTGTCTTTCCAGTTTGGTTCAGTCTCCTTAATTCCCTTTGTCTTGGAGCTTTTAAGTGGATCCTCACCTTGTTTCCCTGCCTGCACCAGGCTGCACCCCAACATGCACATTAAATATATGATATGTTCAAATTCTGAAGAATCTTTAATGAATCCCATTTTACACATTTTCCTTTCTGAATTTGCGTGGAACATCAGTGATGCAGACTTTGACACAGTTTCCATATGAATGGGTCAAACAGTCCAATATTAAACCAACTTCCCAGCGGATTCAGAGTTTTTAGGGTTGCAGGAGAAAAGATGCATTATTGTTGTTCACAGTGCAGTTTATACACAGTGGCCCATTATCAACTGACATGCGATCTGACATCAATCTAATAGGACGCCAGTTGAGTAGCTGGTCCTGCAGTGCAGCCCAGGACACATTCGCCTTCACATTGCTATAAGAATGTGGCCATATGCAGCCCAGACCACCTCCTAATGTGGGTTGAGTGATCGGATCTCAATGCATCTTCAATGCGTCCTGGGTAATTAGCGCTGTCCATTTGTGATTGGATCACCCAGGACGCATGTTAATACCAGGTGGAAACAGGACCAAAGGGTCTATGTCCATTGAATCCTACCTACAGTCAATAAAGCATTAATGAATATCCATCCATCCATCCATCCATCCATCCATCCATCCATCTCCTAACTGGTAATCCAGGTCAGGGTCAGGGGGAGTGCCTGGAGCCTTTCCCAGGCAGCATAGGGCCCAAGGCTGGGGTCCACCCTGGACAGGATGATAAATGAATGTGATCTCAGCTAATGAAAAAAACTTGTTTTGTCATCTTTTTTCCTATCTATAGAAATAAATGGGTGAAACACAGAGGGAATTTCAGCAGAGAATTCAGATGAGAGAGAAGGAGCTGCAGGAGCTGAGAGAGGCTGTGGCCTCATTCACTGTGAGTATGAACCTGAGGAGAAGATAACAGCTGGCTTGTGATCATATTGAATCTTCTTTCAGATTCAACAGATTGCAGATTTACAGACTTGTGCGGATTTATCAAATTAATGCTGCTCTGGGTTATTCTGGGTCAGTGGGATAAAGTTGCTGGATTACAGAGCTTAACCAAGTGTTGCAGCAGTAGTAGCTTATTTATTTAAAAAAATACCATAAATGCCCATTTGAGAAAAATGCAACTTTTCACAACCCAGTGTAATGCAAATAAACACTAAAAAAGTCACCTATTAAACTGAGACCTAATGATGACAACCAACCTGCCCCATACAGCCACCAGTCTCTGCCAAATCCCTGCAGCTGACAGTGTATGAGCTTAATGAGGGATCATTTCCAATCAGTGCTGGCTGGGTTTCAGTACCTGAGGCGTCCAGCATGGTGTCGCTCCAAACCTCAGCCCTGTGCTGTTTTTATACCTCCTGTCAGCTCACATCTCTATTGTACAATGAGGCTCTCTGGAGTCTCAAAAGGGGCCAATTGTAATTTACTGTCCTCTGCTCCCTGTGTCACCAACAGAGCTCAGCACAGTCAGCAGTGGAGGACAGCGAGAGGATCTTCACTGAGATGATCCGCTCCATTGAGAGAAGACGCTCTGAGGTGACAAAGCTGATCAGAGATCAGGAGAAGGCTGCAGTGAGTCAGGCTGAAGGAGACATGGAGAGACTGAAGCAGGAGATTGATGAACTGAAGAGGAGACACTCTGAGCTGGAGCAGCTTTCACACACAGAGGATCACATCCATTTCCTCCAGGTAACAGAACAGCTACTTTGGCAATAAGAAAACCAGAGTATTCAAATGAATGCATATTGTCATTTGTATTTCAACTAGTCTGTCATTGGTCAGATGTTAATGGTTCTGTTAATTAGATTGCAATACACATTTGTATTGATGAAGCTGTTTAATCAGACTGTGTGTCTGTAGAGGCGCCAGGCTCTTCCTGTCACTCCTGAGGCTGGATTTGGACCCAGAATCTCTGTCAGTCCCAGATCTGATTTTGGGAATTTGAGGAAGGCGGTTTCTGAGATGAAAGATCAACTGGAGAATTTTTGCAGAATGAAAATGACAGAGATCCATCACCAGGTTAATACATTTTCTAGTCTGTTCATGTTAATATAGACCAGGGCTGGCCAGTCTTACCCAGAAAGGGCTGCTTTTGCTGGATTATTAATTAGAGGACTGATTGGCTGAAGGGTCTCACACCTGGGGTTGAACAGCTGACCTAAAGGTTACCCCAAAGACCTGCATACACACTGGACTTTGCGGGTATAATTCCCCCCCCCCCCTGATGTAAACCGTGCAGAGAGAGTATGCAGTACAGTCAGCCTCACATTTGTGTGACCAAGTCAGTTTGTTTACAATAAGTTTAAATCTTTGTGATAACTGGTGAAAGAGCTTCACATTCTACTGGCTGCAAAACCCAGATCACATGAAACATGTTTCTTCTACATTACAGAAACCAAAAATCTGTATTATGTGTAACTTACCATGATTTGCAGTTTGTTAAAATGCCTGTTATTGTCCCTCATAATGATAATACCCCACTGCTGTTATCTCCACAGTGAGTGAAGTCCATCTCCCACAAGTAAATTCCTTTTACTCACATCCCTGTTTCTCTCTGTCTCCTTCTAGTTACCAAAGACACCGTCCTACCGGTATTAGTGCCCTGGACCAGAGCAGAATTCTTACACTGTGAGTCTGTTCACACACACGCTTCTCTCTCCCTGTATGAGGTGGAGTGTGTTTTACTGTGTTTTATTGTGTTTCGTTTTCTGCTGCCAGTGGAGCTTCTCTTTCTCTCTCCCGCTGCCTCCTGGTCTTTCACATTTACATGAGCTTTTTATCTCAGTGGACTTTAAGTCCAATTGCTAAGTAAGGCAAGTTTATTCAGGGTGCTTTTCCACTGCACCAGGTTCGGTACTTTTGGTTCTTTCCCTTTTCCATTAACTTCCAGTCGAGTACCAGTACCAGAAGTTCCAGTACCAAAAGCATCATTGCAGCTGGGGTACTTTTTCGATACTTCGGAACTTTGGTGTGGGACTTACAAAACACGTTCATTGTCAATTTAAAAAACAATTTTAAAAAGTCTAAAAGCCCAAAACACAAATAAACAGTTAACTAAAAAGAAGTGAGATTGTAGAGGCAGCGTATGACTAAACTCCTGCTAATTTAATTTATTGAAACAAAGCAGCAACAGTAACGTTTTAAGCCCTGATTATAATGAACTGACAGTGTTAGCAGACCTCAGGTCTCCAGGAAGCTTGTTCCATAGACAGGGAGCATAGACACTAAAAGCTGCTTCAGCCTGCTTGGTCTTCATTCTGGGACACTGAGTAAAGTTTCAGGGGTCTGGATGCTTCACAAGGTTCAAGGAAGTTAGTGCCATTTAGTGCCTTATACACAAGTAATATTTAATTATTAATCCTGTGATGCTCAGGAAGCCAGTGCAGTGATTAAGGACCTGTGTGATATGCTCCACTTCCTTGGTGTTAGTGAGGACTCTGGTGGCAGCATCCTGGATGAGCTGCAGCTGTCTGACTGATTTATTACCAAGACCTGTGAAAGTCAATAGTCTAGCCTGCTGGAAATAAACACATGAACAAGCTTTTCCGTATCTGGTTTACAGAGAAATCCTTCTCTCTCTCTCTTATTGGGCTGGTTTCAGCTTCCGTTGGGTGGATCTTAAGCAGACCTTGGGCTGGACCTGGGAACACTGTACTGATGCCTCATTTCCACCAACATGGAGCCGGTGCTGGGCTGGTTGTCACTTGATGCCTTTTCAGAACCTGCCTGTGTTTCCACCAGTTTAAAAAATTAACATAGGTGACAGTGAAAGTAAAGGTTCATATGTATTCCGTTTTGTGGGATTTGTTCTTTTCTGTTCCAGAATAAGTTTTTATAAGCTGCCAACTGTCCTTTTAACAGTCGCACTATTAAAGATGCCAATAACTGAACTTTGCAATCTGCCTCATAATCTGCGGCATGGTTTTCATTTACAATGCAAAGTTACTCCGATAATAAGCTGGCTAGTTGTTTTACTGCTGCCACCGGAAATATTAGACAAAACTATATTGGTTATTGACTGAATTATCCAGGTATGCGGACGGTTTGGACACGATGGCCCCTCCCAGTTGCACTGATGTTATGAGAACTATTTTTTTTATTTTTTGTGGTGGCCTGTAGCCTTGTGCCTTTGACTGAATCACAGCCATGATATACCGGAGTATCTTCTTATATGTTATTGCTTAATTATACTGCCCTCATAAAGCATTATAAACACAGCTATAAATATTTATAAAAAGCATAACACATTATACCCATGATTATAACGCTTTATGAATGCTTTATGACACACTCATCTATAAGGCACTATAGATACCTTCATAATGCAATACAAAGCATCCCTAATGCTTATACCGATCATTATAATGCATTATGAAGGTATTTATAGTGCACTAAAGAAGAGAGCTTCAAACATCATTCATTATGCATAATAAGCATGCCTATAATGTGTTATGCCTTTTGATAAATATTTAAAGCCATGATTATAATGCATAACAATGGATTATTATTTGTTGTGAATTTTACTAACAACATGGCCTTAAGTGTTCCAGAGATTTTATAGTGTTCCGTAATCTGAGCAAATGGAAGCATGTAGATGTTGAACAAAGAGGCTCGGTCAGGTTCAGAATTCTAATTGGTGATCAGTGTTGACACACCACAGCACACAGTGTACAACACCGAAATGTGTCCTCTGCATTTAACCCATATGTGACATCGTGACATAGCAAGGGGCAGCTAATTCAGCGCCCTGAGAGCAGTGCTTTGCTTAGGGTCCCTCAGCGGTGCCTTGCTGGTCGGGGATTCAATCCAACAACCATTAAGCCACCACTGCCCACTGCCAATAACGGACCCTTGAGGAACTCCACATGTAATTTCTGTTCATTCAGATTCATAATTACCCTTCTGACAGAAAGTAGTGCCTGACTTGTAAAAATAATTCAAACCCATTAAATACGGCGGCGGCTCCACCTCCTTCCCTAAGTGCTCTAGTCTCACTGATAAAGGGCAAGTAGGAGTAGCTGGTTTGATCAGGGCTGCTGCATAGTTTTCATTTGACCCCATTTCAGTTTAAAGCATAAAAATCAAGGTTTATCTTGATATTAAAATCAGTCATTAATAATGATTTTCCAGCCACAGACCTGATATTCAGTAAAGATCAGTTTAATGTATTAAACACATTGTCTGACCCAGTGTGTAGGGGACACACAACTGGAGTCAGATGAGAGAGAGTAGCTGTGGGCTTTGATGCACTTTGTTCCCCCTGAAGTCAGTCAGAGCAGGAATGGCTGACACTGGGGCTGCTCCTCACTGCCTAGTGTGGACTGTAGCTACAGCAGGGGATCCAAACCAAGTAAGCGGCGGGCGGTGGGGTAAGGGCCCAGCCTGTCCTAGGTGTCATCATGCACTGTAATGCTGAAAGCTGGGAAACTGCCCTCGCTTTGTTTGGGTAGCAGGAACGTTTGGTATCACTTACAGCTCATCAAAACCTTTTATCTGCATCCTTATTGTCATGCCCGGCTCGTCCGCTCCTCGTGTGTGCCACGCCCCCTAATTACCCACGTGTGATTTCCTGATCGTGCCCAGTCGTGTCTTGTTCCCTGCTGCCTTGTTCCGTGTATTTAAGTCCTGGTCTCCCCAGTTTGCTTTGTCTGTCATTGATGTAAGTCGGCGTTACATGTCTCCTGCTCCCAGTCTGTTGATTAAACCCTCATTAATCCCCGTATTCCGCTTGCCTGCATCTTGCTTACCCGCTCTGCCCGCTATCGCCGAACGCTTCGCGTGACACTTATCTTGTGTGAGCTGTCTATGAGCAGTGAGGTTCGGGGGGGGGGGGGGGGGGCTTCCTTCCCTCACATTTGCCCTTTTTGTGCATTCGCTGACTGTACTTTTTTTCAGATTCATTAATATTGTCCTAAGACGGCACCTGCAGTCTTACCCAATCTGGCTGTGACACTGAACATCTCCTAAGTCTGTGCTTTAGGGCCATGACTTCACACGACACGACTGCACTTGCGTGCGTAGTTTACATCTATCTGGAGGATTGAAGGTCATGTCCACCGGGGGGCAGTGCGAGAAAACCATCTTGGTCGGTTCCTTCGTTTCCAGTCTCACTTGTGAGCATGTGGTTGTGGCATTAAATGTAGAAGGAGGAGGGAGTCAAGACGGCACTCTATCATACACTGTTTGATTAGAGCTGCAAGCCAACTTGTTTTGTTTACCATGTACTGTGAACTATATGCAGATTTACTACTGTCTGGTTTTATTTAATCATCCAGTGACTGCAATAACTATACATAGTCATGATTAGCTTGATGATAGGCTTGCTAACTTTCTAGCCTAAAGAAATAGGCTGAGTTCTGCTCACCTTGTTCAAGCCATTTTTGCCACAATCTAACAAAGGCTCCTTCTGCCTTATGTTTATATATAATCATACAATTTATTCTGTAAGGCACCTCCTACATTATTTTCTGTATCAGTAAGACGACTGACTGGTTTGCAGGTTAAAGCAGTAAATCTCATTTATAATTTTCTTTTCTTCATCTCTTCCGATTCGCGCCAAGTCACTACTAAACCTTCTGACAAATTTTGCTACATGATGTTATTATTGCAATACTTTTTTCTGTATTGGGTCTGTTCCAGTGTAAGTCAGTTAATTATTCTATGTTTAAAATAGCTAATTTATTTCTCAAGATTGAACTGTTTAATATCCCGTTTGAAGATATTTTATATCCAGTACACAATGACAAAGATTGCATGTTCTCCCCATGTCGTCGTGGGGTTTCCTCTGGGTACTCCGGTTTCCCCCCACAGTCCAAAGATACGCTGAGGCTAGTTGGAGTTACTAAATTGCCCATAGGTGTGCATGTGTGAGTGACTGGTGTGTGAGTGTGCCCTGCGATGGGCTGGCCCCCCATCCTGGATTGTTCCCTGCCTCGTGCCCATTGCTTCCGGGATCGGCTCCGGACCGCCCGCGGCCCAGTAGGATAAGCGGTTTGGAAAATGGATGGATGGATATATATATATATATATATCCATCCATCCATCCATTTTCCAAACCGCTTATCCTAATCTACTTGTGTGTGTGTGTGTGCGGTTATATATATATATATATATATATATATATATATATATATATATATATATATATATATATATATATACTGAACAAAAATATAAACGCAACACTCTTGTTTCTGCTCCCATTTTTCATGAGATGGACTTAAAGACCTACAATTCATTCCAGATACACAATATTACCATTTCTCTCAAACATTTCTCACAAATCAGTCTAAATGTGTGATAGTGAGCACTTCTGCTTTGCTGAGATAATCCATCCCACCTCACAGGTGTGCCACATCAAGATGCTGATCTGACATCATGGGTAGTGCACAGGTGTACCTTATACTGCCCACAATAAAAGGCCACCCTGGAATGTGCAGTTTTTTGCTTTATTGGGGGTCTGGGGACTCAGAACCGGTCAGTATCTGGTGTGACCACCATTTGCCTCATGCAATGCAACACATCTTCTTCGCATAGAGCTTATCAGATTGTCAATTGTGGCCTGTGGAATGTTGGTCCACTCCTCTTCAATGGCTGTGCGAAGTTGTTGGATATTAGTGGGAACTGGTACACGCTGTCGTATACGCCGGTCAAGCACATCCCAAACATGCTCAACGGGTGACATGTCCGGTGAGTATGCTGGCCATGCAAGAACTGGGACATTTTCAGCTTCCAAGAACTGTGTACAGATCCTTGCAACATGGGGCCGTGCATTATCTGTCTGAGTGGCTGGTCTCAGACGATCTTGGAGGTGAACCTGCTGGATGTGGAGGTCCTGGGCTGGTGTGGTTACACGTGGTCTGCGGTTGTGAGGCCGGTTGGATGTACTGCCATATTCTCTGAAACGCCTTTGGAGACGGCTTATGGTTGAGAAATGAACATTCAATGCACGAGCAACAGATCTGGTTGACATTCCAGCTGTCAGCATGCCAATTGCACGCTCCCTCAATGCTTGTGGCATCTGTGGCATTTTGCTGTGAGACAAAACTGCACATTCCAGGGTGGCCTTTTATTGTGGGCAGTATAAGGTACACCTGTGCACTACCCATGATGTCAGATCAGCATCTTGATGTGGCACACCTGTGAGGTGGGATGGATTATCTCAGCAAAGCAGAAGTGCTCACTATCACACATTTAGACTGATTTGTGAGAAATGCTTGAGAGAAATGGTAATATTGTGTATCTGGAATGAATTGTAGATCTTTAAGTCCATCTCATGAAAAATGGGAGCAAAAACAAAAGTGTTGCGTTTATATTTTTGTTCAGTGTATATATAACCGCACACACACACACACACAAGTAGATTATATGTTATATATTAAATAAGTGGCAGAAAAATCGATGGATGGATGGAACTGTATGAAAAATAATGCTGCTTATGAAAGTAGGCAAGTAAGAATTTCAGGTTAGAATTTCATTGTACCTTGTACGCATGACACTGCTTTCTTAGAAACTTATACTGCCATTAAATTTTGAAGACACTGTACAAAGAAGGACACAATAGTGATCGGAATATTTCTTTTCTTGTCTGTGAAAATATACAGCTCTTCTGGACACTCATTCTTAAAAAAATCAGATGCTACTTTAATACTATCTGTACCGTTAGTAAAGACAATGTTCCGTGAGAAAACGTGACCATACTGCCACGCCAATTTCTGGTAGCACTGCACGTCGCGCATGCGTCTTGTTATCCTCATGTAAGTGCACAGACGAAGCCGGAATCAACACAGAAAACACGTGGCGGCCAGACTGATACCTCTCCGCGCGCGTATAAGCGGACGTGTTTGTGTGGACGTTTATGATGCATTTTACTCCTCCGCGGACGACCGCCTGCCGCACTCCAAATTTGCCTTTAAATGCCAACATAGATGATTTTGATGAGGATTGGGGTAGTTTGCAAACCCTACAGCCAATTTGCAAGGTAATAAAACTGTTGCATACATATAAATGCGTATGCATATGTGTGCAGACTTGTCCCAAATTGAAAATCTCACGCCAGCCAGTTGATCAAAGTTGGCAGCCCCGTGAACTGCCGCTCTGAATTTGTAAAACGTAGGGAAACATACATAGACATCGCGGCTGTGGTACGTGTGCAGGGAATATCAGAATTACTACTAATACTTAAA